>NC_066624.1:57144734-57479189 GCF_025201925.1 Gopherus flavomarginatus
CCACGCTCATTCTTTCTAAACACTTCCACTCTGGCCACCAACATATCCACTCATTGTCCCTTTCTCCTGTGAAATTAGCTGCACTGATCTCAAGAAGTAAATATGTGCATATACTGGAATACAGAGCTGGGCTTTTGAGAAGTTTGCCTGCCAAATTAATGCAGTTTTGGGAGAGACAAGCTGGTACCATAAAAGATATCAATCCTGCCCACAGGTAATCAGAACTGGTAGCAACTGTGCTCTGCTGCACTTCCTGGAAACATCTCTTCTAAAGACAGGACTCCCATGAAGGACATCACAGCCTCACAATTCTTGCCCTATCATTTTGAAGGTCAATATTTTCTGGCTGGAACAAATTAAGCTCAGGTCCCAAAATCCCAGACCTGTCCTGGGTCATTAGAACAGCCAGACTATGCTGACAGTCTCTTTGTTGAGCACATCTGGCTCTCAGCTCTAGTGTTTAGGGTTTACCTTCCAGCATACTGAGGACTACTTTTGAAAGCCACACTCAGAAGCCAATCAAAGATGACATCTACTCAGGACTCCCCCATATTTCCGTTTGAGCATACTCGAGAAGACATGTTTCAAAATCATTTTCACACAGACGATCCATCATCACAGCTCACCAACACTCAGTGTCAACATAGTCAAACATCTCTTTGACAAGATCCCAAGACTGTTCTTAGAAAACGAATTGTTGGATTGGATCCCACTCTGGGGAGCAGGGAAAGACTCTTGTCAAAGCACATTTGACCATGTTTGTTGATACACTGTTGTTATCTCATTTTAAGCACCACATTGTAAATAACATGAGATAATTGTTCTGGAACATGTCACAAACACTGAAACTAAATGAGAAAGACCAGCACCACTGTCAGAAACAAGTCACCAGAGGTCAGGTAACTCCAAAGGGAAGGTTATAAGATAAGGAAAGGAGGATTATAAGAAAAAGGAGCAAAAAGCAGAGGAACAGGTCCGAGGAGAAAGAGAAAAGCAGAAGGGAACCGACCGAGCAAGTACATGTGAGAAAAGTGAGAGAGAAATACCTAGTGTAATTTCCCAGTGAAATGCTATAAGTGGAAGGCAACCCAAGACACAAACACAAACATACGCACACACAAAGAAATTTAAATGTCAGAAAGCATTGTTCATATGGGCTCTGGTAACAAGGTAACTCCACAGCTCCAGGGGGTGTGGGTGGGTGTGGAGAGGCGGCAGTCAGAGCTAGTTGTGAGTTTGCTGCTGGTGGGGAGTCAGGCAGGAAACAAAGATCACATTCTCTGTCCATCCCCATGGTGGTAATGTAATAGGAGGAACCCTGGGCCAGACAGTTTCACAGAACCCTGGATATGCAAAGGATTCCCAGACCCACCCTGCCCACAACAGGGGAAATTTAGATTCTGTTCATTCAATTAATGGTCTTTCCTACCGTGCTGTATCAACAGATCTCTGCCCTTGCCTGCAGAGAACACCCTCTTTTGTAACAAAAGAGGAACCCATTGTCCGTGCTCCTTGGGGCATGGACTACAGACCCTGTTGAAACTAGGTTCCATTGCCCTTCATGCAGTCAGAAATGGGAAAGATTTTACCATGTATTTTCACTAATAACACAACAGCCTTTCAGCTCCCTTCCGAGAAAGATGCCATTAGGAGTTCATAATTTCTATCATACTAGTAGGCAACTGATGTTATTAATGTCAAAGACGCACCATCTCAAAGAGCCACAGGCATGGCATGCTGTGTGGTTGAGAACTTGGGACTAAATATGCACCTTTTAAATGTAAGGGTGAGCAATGACCAGTGCAGTTCTTGTGAGAAATAAATGGGACCCTCAGCATATATACCTACTGCTGTGACTGCTCTTTCATCTAGATGCCCCAAGGCAACCATTTGTTTTGAGAGCTCCTTCCCACCCATTAGACCAAAAATCAATTTCAGCCCTATTCCCTCTGGAGAGGGGAAGGGTACCCAGTTTCCAGTCATTCAAATTCAGAGTTTCTGCCAATGCACTTTGATCCTGAGCTGCAATCCCCTTGCTGTTCCAGTCCAGGGCCTCTCTTGAGTTGGGTCTCTCAATCCCAACAAAACTGCACCGAGTAGTCGTGTGGTTTTGCAATATATCAAAATGTGGTGGATGAGGCCACCACACCCCCTTTTCACTTGTTAGCTGATCCAAAATTTGCACGTAGCAGGGTAGTCACCTGCTCCCTGGTCTGAAAAAGGTTACAACCAGCCTGGAGAGACGGCTGGGGCTGCGAGCTAAAATCTAGGCTGATTGGGGAAGCAGCCACAGCTGAGCCACACCCCAATCAGACCTCAGCTGGCCCTGATAAAAGGGCTATGAGCCAGGAGGGAGAAGGACCTGGTTGCTTGGAAGAGAAGGGTACTTGAGACATAGCAGTGCTGGGGAAAGGGAGGAGGAGCTGGGGAGCTCCAGCCTGGCAACTCCCCAGGCTGCAGGCCTTGATAGAGGCCTATGCAGGTACGGGGGCTGGGAGGAGCAGCCCGGGCTTAGGCAGAGACAGCTAGTCTGACCCTCACTTGCCAATGATGAGTGGCCTTTTACAGACTGCAGTCTGCCCCAGTGAGTGGGGGCTAGATGATGACTGGCAGTAGCCACTGAGGCAAAGTGGGGATAGAGGATTGGGGGTTCCTCTGGGATGGGAGACCCAGACTGTGGGTTACTGCTGGGGCAGGATAAGGGGCACTGGGGTCCAGGAGGGACATGGGGGCCAGAGGCAGGCGAGACACCAGCCAACAGAGGGTGCTCCAAGCTGAACAAGAGCTAAATCCTGACATGACCAGCAGGAGGTGCCACACCAGTGAGTTGTCACATTGCTACAGGTCCCCAGACTAGTGAATTAGCCCAATGAACCGTGGAAGTTCTGTCATTGCTCATTCATGCATGCTTTCAATCCTGAAGCCAACAGCTTCTTCATATCACAGAAAGAAGTTAAGGATAACTTGCAGTAGACTGAGCAAACTGTTATTCCAACAAAGAGAACAAGGGACTCTAGTGCAAGTTGTTTTTAAAAGTAAATAGTGTATTTTGCAATGCGCTTCCCTAAAGAAACCAAATCAACCAGTCAAATGTTGTAAAGGACAAACCATGTCCCCTCTTTCCTCCCCCCCTTACCCCACTGCCATACTGGAAAGACATTCTGATGTGCCTGCTCTGGTATGATCCCACTGGTTAGGGCCTGAGCAGGGCTGGCCTTACCATGAGCTGAACTGAGGCAACTGCCTCAGGTGCCAGACTTGGGGGGGCACCACTAGGACCCAGAGTGTAGAGAATGGTGTCTGCTGCTGGTGCATATGTATTCTCTCTGCTCTAGATGCACAGAGATGGTGGAGTGCTGTGTTGGAGAAAGGAGAGCACAAGAGACATAACAGGCAGGCAGGAGAAAAGGTGAGAAGGACTAACAGAAAAAAGCAGGAGCTGCAGGGACAGAGAGGAGGAGGAACCTCTTATGTACCTCTCTAGCACCCCCAGGAGCCTGGACTGATTAACACCAGCTTCTCAGGGAGCGTCCTGTTTCCTGCTGCTTCCCTGAACCCACTTGAGGAGAACAGGCAGTCAGCTGAAGTAGTAGGAGTGAGTTAGGTCCTTAAGACACTGACCTCTTCCCTCACTCAGGCCCTACTACCACCAGCCTGCTTATTTGTCCCCTTCAACTGAGTGTTGAGAGCCATTGGGCCAGCATTCAGAAAAAGAAAGCAAGCAAAGGAAGCTTTCCTATCTAAGCAGGAAGGAGCTCTCCTGAGATACATAGACACAAACGTTCATGGTGAGCCTTCCGGCCCCAGTGAGGATGTGAGTGGTGAGGAGATGCCTGATCTTCCAGTTAGTCAGAGTGCAGGTGCCCTGGCAGTTACTGCAGCGTCCATATCTCCATCTCAAATGGATGCAACCAGGCACATTTCTGAAGAAAAATGTAGATCAGAGAAGAGTGTGGTGGAGGCGCAAGAAACAGCTGCTGCTGAGTTTTGTTCCTTAAGTTTAGATGATCTAAACTAGGACTGTGGACCCACTTGAGCAGTAGCCTGATGGACTTCCTTGTACTGCATGGGCCACAGCAAGTGAAAAACTTCATGCTCCCCCAAAACAATGAAAATAGAAGTTTCCATTCAACACATTACTGGTATGAAATCCCCAATGATGACAAAGTAGAGAGGCCATGGCTTATGTACTCAAAAACCCAGAATGCTGCATACTGTTTTTGTTGCAAACTCTTCCAGTCTAATGTTCCAGCCACATTGGGTTCTACAGGAACAAAGAACTGGAAAAATCTAGGCAGCAAATCACTAGAAAGCATTCCATAAGTGGAAAGAGCTTGAGATGAGACTAAGTTAAAGGCCACCATAGATGATCAGCATCAAGAGAAGATTGCATCAGAGTCTTTTTATTGGCAAAATGTTCTGAAAAGGCTCATAGCCATTGTGAGAATGCTTGCTACCCAAAACCTAGCACTGCGTGGCACTTCAGATCAGCTGTATGTGCCAAACAATGGAAACTTCCTTAAAATTGTGGAGCTGATGGCTGACTTTGATGCTGTACTCCAGGAGCAACTAAGAAGAGTCACCACCCAAGAAATGTACACACACCACTTCCTTGGAAAAACAATTCAAAATGGGATCATACAGTTACTGGCAACAAAAGTCAAACAGAAGTTTGTGGCAGATTGGAAGTCAGCAAGATATTACTCTGTTATTCTGGACTGCACATCTGCATCAGCCATACGGAACAAATGACTTTGATGGTGCATTCTGTAACAACAACAGAACCTAGTGAAAATGTCCCTGCAATGGTGACTGTCAGAGAGCATTTTCTAGAATTTATTGACATTGATACTACAGGAGCTGGTATGACAAATGTGCTTCTTAAAAAGCTGGAAGATACAGGAATTGCGATAGCTGACAGGAGAGGTCAGGGCTACGATAATGGTGCCAGCATGACAGGAAAGAACAGAGGAGTGCAGACACAGATCTGAGAGTTAAACCCTCAAGCTTTTTTTGTCCTGTGCTGTTCTCATTCATTGAACTTGATGGTCAGTGATGCAGCATCAGCGTCTAGTGAGGCTGCTGAATTTTTTAATGTAATTCAAAGCATCTATGTATTTTTCTCTGCATTAACTCATCAATGGCAAATTTTGAAGCAACATCTGGGAACACCCTCTCTGACACTGAAACCACTGAGTGCCACATGATGGGAAAGTCGAGTGGAGGCGATAAAGCCTATCAAACACCAAATTGGGAAGATAGATGATGCCATAGTTGCCATTATGGAGGATAATGCTATGACAGGAACTGTTCATCAGAGGACAGTGGCAGAGGGAAATGGAATCACCAGAAACATACATAACTTCAAATTTCTGTGTGGCTTAGTGTTGTGGCACAACATACTGTTTGAAATAAATGTTGTAAGCAAGAGACTCCAAGGTGTTGACCTTGATCTATGTGAGGCAATGGAACAAATGGACAAAGCAAAGTCATACCTACAGTCTTACTGGTCAGATGAGGGATTTCAAAACGTTCTGAAGAGTGCAAAGAAGTTGGCAGAGGAACTTCACACTGAAGCTATTTTCCCATCCATTCAAGAATACAAGAGTCATCGAAGAAGACATTTTGATTATGAGGCACGGGATAATCCCATAAGACTCCAAAGAACAATTCAAAATTGAATTCTTTAACCAGGTGCTAGATTGTGCAATACAGTCAGTTGAAAACATTTCATGCAGCTCAAGGAACACAGCAGTGTATTTGGGACATTGTATGATATTCCCAAACTCCTCAATATACCTGAAGAAGACCTACACCAGCAATGCAGGGCACTAGAGACAGTGTTAACACATGATGACGTGCAATATTGATGCGATTGATTTAGGTGATGAACTGAAAGCCCTTTCAAGTTACATTCCAGCAGAATCAACTCCAAAGGCTGTTCTGGAATAAATGTGCACAAATAAGATGACCACCCTCTTTCCAAATTATTTTGTTGCTCTGCGCATACTTCTAACACTTCCTGTAATAGTTGCCAGTGGACAAAGCAGTTTCTCCAAGCTGAAGTTGTTAAAAACACATCTACGCTCCACAATGACACAGGAGAGGCTGGTCGGCCTTGCAAGCATCTCAATAGAGCATGAGCTGGCCCGGACTGTGAACCTTCAGGAAGCAGTTCAAATCTTTGCAACCAAGAATGCATGGAAAGCACCACTTTAATTATTCAAACAGATAAAAATGCCAGTGTTTACTATGCAGACAAGAAAAGTTACCTTTGCTGTTCAGGTGTTTGGAAGTTAAGTATTACTTAACATTTTTGAACAAGACATTTTAAGTTGTTAGTTCTCCTTTATTGGGGTAGGTAACAGAGCAGTACCATGAGAGGAGTAGAACAGGAAGAAGGCAGAATTGAGATCTTTCAAAGTTTTGGCCCAAGCGAGGGGGTATGGGGTCGTCATTTCAGCTCCCTGCCTCAGGTGCCAAAATGTTATGGGTCGGTCCTGGGCCTGAGGTGCAGTTATGGGGTAGGATTTCAACACTTTCCCATAGCATGTGTTGAATTCCACCACAAGAGTCTGTGGCAAATCCCCTTGCAAAGACCTGAGAACCAGAAAGAGCTGGCATCTCCCACCCATGCTCTGGTTTGGTGGCACAAAGGGGCTGTAAGATAGGCTTACCGAGCCAGCTGAGCATCCCCAGGGGGGGAATCCCTGGGGGGCTAAAGCTATGTTGCCACTACACTAGCCACTCCCATAGTCCTCACTGCAGGGGATGTTACCAGCGAGGGGCCTACCCAGAGCATTCAGGAAAGGCCTGGTTGGCATGATGACACCCTAGAGGCCAAACTATGGGTGGAAAGCCACCTTTGACCCCCATGACCCTGGCAATGGGTCCTGCCCTGAGCACAAAGCTTGAGCAGACCAGACACCCAGATGTTACCTAGGCAATAATATTGTATTAGTCAAACAAAATATTGTGAGCCTGATTTCGATGTTAGTTTCACCAGTGTAAATCGGAAAACTGAATTCAGTGGCAGGGCACTGGGGTAAATGAGATCACAGTGATACCCAATATTTGAAAAACTCTTAATAGTTCCAAATGCACAATGGCCATGTGACTTGTCTGTAATTAAAGAAGAGCTTACTTGGCAATAGATATGAGCTGCATAGTAATTGCCTTGGAAGCGAATGCATATTGATTTATGAGACAGAAATCATCATGTCCTGTATTTAACAAGTAATGCAAAGCTCCACAAATGCCATGGAAAGCAAGAGCACTTGCATAATACAAATCCTGCTGGATTTTCAAAGTAGAATTAAAAACAAAATCTAAATCTAAACCCAAGTGGAATAAAGAGTCTCCCCTTTCTCCACTAAAAAGAATGATGGCAGAGTTTCATTTCTAATTTAAAACTTGATTCTGAAACACTTTACTCATCAAAGGAAATCAGTCTCTAGTAGTTAGGAATATTTTAGATTCGGGGTTACGAGTTTTGTAGGCCATAGGAGACTTTGCTCTCAGTCCCTGTACTGGCTTCCACAGATCTCTTTCTAATGTTACTCCTGCTGTAAATGGGTAACTGCAAGATAAAGAATCAGACCAAAGACTAAGGATTCAGTAAAAGGCATCTCAGGTAGGTAGTCCATTACTCCTTTTCACAAATCTTAACCTAGGGGTAGGAAAAAAACCACTCCAAAATCAAGTATCCAGGCTGCTGGTGCCCTTTACTCTGCCTCTGATGGCTAAAGAGTTAATTCGCCAAAACCCACTGAAATCAAAGAAAAACTCCCACCAACTTCAAGTTTTGGATCAGGCCCTTAGTGCTTAAATTCACTGCCCAAAACTTTTTGTTTGCCGAGAGTTACGGCTGAAGAGCAGTGCCTCGTACCCTTCCAGAACAGCAATTCTTAGGTCCCTGCACAGCAGGCAATTCAGAGTTAAAGTGCACACCAGTCCCACTCCCCAACCTTAACTCTGCCCTCATTGAGTGATGCCCCAGTCTGCCCCATCACATATGATGACCTCTATCTTTCCAGGAGATACAGAGCACTGTGGGGACAGTGGGAGAAACTGTCAGACCATGTCCTCACTAAGGCAAAATAATAATGTAGGTCAGGCTTAGTGAGCAATAGCTGACTATGCCTGACCTGAACCATTTCACCTGTTCTGCACACACCACCCCATAGCTGCCAGATGTCACCACCCTTGATCCTTGTCTTAAGGAGTCCCTCTGGAATATCATCTGTGTGATACTACACCCCATATTCATCATGGGATATTAAATGATTATGGCATAATTATAGGGGGAGAGGTAGCTCAGTGGTTTGAGCATTGGCCTGCTAAACCCAGGGTTGTAGGTTCAATCCTTGAGGGGGCCACTTAGGGAACTGAAGTAAAAATCTGTCTGGGGATTGGTCCTGCTTTGAGCAGGGGGTTGGACTAGATGACCTTCTGAGGTCCCTTCCAACCCTAATCATCTATGATTTGCTGAATACAATTCCTATTTGTATGCATGTATCATTTTTGTATTTGAAGATATGAATATTGACTATGTATCAGTATTTCCAGAGTAAGCACATTTGAGAACACTCACAGCTAGCATGTCAGGTACAACAGTGAAGGTAAACAATGCTGATGGTCCATCAGCAAAGACAATGGACCATGGAAGAGCTTAGCCTTCCTGAGAATGCTCCAGCCAGCCTGTAAGTACTGGCTGCTTTTACTCAGCAGGATATGCAAGGGCATGTGACCAGACCACATGACACTGAACTCCATTTTGATACTTGTATTTTTCCACAAGCTGGTCTGGGAACTGAGTTTTGGAACAAAGGGTTCCTGCCATATGGTAAAGCTATATAAGGTGGGATGAGACATCATCTAGTGCCCTCACTTCCCACACAAGAGAACTCCTGGAAACACTCAAGGAAAAGACTGAACTGGGAGAAGTGCTGATCCCAGGTTAAAAGGATTTCTAGCTAGTGTATGGAAACCTGGTGAACTGCTTGTATCATCAGCCAGGGTGAGAAATTGCTAATTCATATCCAATCTATCTTGTATGTTAGGCTTAGTTTGTGTTCTATTTGCTAGGCAACCTGCTTTGATCTGTTTGCTATCACTTATAATCACTTAAAATCTATCTTTTGTAATTAGTGAATGTGGGTGTTTTTCTTTATCTAAACCAGGGAGCCTTTGAGTGAAGTGTCTGGGGAAAAATCTCAGCTTGGTTAACACAGGCTTGTGGCATATCCTTCCCACATCGAGAAGAAGGCGAACTTTATTAAGGAGCGTACATTGTACCCTGTATGACGGTATTATGATGGTTGGTGCCCCTCATAAGGCTTTATAAAATATGCTTATGTGTGTGTGTATATATATATATATATATATATATATATATATATAACATAACTAGAATGTGTTGTATGCTATATATGCCATGTAACACATCTCTGTAAAGGTTATGATCTACTAAATCTATTAATCCTATTTGTAGGCATGTCTCATTTGTGTATTTGAAGTTATGAATATTGGCTGCATACTTGTTTGATTCTAAGTAGGCTGTAGTGAAGCAGTTGGTCAGCTTCCTAAGAAAAGACTCAGTAAGTGCCCAGTCAAGAAATACGTAACATTTGAGCTTTCCCAGGAATGTGGCTTGGCTGGTAAGGAACTCAGTCATGCATGGACATGTGATTTGCCCAGGTGACTCCAAAACTCCATTTTGTAGCTGGACTTTGCATAGGAGAGAGGAGGGGGTCTCCACCCAGAAGAGAGAGTCTATTTAAGCCAGTGAAAGCCCCCTCCATTTGGTCTTCAGCTGGCTAAAGAGAGGGTCTCTCCACCCTCAAAGATAACTGAAAGAAACTGGAACAAAGGACAGTGACTGCAAAGGGTGTGAGTGATTGCTGGACCAAGACTAAAAGGAGATTAGTCTGTAAAAGGAAGCATTCTGGAACTGGTGAGGATCTTATCTGTATTCAGTTCCTTACTGTATTAGACATAGACTTGCATGTTCTATTTTATTTTACTTGGTAGTTCACTTTGTTCTGTCTGTTACTACTTGGAATCACTTAAATCCTACTTTCTATACTTAATAAAATCACTTTTTACTGATTAACCCAGAGCATGGTGTGTGTGTGTGGGGAACAGCTGTGCATACCTCTCTATCAGTGTTATAGAAGACAAACAATTTGAGTTTACCCTGTATAAGCTTTATACAGGGTAAAACGGGGTAAAACGGATTTATTTCGTTTTTAGACCCCATTGGGAGTTGGACATCTGAGTGTTAAAGATAAGAACACTTCTGTAAGCTGCTTTCAGTTAAGTCTGCACCTTTGGGGCAAGTAATTCAGACCCTGGGTCTGTGTTGGAGCAGACAGGCCTGTCTGGCTCAGCAAGACAGGGTGCTGGGGTCTCAAGCTAGCAGGGAAAGCAGGAGCAGAGATAGTCTTGGCACGTCAGGTGGCAGCTCCCAAGTGGGTTCTGTGATTCAACCTGTCACAGTGGCGTAGTTGGCAGGATCTGCACACAGCTGATTGCTTAGAGTTAGGTAGTGATTTTAAGTGAGTTTTAAGTATGGTGCCTGGAGAACAGACATAGTGGTTACTGGTTTGTTATTTTCTGTTTGCTTAATTTGGGCAAGGAAAGTAGGGACAAAAAAGAAAGCAAAATAAATAAGATTAAAGATCAGAAAAAGCTAAAACTATACAAGTTGCAAATTGCCCAGAAAAGCTGAACACTAGGTGCAGGGCAAGTCTCTGTTAACTGAGAATCCCTTGAGTTGAGTGTATCCCAGCTTTCAGCGAACTGCAGAGGGGTGTGGCCCAGCACAAGAAAGCAGGAAAATGACGACCAGTGAAGCAGCTTCTAAACTAGAGCTGGCTAGGCTGGACGCATAAAAGAAGGGAAAGGACCGGGAGTTTCAATTGAAACTCAAAGAGCAGAAAAGGCAGGGAGATGGCTGCCCACAAAAGAGCAATGGAGGCAGAAGAGGCTGCCCACAAGAAAGCTATGGAGGCTGAAACAGCCAGGGCGGAGGCAGAAACAGCCAGGGCGGAAGCTGCCCACAAAAGAGCTATTGAGGCCCAAAAGCATGAACTGGCTGTTATGGGGTTGAGGGGACAAAACCCTTCAGCTGGTGGATCAACTTCCCCCAAAATTCACAAATGGCAGTGACTATGTCCACAGTATTATGAATTCAGCGATATTGTCAAACATTTCTTCACCTTTGAAAGACTGTGCACCCTCCATTAAATTCCTGAAGGTCAAAAGATAACCACATTGGTAGCAAAATTGACTGGCAGAGCTCTGGACATATTCAATAAGACGCCTATTAATGATGCTTCAAACTAGGCAAATTTAAGGAACTGGTTTTAAAACAGTTTCAGGTTACACCTCAAACCTACAGGGTTAACTTCAGAAGTCTTAAGAGGGGATCTGGATTAAGTAATGTAGCTTATGTAAATGAAAAAAGAGGTTTGGTAAATAAGTGGGTGAGGGGGAAATGCATTACAAGTTTGGAAGAAATGTGTGATTTAGTTACTCAGGAACAATTCCTGAATATGTTCAGTGATGACATAAAACAGTGTTTGTGGAACAAAAAGATGGATGCAGTAGGTGAATTAGCTGGGTATGCAGACTCTTATGAGAAAGCACAAGCTGCAATCTAACATAAACCACTGGCAGAGGGGTACAGGGTTGGGGGGAAAGCAGAATCACCTTTTTACCCCTGGGGGAGGTGAACACCCAGCCTCCTTTTTCCCATTCCCCTGTTACTCGTCCCAAATTTCCTGTGCAAGCAGAGAAGCCCAGGAGGTGCTCTCACTGTAAGTACACTGAGCACCTGAGGAATAAGCATCCCTTGCTGAGTGGGAACAAGCAGCAAGTAACACACAAAACTGCTACTTCTCAGAGCACAGCTGCTGCCTCTTTCCACACAAGATTTGTAAAACTTGCTTCCACACAACCAACCAGTGAGCATATGCATGCTGTGAAACTGAATGGAAAAGTGCTTCTTGGCCTAAGAGATACAGGTACTAAGATTTTTGTGGTCAGGAGGGACCTGATCCAGGAGAAGGATTTATTGCCTGGGAAACTAGCAGAATTGGAGCTGCTGGGAGGGTTACAAAGTCCTTGCGCCATCAGCTAAAGTACACATGCAAACTGGGGGTTTACAGGCTGAACTGACCATTTCAATGGTTGCACACAATTTTGCACCGTTTCTACTGGGAAACGATTTCTTTAATGTGGCTGAATCTGTCCCAAGTTGGTTAGCAGTGAAAACGAATCTTGTGCTAAAAGTCCCAGGGTGGGGGTGAAGTCACATGGACTGCTAGGGGAACAGAAAAGTGCCTCTTAGATTCCTCTATAGCAGTAAAGAATGCAGGTTTGGGGGCAGGGATGGTTGTAGCCAGTTCTTGTAGCCCTGGGTTTCAAGGCAAGTCCCAGAGGGGCTGGACAAAGCCAGCTCTTGTCCCGTAATCAGCTCCCTGGGGGAGGGGGATGTACCACCTTATAGCAGGGGGGCCACTCCAGCTGCTGACTGCCAGAAAGTTGCAGGTCAGCAGGAAGCAGGGCCTGACCTGGGGTGCAGAGAGACATGTGTCTCAAAGGTGGAAGTTGGGGTCCTGGTGATTGCTGGCAAGCGCAACTTGAGTGAAAAGGAAGGAATTTTGCTGGCCAGTGAAGAGTCTGTCATAGCAGGTAGCTGTGAGACCACAGCTGGACCAGGGTCACCTTCCCTTTTGGGGGACACAAGTATCTGGCCCAGAGGGGATCTCAAAGAGGAAAGTCCAGACGGAAGCAGGTGTGTGTGTGTGTGTGTGTGTGTAAAGTCCGCCCACCTTTTGTAGGGAGTATCTTTCCCAGGAGGAGGGTGAAAAGTCTACATTTAAAATGCCAGACCCCTCTCCTGCGAATCAGGTTTTAGGAAAAACTGGGGGTCAGATCTCTGGGAAGAGAGAGTCCATCTCGCTGACCTGTTGGGAACAGAAAGTGGGGTTTTACCAAACCAAGGCACTCCATTGAAAGATGTTGTTCTTGCAAAGCTTGTAAGGGATAAAACTGTCTCTCCAAGACAGGAGAGGGGAAATCTCTGCATGGGTGAAACTTCACAAGAGAGTGGTGTCCAGCCCAGAGAAATTCTGGAGGGAGGGTCCGAGGGCAGGCATGGTTGCAGTACACCCTTTCCTTGCCAAAGCCTCAAACACATGCCTGAATTAAAAGCCTGCTCCACAGAGGCAAAAAAATCCTTCTGTACTTAATAAACTTGTTCCATTGTTTTATCTACATCAATGTGCTTGGACTGAAGTGTCTGGAAAACTCCATTTGGGATAACAAGATTTGTATGTATCATGATTAGGGGGCTGGAGCACATGACTTATGAGGAGAGGCTGAGGGAACTGGGATTGTTTATTCTGCAGAAGAGAAGAATGAGAGGGGATTTGATAGCTGCTTTCAAATACCTGAAAGCGGGTTCCAAAGAAGATGGATCTAGACTGTTCTCAGTGGTAGCAGATGACAGAACAAGGAGAAAAGGTCTCAAGTTGCAGTGGGGGAGGTTTAGGTTGGATATTAGGAAAAACTTTTTCACTCAGAGAGTGGTGAAGTACTGGAATGGGTTACCTAGGGAGGTGGTGAAATCCCCTTCCTTAGAGGTTTTTAAGGTCAGGCTAAACAAAGCCCTGGCTGGGATGATTTAGTTGGGAATTGGTCCTGCTATGAGCAGAGCGTTGGACTAGATGACCTCCTGAGGTCCCTTCCAACCCTGATATTCTATGATTTTCTAATAATAAATGACAGACTTTATATGAACTTGTGTTGTCCAAGCGTGTTCTGGGCAGCACAAGATGCACATTTCTGCGGGAATGTCTGAGACTGAAAATTTGGTGGTGTTACCCTGCACTGTAATTCAAGAATGGCTGCCTACGGCACTCACCCAGTGAAACTGGGAGTGATTTACACACTGGAGGCTCTGTGAGCAGACCAGAAGTCGTTGCTCACAGCGAGGCAGTATAAAAGGCACCCCATGCTGGGGAACTGAGGGGACACAGCTGTTCAACAGTCCAGACTGTACCCTGGGTAATGTCACAATCCCATGCTCCCCTGGGAAGTCTGTTGCGTTGTTGTAGTCATGCTGCTCCCAGCATATGATCAAGACAAGATATGCAAAGTAATATATTTTTAATTGGACCAACTTCTGTTGGTGGAGGGTACAAGCTTCCAGCCTTCACAGAGCTCTTCAGGGATATTACTTCGCCCACCTTGTCTCTCTCAACACGGGAAGCATGAGACAGAGCAAGAAGGCCAATCAAAGGTCCCTTCTTCACAATTTTTTGGCTTTTTATAATCTCATCTTTCCACTTCTCCCATCTCCTCTTCCTAGTTTTTGATGCCTGCTTCTGTATTTCCAGCACCCCTACCACAATGGTATATATAGCATCTACACATATCTATATATCCCCCCAGCCTCCCCTGTGCACCTATTTCCCTATAGCCTCCCCTCTGCCTTTATATCTCTGCTTTTCCTCCACCCCTCCCCACAAGTGAGCAGTTTATTAATGATATTGACAGGCACCAGTTACCCTTTGCTGGCAGGTGCCCATTAGTTATGGAACTGGGAACTTTTCTTTAAACAAAATTAAATTACATGCAAAAAAACCACATTTATTTGACAACTATGCACAGTTAGGCATTCAAAAGCATGTACAGAGGGCCATATCCCCAAATGGTATAAATTGGCACAGCTCCACTGACTTCAATGGGCCAGATCCCCCTTGGAGTAAACTGGCACAGCTCCACTAAAGTCAATTCAATAGTAAAACTATTACACAGTAATAAGATGACCCCAGGATCCCTGCAGGCTGTGATCATATCAAGATTTGACTCTGAGAAGAGAGTGCGTTAACTTACAGTTCCAAACACTTTCCTCTGGTAATGCCCAAAGAACAAGGGGCCAGCCCTTCAGCTGGTGTAAACCTGCAAGAGAGCCATGCTGCTCTACACCATCTGAGGATCTGGCCTGTTATCTCTCTTCAGCAGTCAGACGATCAGACCAGATGATCTGATGATGATGATGGGCTGAAGGGGGTAGGATAGCTCAGTGGTTTGAGCATTGGCCTCCTAAACCCACGGTTGTGAGTTCAATCCTTGAGGGTGCCATTTAGGGATTTGGGGCAAAAATCTGTCCAGGGATTGGTCCTGCTTTGAGCAGGGGGTTGGACCAGATGACCCCCTGAGGTCCCCTCCAACCCTGATATTCTATGATAATAATCCTTTCTGAGCTTAAAAACTTTAGGGCCTGATTTTCAGTTATGCCAAGGCCTGGTTATACTGATCTGGCAGTAGAAAGGGGCCTTAAAATGGGTGTTCACTTAAAGGCCCCATTAAATTTGCAGAGGGATGCTAAGGGGCCTTAGCAAAACTGAGAATTCAAGCCAGTGAATCTGTGACTCCACAGAGGTTTCTTTGGTGGAAATTCTGTCAAGCAGGCCAGAGACTAATAAGCTTGGGTGAAATCATGCCTCACTGGAGTCAATGGCAAAACTCCCACCAACTTCAGTGGAGCCAGGATTTCACCTGTTATGTCCCTTCCTTCTACATGCAGCTTGTAGATTGCTCCCAAGCTCAGCTACGTTGCTTCCATTTCTCTCCCCTTTCTATCTTTCATATGGTATCTTTTCCAAAGTGCCCTACCCATCCACACACTGCAGTCCAGCCTCTCATGCAGCCTGGGTCAGCTCCCAGCAACCCAAAACGCTCCTGGGCCCAAGCTGGGAGAGGGTACAAGAGGGGGCAGGATGGTCTTTGCCAAATGTCACAAAGTTACAACAGCAGCAAAATCGAAGGAAAAGCCAGCCAGAGGAACAGAGGCTAACGAGAGAGTGATCCAAACAAACAGGGAAGCCCAAGGGACAGAAACGGAACAAAAGAGCAGCCCAGAGACGTGAAAGAGAAAGGGAAGCCAGTGGATGGAGTGTCTGGAAATTTCAGTTCTGTCTCTGAAGGGGAGGAAGAGTGCCAAGGAGGGGAGAGGAAGTGAAGAAAAAAACCCAAGGGAAACAAATACTACCTAGGCATATCCGAATCAAGAAACTGCCTGCAAAAACACAAAACAATCACATGGTTAGTGTGGGTTCAAATGGAGGGCAGCAGCAGCAGCATTGTAAGGAAGTGATTCAGACGCCTAATGCCTCCACGCAGCCCCTGCTGCCCTTCCTTGCCTCATGCAGGGCAGCAGGGTTGCAGCCAAGGGGCCTTACACCTTGTAGGCATGCGTGGATGTGTGAGCAGTGTGCCGAGGGGCAACAGCCATGGCCTGCGTTGTTGTTTGGGGAGTTGTAAAGGGGAAGAGACCAGATCCCCTTCCTGACGGTGGTGACAGAGTGTGAACAAGAAACATCCTTATCTCAGCTGGCTAGGGTGAGGAGGAGGAGAGACAATCTTAGCTACAGGGGCTATTTGCAGTGGAAACCTAAAGCATGCCTGAGCCTGTGGGGGAAAAGTCTGGGGCTGCTGGCATTACAGGCTAAAGCCAACTCCTTGAGGGCCTAGCTAACACCTCCAAGGTGAGGCCTTTTCTGGTTCTCATCAGGAACAACTTACATTGAAACATCTGTGGTGGGGGAGAAGGGCAGTCCAGGGGATGGGCCCAGGGTCTGCTTGCTGCAATGAGGACTGAAGGACACACAAGAGCAAAGCAGGGAGCAAAAGCAGTTCAGAAAGAGGGTTAGATGCATCCCATTCAATTGGCTCTTATCCCTTTGTCCCTACAGCCAGGGTCTCCCCACGGCTAGGGTCAAACCAAGCAAAAAGCCCATGCAGGGTTGAAGCAAAGGGAATTTGTGAAGATGTTTCCTTCCATTGTCCTGTGGAAATGCAATCCTCTTTCCTTTTTCACATGTTCCAGTTACCCCTTCTCCTCCCTGCACCACCCCTTCTGCCCATGCTCCTGAGGGCTTCTGGTCCCAGTTGTGGAGAGAGGCAGTGATCCAAGGTTTCCAGCCCTGGGAGCGAGCACTGCATTTTCACACACCTAGTTTAGATTCTGGGACAGAAAGCTAGTTACAAACCTGACGCCCTGGGTCCCTCAAGTTGTAAGCAACACCTCCCCTTTGCTTGGTAAACAGTCTTGTGACAAGCAACTCTGCAAACAAGCACCTCTCCACTCTCTGGAGAACTCCATGCCAGGGCTGAAATCCCCTGCCCAGAATGACCTCTTCTAGTGTGCAGTGCTCAAACGGGGTGGAAGAAGAGGGAGAAATTCCCAAGGTGCCACAGCATTGCTCTCGTGTGTGGAGTAGGGCAAAAGAATGAGCACTGCAGAACGGGCCCAGTCACACTGTGCTACGTCAGATTTAACGGGCCAGATCCCAAGCTGGTGCAAATCAACCCTAGCTCCACTGGAGTCACTGAGTCAGATCCCCAGTTGGTGTAAATTGATGTGGCTCCTGATTTATACTAGTTCAGGATCTAGTCCTAATTCTTCCAGCTGTCTGTTACACTGTTTCTCAATGACCGGTCTGTGGACTGGCGCCGGCTCTGAGATTTCCCTGATACAGTTTAGGAAGGCAACAAGCTGGTCCTTGATAGTGAAAGGTTGAGAAACGCTGTCTCTATTGCACTTTGTTTGTATCGATTTCTGTCTTGCTCAGGACAGGCAGGAACAAATGATCTGAGCTACCCAGAGAGGTGCTGAAGTGCAGCTGTTCTGAGTCCCTGCTCCCTCTGAACACTGCTGCTGTCAGCCTCATGCAGCGTCACCTGCATGGCTCTGACAGCACACAGTGGAGCCTGCCCTACTGCCCTGATCCAATCCTTTCCTCAGGGTCATTCACTGCACAGTGACTCTTCAGATGCAACTGCTTGTCGTGTGACTCACGTTACGCCTGGCCCACCCTTGCCCTTCCCCACTCCACTCATGTACTCACTCCAGCAACCTGCTGCCTTGCTCTGGCCCCCTTGGTCAGCCACCCAGCTGGCGAGGGGCTCTGCTGGCCTAGGGCAGAGTGCTGGCCTGTGGGCATTGCTGGGTGAGGCAGATTATGTAAGTGAGCACACAGGTCACAGTGGGACTGAGCATTTCTCCTGCACTGAGCTTTCTGGGTTTTAAACTGTATTCCCTCAATTATACCATGTGCCCACAGGCAGGGAAGCCCTGGCAGGAGGAAGGAAGAGAAGATGTCCCCAAGGATACAAGGAAGGAAGATGTAACAGAGACCAGCTCAGTTTCCTTCCTGCCATGTCCCAAGGACAGGCAGTGCAATGCTTCACAATGGCCACACACAATGCGGATGTCCCTTGCGTTGCCAGTGATGATCTCTCATCTCCTCTATGCGAATTACAAGCAGGCTCTGTGACTAGTGACTGCTCCCACTTTCTGCTGGATGTGCTCCCAATCTTCTCCTAAAACACACTGTGCAACCACTTCCACCTAGAATCCATTCCAGAGTGGACCCGTGACAGCTCTCCAGGCTAGACATCTTGCTGCTTGCCCTGAGCTGCAGCAGTGACCTGGAGCTCTGCTCTGTGGTTCCATAACAGTCGCTCCACAGCCACTACGGACCTACTGACTGGTTATTTATTCCCAGGTTGCTGCTAGGGTTCCGAGTTCTGGTGTTTGCTGCCACCCCCTTACGACTTAGCCAAAAGCATCACCAGTAGCAGAGCCCCTATAGGCATCTGACTGATACTGCAGCACACAGCTATACTGGGTCTCAGAGAAGCCTAGGTGACAGTCTCAGCATCTAAAGGGAGGTGCATACAACATTGCCTATCAGTTGAATGTAGGGCCATGGGGCCTCAGCACCCTGGGTCAATGCTGCTACAACACAGGGATGGGGGATGGCATCTTAAAATCCACAGGTGGGTGAAAATCCAAAGACTCCTTTGATGTTGGTGTAATATTTTGAAAATGCCACTGGGAAGTGAGGCCCTCTTTGGCACATGCCCATGGCAGCCCTTGGTGGTGCAAGGAAGACCTGCCTCAGCAGCCTCAGGGGAAAGCTGTCGGCCAAATAATGATCTGAGACACCATCAGTGTGTGTGTTTGTGTGTGGTGGGATTTGGAGAAGCCCACCTCGAATCCCTGGGCTTCTGTGGATTCTCCACTGTTCCTGCCTTGTGGTGCAGCCATGTCGTCATCCTGCCAGTGCCCTCTGAAATGCAGACTCAGCACAACCACCACCCCCAAGTGGTCTTGCAGCAGCAAGAAGGCCCTGATGGGCAAGACCTTGCGTGCAGGAGGGGGAGAAGCCCCCATAAACACAGACAGCTCTTGTCAACCTAACTGGACCAGACATTGTCTAGCGCCTCAGGACAGCAGGGCAAAGTGAAAAGATGGCAAAGCCAGGCCAGACCCACCGATCATCCTGGGAGGGGTTGACGTATCCAGAGGACAGGATGTTCAGAGACAAGATGTTGGGGTCAATCAGAGACTCGTCTCCCTCTGGAGTGTTTCGGATCCGACCTGCCAACACACGTCAGAACACACCATTTGCAGTATAGGCAGCTGGGCGGGAGGAGGGGGGCACAGCTCAGTGGGGATGGTTCACAGTTTCAAGCTGCATAGCAGGGTAAATGGTAAAGGTGAGAAGTGGGGGAAGATGCTTAATGTCAGCATCATATCCTCCTTCAGCCCCTTGGGACAGGCCCCTATATCCATCGCCTCTTGCTAGTAGAGATCAAACTGCCCAGGCTCATCCCCATGGGTGGGAGGGTGCATGGCTCCAGGGGGACCACTAGGAGGAGCTCTGTGAGCCTGCTACCACACCCCTGTGCACGTCTGGCTCACTCCCTTCCACGTGGCCAGCCAGCCCCAAAGGCCAGAAGCCTCCAAAGGCCATGGAGAGGAGGAGGTATGTCCTTCCATCCTGCCCCTCCCCTACCAGTAAGGACATATGCATGGAGCCACTCCTGAGCTCCCCAAAGCAGCCTGGCCTTTACATGGGCTATGCAATGAGAGAGGTTCCTTGCCCCTTCTCCTTCACTATGCCTTGGGTAGAGAGCAGGCACCGAGAGGGCCCTAATTCCCCAAATGGGGACTCAAAGAGCTGGCAGAGGTCCCTTAGTCTAATCCGGAGTGTTAACAAGAATAATGGGGGCACAGCCTCAGCTGGTGGCAATTTCCATTGAAGTAAATGGAACTCTGACCATTGACAGCAGCTGAGGATCCGCCCCGGGACTCCTGCTGCAGCAGTAGTAAGGGCCTAGCAGTGCAGCCTTGGCTCCTGGGGGTAGCCTGGTACTCAAGGAGGGGGCGCCTTACTGAGTGATGTGCTGCTGAGCATGAGTAAAGGGAGTGCCAGCTGGCCCCCAGCAACCATCTGCATTATTTCCCACAACAGGCCTGACAGAGTAGGAGGAACGGGAGCCTGGACAAAGCATGAGGGAGAAGAGATTATGGGAGAGAAGGGAACGGGAGGGAGCACACAGGTATGAGGATTCAGGAGTGAGGCATCTGCTCAGACCCTGCCAACCAGCAACTCTGCTTACCTACAACCAGCTCTCGCACTTCTTTCCAACGGACGAGGCTGCTGTTTTCATGCACTAATGTCACAGTGATCCTCCTCTGGATTCCCTGTCAGCACCACGCCAGAGAGAAAAGGGCAGTGGTGAAAACCAACAGCCCCACACCCAGTTGTTATGGGGAATAGGAAGATGGGCCAGTGGAGTGGCACAGGGACAAGGAGCAGGGCAAGGACCATACCTGGTGGAGCAGGAAGGTTCCAAGGCATGGCATCCCTCCGCGGTGATCAACAATGGCAGGAATGTAACTGAAAAAGGGAAACTCAGTGAGATGTGATCTGAGATGGAGGTGCTCCTCCCCATGCCAAGGCCTGGGCAATCTCACCCCGCCACCCCAGGGCCAGGGGGGATCTCACACATGCACCCTCCAAGTCCCTGGGGATTTCACACATGCTCCCCCCAGGGGATCTCACAAATGCACCCTCCTGGGCCCAGGGGATCTCACACACCAATCCCCCATCTAACCCCATGTAACCCCATGTAACCCTCAGGGCCTGGGGGATCTCACATGTGCATCCTCCAAGGGCCAGGGGGATCTCGAACTCGCATCCCTCGAGGGCCTGGGGAAACTCACACTTGCATCCCCTGAGGTCCTGAGGGATCTGACACACACTCCCGGGGGATCTCACACTCACAGCCCCCACTGCCTGGGGGATCTCTCACACGCACACCCCAGGGCCGGGGGATCTCACTCATGCACTCCACAAAGCCCAGGGAATCTCCCAAGGGATCTCACATATGTACACCAGAGAGCCTGGGGGATCTCACACATGCACCCCAGAGGTCCTGGGGATCGTACACGCACTCCCTAGGGCCCTGAATATCTCAAATATCCACCAAGGGCCAGGGATCTCACCCCCCCCCCCAGTCACTGGGGGATCTCACACAGACACCCAACAGGTCCCAGGGGATCTCACATACGGACATCCCCAAGCCTCGGGGGATCTCATCCCCCCACCCCCCAGCATAGGTGACGACTTTCCCTGTTCCCGGTGGGTGCTCAACCTACCCTACACCCCTGGCCCCACCTCTACACCACCCTCACACTGCCCCCATTCCACTCCCTTACCCCAAGTCCCCGCCCCTGCCCCATCTCTTCTCCACCTCCTCCCCTGAGCATGCCACGTTCCCGCTCCTCCCCCTCCATCCCAGAAAGTCATAAGCACCGCCAAACAGCTGTTAGGTGGCAGTGCAGCAGGAAGCACTGGGAGGGAGGGGGAGGAGTGAGGATGTGGCGTGCTCGGGGGGGGAGGAGGAGTAGGGAGCTTGGCTGCCGGTGGGTGCAGCGCACCCACTAACTTTTCCCTGTGGGTGCTCCAGCCCCAAAGCATCCAGGGAGTCCGCACCTAACAGGGCCCGGGAGATCTCACATACGCATCGTCCCAGGGTCTCGGGGATCTGACAGATGTACCCTCCAGGACTGGGGGATCTGACACATGCACCCCCCAGGGTCTGGGAAATTTGATACAGGCACCCCCCAGGACCCGTGGGATTGGACACATGCATGCCCCCAGGGTATGGGGGATCTCACACATGCACCCCCAAAGCCCAGGGGGATCTCAGACATTTGCACCCCATCCTGGGGGATCACACACACGTGCCCCCAGGGCCTGGAGGATCTGACACCTCCCCCCCCACAGGGTCTGGAGGATGAGACTCATGCCCTCCCCAGGGCTGAGGATCTGACACACGCATCCCCCCAGGGCCCGGTGGATCTGACATATGCAACCCATAGGTCCTGGGGGATCTCACTCATGCACCCACCAGGCCCTAGGGATCTCACACATGCACTCCTAAGGGCCAGGGGATCTCATACACATACCCCCAGGGCCTGAGGAATCTCACGCACCCCACATGGCCCAAGTGATCTCACACAAGCACCCCACAAGGCCTGGGGGATCTGAAACATGAATCTCCCGGGCTCGGGGGATCTGACACTGCCCCTCCCCCCGGGCCCGGGGGATCTCACACTTGCACCCCAGGGCCTGGAGGATGTCACACACACACCCCTCAGGGCCTAGGGATCTGATATACGTACCCCCAGGGCCCAGGGAATTTGACACAGGCATGCCTCAAGACCTGTGGGATCTCACACATGCACACCCTAGGGCCTGGGGGATCTCACCCACCCACCTCCCAGGGCCAAGGGGAACTCACACACGCACCGTACAGAGTCTGGCAGATCTCACACACACAATGCACCCCCATGGCCTGGGGGAATCTCAGACTCGCACCCCAGAGGTCCTGGGGTATCTCACACACACACCCCCCAGGACACGATGGCTCTCACACACGCACCCCCAAGGACATGAGGGTTCTCACACACGCACTTCCCAGGGCACAAGGTCTCACACACGTGCACATCACAGGACCCTAGAGTGCTCTCTCTCTCTCTCATGATTCCCATTTGTGTTGCCAGTGCCATGCATGAAGGGTCCTGATGACTCGAAGAGATTTGGGCTCAGCCCTTCAGCTAGCAAAAGGGCATTCCAATGTCCTGAGCCCAGCCCAGCACACTGGAGACCAGAAACAGGCGGGACAGGCCCAGACTCCATAGGGGCCATGCCTAGGAGCGAACAGACTTTCTCCCGGAAGCAGCAGCAGGTGATTGGATGTCTCCGATCATCAGTGGAGCCCTTAGAGCATCCCAGACTCAGAGGTGCTTGAATCTTTTATTGGCTGAGTTTTGCCTGTTGGTCCTGGTTATGAATTACCCACAACCAGACCGTGATTTTAGACATTTATTTGTTATGCCCAATTGCCTGACCAATACTTTGTGCCAACGTTTCTTTAAACCTGTGGTTTGGTTTTCCAATGGATGCCTGTGAGAATTCCCTCTGGCGCCATGTGACTGTTCCCTCAACTCCCATGGTGTTGTGTCTGCCTCCTGCACTGGTCACCTAAAAGCAGCCACATTTGCAAATTATCGATGAACCACCAACGAATCTCTTGTGTGAATCCCAAAAAGAGGCTGCTGTGGGAGCAGCACAGATGTGAGATGTCTTCACGATCAGTGTGACACCAAACAGATGGGGAATAAAAAACTCCTTCAATTGAAAACTCTAGGCTGGAGGTGAGAGTCTAGACAAGCCATTGCAAGCACTAGCCCAAGGAATTGTGGTTGGTTTGCAACTGCTTTTTTGCTGCATTTGCCCCGTGCTCTCCAGCTGCATGCTAGCGCCAGTCCCATGTCCCTCATTTGTTTACTTGTGGCAGGCTATTTTTGTGGCCATTACTTGTGGCAGGCATCACTTATTGCCCCAACTCCCAACATCTTGTCAATCTTTCACCAGCAAATCCCACCTGGAATGCACAGGGAGGCCCATGCACCTTCCGCTGTGGCAGTTCTGGAGACCCCTGTAAGATCTCTTAGCTGCACATAGGCTCATTAATGAATGTGCTTTGAAAAGATTCTTCCCAGGCTCTTCCTACAGCTACCAAGCAATTCAAAGCCTGCTGCTGATAGTGCAGGGCCCCCTACATGTGCCCTGTACCTGGCACTGGGGCAGCTGCTCCCACATACAGTAGACCTTTTATCTGGAAGAGCTGTAATTAAATCAACAGCTGTGGCTGGCTGCTGGGGTGGGGAGAAGGTAATTGTATTACTGTCTGATTTCCTTTTCTCATTGTTCTGCATGAGGCAGCTACATCAGCACAATTCTCATAGCTCTTTGGACCACACTGTGCTTTGGGGAGAAACTTGTTCCATTTTGCAAGGGACATCTCAAAAAGTGACACTGTGGTTTGGCACAGAATCATAGTCCTGGAAGGGATCTCAAGAGGTCATCTAGTCCAGTCCCCTGCACTCATGGCAGGACTAAGTATAATCTAGACCTTGCCTGACAGCTGAGCTCCCCAGGGTATGATTCCCCCTACTGCTCCCCAGGATGGGATCCCCCGACAGTAGGACACTCTGGTTCCCTGGTCAGCCCTCAGCAGGGGAGGTACTTACTCGCCATTGGCCTCCAGCTCGCAGATCTCAAAGAAGACCATCAGATCATATTTGCACTGGCACGGCCCGGCGCTGGGGCGTGCCAAGGTGCTCAGCTTCGTCGCTGGCACTACGGTGGGCAGAAAATAAGACTTACAAACAGGAAATGAGAAGCTGCTGAAGTGTGAGCTGTACTCACTGCACCATTCAAAAGATGAGTGTCAGTCAGAGCTAGGACCACTGGCAGTGACTGTCTAGGAGAGCAGCTAGCTGAGATCTAGCCCCAGCTGGAGATGACCTCTAACCCCCAACATGCCAAGCGAAGGGGCGAGAACGTGCACAAACACATGCACCCACTCAGATTCTGTGAATCCTTACTCCCATTGTGGTTCATACTCCTGTCCGTAGTCCCATTGAAGCCAGCGGGCCGATGTGGGGAGCAACAGTACGAAGGATCAGGCCCACACAGTGTATATGAGAGACGAGACACATACAGAAGAAGTGACTGCTGCTTTTGCTAAGCTCTGGCTGAGCATCGCCCTCTGACAGGCCACCCCCTTCAGACAGTTCCAGCCAGAGGCCTGACCCCAAATCACAGAACGAAGAGGTAGGACACACAGAGGCAACAGCAAACCAAGACACTAGGCTGCGAGGAAAACCACTGGGACTCGGGTGTCAGATGCTAAAATATTTGGTGCCCAATATGCTAGCCGGCTCACTGCTGGATGCGCTCTCTGGGCATGCTCTCTCTGCTGCTAGCTTAGCCATCTCGTTTCTTCCGCGAGAGAGGGAGGAGTCCAGCCCCGTCCCGTCCCCGTCCTCCCCCGTAATGAACTGTGCTGAAATGAAAAATGCAAGTATCCTCAGAAAGGTGGGAACAGGCATGGCAATGCCATTCAGTACTGAGCTCTGTGGGTGTCCCCCAGGCATTACATGGACACATTCCCCACAGGAGGCATGGCTAGAAACCCGAGGAGTAGTAGGATCTTCCACAGTGGTGTCCAGGAACCATTTAGGTTGCGGAGCCTTTCTCACAGCACAGTTCATTACAAGTGGGAGAGGAGGGGGCTGCACAGGGCTGGACTCCTCCCTCTCTCGCAGAAGGAACGAGGTGGCTGAGCTAGCAGGAGAGAGAGCATGCCCAGAGAGCGCATCCAGCAGTAAGCCGGCTAGCACACCAGGCACCAAATATTTTATCAGCTGGAGGGATTTTTCATGCTCTTCAGGGTGGAGGGAAGGGAAACAAACAGAAACCGCAAAACAGTTGAGAAATGGAGTGGGAGTGAATGGACATCATGGGGACGAGGATGCAGTCTGCTTTGCCAATGCTGCACACTTCAGCCCTCTTTAACCACCCCCGAGCCCTCTGAGCCAGTGCTTTAAACAGGTGTCCCACTCAAATCAATGTGCGTCAGGACAGAGCTGGTAGCACGTCTCTGCCCAACAAGGGGGAGGGGAGATGTAAGAGTGAAGGAAGGAGAGACACCCCGGGATGGGTATTCTGCAGTCTGGATGCGCACGCTGATGGGAGGCAATTTAATTTCAGTGCAGGAACCCTTTCCTATAACAAGTGGAATCAGAGCCATCCTTACCCATACACACAATACGCAGCTGCGTAGGGCACCAGGAAATTTGGGGCACCAAATTTCCTGGTGCCCTGCGCAGTTGCGTGCTGCTCCATCCCCTGCTACGGCTCTTCCCCAGGGCCCCTGCCCTGCTCCGCCCCTTCCCCACCCCTGCTCTGCCCGTTCCCCACCTCTTCCCACCCCTGCTCCACCCCAGCCCCGCCCCCACCCCCCTGAGCTCTGCAGCAGGGCTGGGTCTGTACTGGGTGGGACATGCAGACCCAGCTCCAGCCACACCACCAGTGAGTGCTGGGAGGTGGTTCCCCCCTGCCTCCCAACCCAGCCCCCTCACAGAGACCTGGGGCCTGCCCCCCCCACCCCCACGGAGGCCTGGGGACAGCACCTCTGGTCTCCCTCGCAGAGGCCTGGCAGCGCGGGAGGGAGGGGGCAGCACAAGGCCCCAGAATAGCTAGGGACAGCCCTGAGTGGAATATCAACACTGAGGTTACAGTTCTAGTGAGACACCAAGGAATGGCTCTTCATGGATGACAACGGCTAGTGAAAGGATGAGGGCATCCCTGCAGGAAGGGAAAGGGATGAGGAAGGCTTACTGGAGTGCAGGAGGTACTCAGCATGCCAGTGGATAGGCCTACTTCTGAGTTAACCAGATCCTAATGAGCAGACTTGGAAGGTTTAAAGCGCTGTGAATTATCCTGCACTGATTTCTTGATACTGTCAAGATTTTTTGAGGTCCTGTTCTCTGCTACTGAGTCACCACAGGGCAGTAACCCTGGTCCAGTAAGAAACCAAACCACCTGTGCTATCCATCACTTTACTGTGCAGCCCACAGGCCGCTCCAGCTAGCACCCTGTTTTACACTCAGCCATTACCATCTGGGCCCCTTTCTGCGGCAAATGCAAAACGGAAGGTGGCTAGCATCATCAGGCTTACCTGTTCATCTCACCACCAGGACTGCTCTCTTCTGAACATTCCCACAGAAATAGCTCCCCCCACCTGCAACACCCAGGAGTTCCCCAGACAAATGGTTTTTCTGTAGAGCTACACACCATGGCTGTCTCTACAGACATGTCAAAAAGCCAATACGCCACGAATACCGGCTAGCCTGGAAAGGTCTCCTTCCCCCACTGGAGTGGCTTGATTTACAGAAGCCATCTTAAAAACGTTGTGCAATGCATCAAGCAAAACAGCATGAGAACCCACAGACAATTCACCCTGTTATCGAAACACCATCTCCCATCACGCAGACCCTTACTGTGTACAAAACCAGGTGACCATGGTGTTACTGCAGAGCAGTCCAATAAGAAATGACCAATTCTCCCCCAATTCCCACGTGCTTCCAAGTTGTGGCTTCTGAAGCCTAATGTATTTTAGAAGGGGAAAAAAAAATTGCCTACCTGGCTTGGACAATGGCACAACCCGGGGGAAGTGGCGTCGGGATGGTCTCAGTGGGCTATGGAGAGAAGAGACTCAGGTGAAAGAATGCATGCAAAATAAATGACTGGGTCTCCCCATCTCACAACACAAGAACAGGGGGACACTCTATGAAGTTGGAAGATACCAACAAAAGGATAGCAGCAAAGAATCCTGTGGCACCTTATAGACTAACAGACGTTTTGGAGCATGAGCTTTCGTGGGTGAATACCCACTTCCTCAGATGCACTGGCCCCCACGAAAGCTCATGCTCCAAAACGTCTGTTAGTCTATAAGGTGCCACAGGATTCTTTGCTGCTTTTACAGATCCAGACTAACACGGCTACCCTCTGATACTTAACAAAAGGATATACTTTTGCAAGCAACATCTCATTCGACTGTGGAACTCACTAACACGTGATGTTGAGGCCAAGAATTTAGTAAGATTCATCTTTATTTTCATACATGTTAGAGGAATGGAAAACTCTGGCTTCTTAGCTAAAGCTTCAAGATGCTACAGAATTTAGTACTGCTAAGCTGTAGATACCAGAGAGTGTTTGCACAGAATTTATAGACCTGATCCATAGCTCACAAAAACCAATGGAACGACTCCCATTGATTTGGATAGGATTTATCAGATCCTAGGTCCACATTATATGAGGCTGTGGTTACAGCGTTAAAAAATAAGTCTGAGTCAACAAGGGGGTGAGCCCATCCTCTGGATGTTACCCCTTCCCTACATCACACTGACCTGAGCACGTCCTTGCAGAGAGGAGGGAAGGGATGTTGCTGATAATGCCCAAACACCTCAAACACAATCGGTTGGCTCTTGATGTACTCAATGAATGACTTGGTCACCTCCACCGCAATCTGAGAGAGGGGAGCAGGGGACAAGCAACAATGCTTTAAAATGACATACAGCAGCAATCCATTCGTCTAGGCCCCTATCCAGCAAAGGATTTAAGCATGTGACTTCCATGGGATTACTCACACTCTAAAAGTTAGACATGTGATGGGACACAATACTTTGCTTACTAGTAAATGGTATTTCTCCAAGGAAACAGGCTCAACTCACCCCTCTGATGGGTTTTTGCTTATGTCACACTTACACAATGATGGCATAATGCTGCTGGTTTAATTTCCCCAAGCTAAGGCAGCCCTTTTATCTCTGCAGGAGGAGGCGGGGTGAATATTTCTGCATGGGAGTGGTTGGTCTTCCAGAGCAAAATGGTGAGACTGGTCTAGAGGGCTCCTCGTAGAGACTCTCAGCATCAGAAAAATCTGGACCCACATTGCCAGGGGCTCCTACAGAGATCTAGAGCTTTTCTACACCAGGTCCTTGAAGGAGAGGCTAATAATGTCAAAATAAATACGAAAAACAGGAACCTCAGGATTAGGAGCCATGACCTGCACCGGAAGGACTGAAGGAACCTTAACAATGGCCTTTCTTCTTCTCTCTGGAGCTGGCTTTCCAGGCTTCACCTTTAAGCTGGTCCCAGGCTGTGACAGTGTTTGTGGTCATGTAAGAGTGGACACAGGGAAGAGGAGGGGGAAGGATAACAACCCCTAACAACCTGGTCTGCTGGCTCTTAGGCCGGAGGTGGCCTGCTGTCAGCCTGAGGACCTGTGCTGCTTCAGAGAGAGATGATGGCTCAGAGGCAAGGCATGTTAGACACAACGGTCTAGAAAGTTTGGGCTCCTTGTCCCACGAAAGTCTTTTGTTGGTTTTCTTTGGAGCACTCTTTGGTTTCTCTGCCATTCTCCTCTCACACAGATACCCTCTTGTCTAGAACAGACTTAACTTGCTAACAAAAACCTACCCTGGGAAAGTTCAGCAAGGAGGGTGTGACAGAGTGCTGGCTGTAGCACACTAGTCACTGAAGGCTGCAGGCGAAATTGGAGCCTACCAGTTACTAGTGGGGATTACTGACACTTGGGGGCCAGTGCTGAGCTAACAGGTAACTGGCTTAGTTCCTGGGAGGATATACAATTGGGAAGTAAAAGGGGGAGCTTGGGGGACAGGGACGTGGGGGAGGGGGAGGGCTGGGTGGAGGAGAGAAGCTGTGTGCTCCTCTTACTGTGTACCTGTGCTGTGTCCTGTGCTATTTGGAAACAAGAGGGCTACAGTGGGGCAGAAACGGATAACTGGTGTTTGTGACGGAGAACTATGAACACAGGCGAGGCTGTGCTACTCACTGGGTAGCCGAAGAAGTGCCCTGTGACAGAGGGGAATGCCTGTGACAGTCAGAAGGACACACAAATGGTTTCTTCCCCCACCAAAATGCAATCAATGCATTTTTTTTCAGGCGCCGATCAAGTGTGATATAAGTGACAACCTATTAACTCGTGAGCTGAGCCGGTTCACTCAGAGGAGCACCCTGTATGATCTCTGATCACGTGACAACAACACACACTGTAACGAGAAGGAAGTTCTCAGATCTCCAGTATAAAGCAGCAGCCCACTGCAGAATGTGAGTGTATTACCCCATGGGCAGAGAGGAGAGCACATTGTCATGTGACTGGGAGGTGGTGCAATTGCTGCTGTCAAACTGGCAGTGATAGAGTGGGATTAGATCAGTGGTTCCCAAACCGTGGGGCATGCCCCTCTCGGGGGGCACAGAGGAATGTTCACGGGGACATGGTGGGGTCTGAACCAGGCCCCATGGGGGGGAAGGGTGGAAGTGCCACCCAGTCCCACTCTGCATCCAGCTCCACTCTGCTTCCACCTCCAGCCCCAGATGCAGCTCCACTCCCAGGCCTGGCCCCAGCCCTGGTTGCGGCTCCACTTCTGGCCCCAGTTCCTGGGCCTTGACAGGGCACGGACAGATTCCATTATGGGTAAGGGGGGGCACAACAGGAAAAGTTTGGGGAGCCCTGGATTTGAAGGTTTCTATGCTCTGGGCAGACCCTGAATATTGCGGGGCAGAGAGAAAACAGCCTGGGCAGTGATACTAACGTTCTGGACGTGATAGAACCCTAGAGGTGGTCCTCGTCCTGTGTTCTTCAAGGGCTCCGTTGAAAAGGCCTCATCGTGACGATGGATAAAGCTGCAAAGGGGGGAAGATTGTTACAGTGGTAGTGTGGTCGGCAGGATGAACTGAGAATGACAGAGTGAGGTGGGAGCCAGTGTAGACTACCCCAGGTCTGAATGAAGATGACTCATTTCCCCTCCCCCCAGGGGGCTGCACTCTACAAGTTCAGATAGGCTGCTACAGAAAGCCAGCTCTCCATGGGCCTGATCCGCCGCACACTGCCATCCATGGAAAGACGCCCACTAACTTTAGCAGGCTTTGGATCAGGCCTCATGTGAATGAACAGACTCATTTTGCACTGTGTGACTCTCTCTCAGTTCTTTCCCTCTTTCGTGAGGCATTGGACAAAAATTCAGAAGTGAAGAGGACAGTGTGGCCAATCTAGGTCTGGGCACATGCCCAGAGACCCCCTGCCATGTAGCTGAGATCTCATTTCATTTAGGAATCCAGCAAGGGCAGGGCAGTTGCATGCCCCTGCTATCTGTTCATGACACTCCGTGGGGAGTGCAACCTTCTGACTGAGGCAAAGGCAGAGTGGGAGGAAAAGGGAACAAACACCAGCAGCGCAGAGGGATCTGAGGACATCTCACTTAAACTGGCAGAAGATATCTGCATATTCTGCAGAGATGCTGGAGGCTTGCAGAACTGTCACTCGGAAGGTGAAGATGCTGCCCAGTGTCAGATGGTCCAGAACTGCTTCCAATGGGTCGTCTAGAGCAACTTTCTCTGGACTGTCGAGGAGGAGATCATCTGGAGTCACTGGGGGAGGAGAAGAGCCATTAGAAAAACTCCAGACAGCATTTGTCAAGGCCTAGTGAACATCCAGCATGCCACACACCAACACAAGCATTGCTTTCAATGGCAGTTCACACCCTGCTGAGGCTCTGGCCCTTTGCAGTCCAGTGAGCAGTGAAACATTCTTTTGCTTCCTACTAGGTACACAGCTCCTGCCCAACGCCACTTCCCCCTGGACTAAAACAACCCTTTCACCTCCACAGGTGTTGTTGTTGACTTCATCTGCAGAAGGTCCGATGTCAGTTATCTGCCCCTGGCCTTCAACAATCCGCAGTTCCTCCTGCGAGGTCCCTGAACGAGACATCCCCGCCATGGGACAGGCCTCAGACTGGAACTGTCAGGCACAAGGGGAAATGGAACAAAGAGGCTGTGTGTGTAGGGAGGCCACAGTCCTGACAGCATTCTCACCCTGCTAACGGCCACGAGCAGCCTTTTCGTCTCTTGCCTGGCATGGCTTCCCCTCTGTACTGCGTGGCAGATACCCAGTCAAGCACGAGAGGCTTCAGCTTTTATCTCCTCTAACACAGCAACATCTGAAGCCTCAACGTTAACGTATGGCACACAGATTGGCCGAAGGGACAGGGTCAAGCGGCCCAGGAAATCCGTAATGAGAGAGGGAACCTTTGGCTGCTAAGACATTGTTCCAACTGACCTAGGTCTGTACTGAGTGACCGTCATCTACCAGCTGTTCACTGGCCTGCGTGAAATGAACCAGAGGCTCCAGTTCCATTCAGCAAGGGTAGTGCCCATGCCACTCTGCTAGCAGGCCACTGCAGTCACAGTGTTTGTAGTGGTGTGGCTGAGGCCAACCTTCAGGCCCACGAGGGATGTGGTCATCACTCCCTCTCCCAACCCAAAGAGCATCATATCTAGGGCACTCCTAGTCTTCTGAAGTCTGAGAACAATAGGATAAAATCCTAGGAACGGATTTGTTATCAGGGTATGAATAATAGCAGGACCCAATACACTCCCCAGCAAGCTAAGGTCACAGAAAGATATTCTCACCTGGGGCTGGCTGCCATACTGTACCTTCTCAAAGTGCTGATCATCAAAGGATATTTTGGCTGTCCCTGACTGCCGTACTCCTGAACCATAATCCGGGGCTTCTTCATCCGCTGAAAGAGGAAACATTACAGGAAGGCAAGACATTACAGGAAGGCAGAAAAAACTCACTCCCAAAGCAGATCGCAGCAAGTCAAGGTCTCTGGGATTGTGACCTTTCATACACTGCTCCCTGAGTTTCTTCTTCAAGGAATGCTTGAGTGGTCACTGGCTGCAGAACTTGATGAAAACAGTGAATTCCAAAAGGCAATCATGGAAATGTTGCAAGAAGTGCTTTCCAGCCTCTGTTTCAGAGAGATGGTCAACAATTTTGCATTAGCTAACAGCCAACTATGTGCACACTCATCTATAAATTGGTACCAACAGCGCCACACTAATGCCCTTGCTAGTTAAGCAGATGATGGCCCAGATCATAAAACCATGACATGACATGGCAGAGTTTTCAGTTCTTTGCAAGACCATCCTATTAGAATAGCTGTGTGTGCATGTGTGGGTTGGGGATAGTTGTTGTACTTGCAGAACAGAATATGTACCTGAAACTAACAGTACCAGAAAAAAGTATTGCTATTAATTTTTCTCAGCCCTAGATTTATCATGAATAGAGCTAGATCCTGGTGGAACTGACCCCATCTGTGAATCACCTTGCTCAAGGTGACTGATAATTCACAGATGGGTCAGTTCCACCAGGATCAGGTTCTATTCAAGATAAATCTATGACAGGCCCCACTTCCCCTCGAATGCCATGAGTGAGAGGTCCTTCCGGATCAGATTGGATCCAATTGATGGGGAAGCCTGAGATTGTATGAATTGGACAAAATAATTTATTTCTCACCCCAGGAGAGAGCTATTTGTCCCGGTAAGGCATGGATCTTGGAACATATTGACGCATGCACAAGGGAACTGATGCTGAATCGATTTACACCATGTGTAACCCACTGAAGTCAGGTGAGTTGCATGGGGTGGGAGCAGCACACAACATAACCCACAGAGTGATGAGTGCCCTTTTGAGGCAGTTCTAATGACAGTACAGGAGATGCCTATTGGACTACAGCACCCACAATTCCTACCACAGGAAGCGTAATGTCCCTGTATTACTAGAGCAGGAAAACACTGCATGATGGCCTGTGAGTGACCTCCTGGCAAATTCTCTGTGTGTGCAATACTCCACTGGCCCACTGGGGGGGGGGGAGAGGAAGAGTCTTGTGCACAATGCAACAGGGAGAGCAAGGTCTAAAGCAGGGGTGGCCAACCTGAGCCTGAGAAAGAGCCAGAATTTACCAATGTACATTGCCAAAGAGCCACAATAATATGTCAGCAGCCTCCCAACAGCTCCCTGCTCCCAGCGCCTCCCAGCCACTGACAGTCCCGCTGATCAGCGCATCCCTCTCTCTCCTCGCACCTCCAGATCAGCTGTTTCGTGGTGTGCAGGAGGCTCTGGGGGGAAGGGGGGAGGAGTGAGGGCATGGCAGGCTCAGGGGAGGGGGTGGGAAGGGGTGGAGTGGGGGCAGGGGCTGTGGCAGAGCCAGGGGTTGAGCAGCGAGCAGCCCCTGGCACATCCTGACACCCCCGGAGTCAGTGCCTATACAAGGAGCCACATATTAACTTCTCAAGAGCTGCATGTGGCTCCGGAGCCACAGGTTGGCCACCCTGGTCTAAAGAAACGCTTAGGCTGTGGACTAATGGATTAGTGCCACCAGCCCGAGCACACAGTATGGGACTCATCACGCTCAGGAAAGGGCATATGTCTCCGTGAAATGTAATGGCCCCGAGAACCGGCTCTCCAGACTCACTATGGCACTGGGGCAAGGCCAGCTCAAAGCATCCGCCTGCCACTGGTAACCCATTGCTGCTCACCCAATGTACCTGAGATGGCCTGGACTGCCACGCGCAGGAAGCCTTTCACCTCGCCCTTCTCACTGACGATGGCAACACGGTGCACTAGTGGCACTGGGTACAGCAGGTTGCTGAGATACACGAATGCCCTGAAAGAGTCAAGTAACACAGGAGAGGGGTCACTGTGCCCCCAGCCTGGGGTTTCCAAACACGCTCCGTGGCCAGATGGCAGCTGGGCTCACAGTTCACCGCTCACATCACAACATGGTGCTGCAAAGCAAAACTAAAGAAAGGCAGCCAGGGTCAGCCGGAAGTGTGTGTGGGGGGGACTCAGCGTGCTTAGGACAGGCTGGTGGGAGGCAGAGCTACAGTAACGTCAGGTTCCTGCGAAAGTGGCAGCGAGTTAGTGAGCACCAGCGTACCTCTCGGCCTGTCATCTCCCTTGGGCGCAACAGCGTCGTGGGGAGGGCTGAGGAGGGGGCTGTGTCGGTGCAACAAGGAAGCTAGAAAGAGGACCTCTTGCTGTGGAGAACTGGAGAACTAGGACGGAAGGTGCTGTGAAACAACCACGGCTCTGCTGCAGATTAAAGGGTATGGGGAGGCGGACCGGCAAGAGGGGACCAGGGTGGGTGTGGGGGAGAGAAGGCAGAGGAAGAGAGAGGCAGGAAGGAAAAGGGAAAAAGAAGAGGAGGAAGGGGAGAGAGAGTGAAGGAAAGGAAGTTCTTGGTTAGAACACAGAGCCTCCTGCAGACAGGCTGGGAAATGCAGACACCTGTCCAGAGTCTGAGACTGAGAAGCTATTGCAGTGATGGGTTTTCAGCCTGCTTTAAGAGAGGCCCGGCACATCCCCAGGATAGTGTTTGAAAACCTATCCCCAAGAGAGGCATGCCTGCCTTCAACCAGGGGTCTGTGTCTGCACCAAGTACAGGGGCCTGCTCAGTCAGTGCCCAGCTGGTAGAGCCTCAATGCAACAGCCAGGAGGAGGGGTTCAAGCTCCCCCCGGGCTGAGCCCCAGAAAGCACCCACCTTGTGAACACAGCTGGCTCTTCCGAATCAATCACCCTGTTGCATGCTGAGTAGTACTCTACTGCCATGGAAATCAGCACGGCTGCCTGCGGAGTAAGGACTACTTGAGGGGCCCTGTGCAGCCATGACACCAGACAGGGAGTGGACAATGTTCAGTGAGTCACACCCAGGGACCACAGGCCAGAACCTCAGCTGGTGTAAATCAGTGGAGCCCCACTTACTATGCCATTTACCCCAACTGAGGATCTGGCCCTTTGAGTTCAATGCCTAGGCAGCAGGGCAGATGTGGGATGCCTGAATGCATGAGTGATGATGCTGACACCTCACTGTACCAGTTATAAACAGGGGCCAGCAGGAGGAGAACCTGGACCTGGAGTCCTCCCCTGAGCACTCCCAGAAGGAGAAGCTGCCTGTCAGGCTGGCGGGGAGAGTCCCTTTCCCTGACCAGACCAGCACCAGTTCCATCCCCCCACCCAGAAATCAGACACTAGCTCTAATAGGGCTTTCTTTATGCAAATATGGTCCTCGTGGAGGGTTCGGTTGTGCCCTGGTGCCACACAGCCATTTAGGGAGCACACAGGAGTGGGGGCTGCCATCCCACTGCACAGCTACATCGGGCTCTTTTGGGTGCTGGGGCTGCCTGGCCACCAGCAGCCAGGGGACCCAGAGGAGGGGTGGCGAGTGAACACTGGCTCCACCCACTATGCGCTGGCTGGCTGATGCAAGAGGAGGAGTGTGCTACATTGTCAATGGTTGCAGCAAATCACTACTCCCCACCCCACACCTGTCCAGGGCAATCACATCTACTTGAGTCGCGGGTGCCTTCCCTCTGTCCCCTGGGCTCAGCCTAGGGCTCAGTCTCACCCTAACTAAGCAAGCAAGCAGCACAATGACTATGTTCATGTACACGGAGAAGCTGGAGGCTGCCTGGAACCCCAAGATTTCCAGACAAGTGATCTGCTCCTGCTTCCCAGCCCTTGAGACCCCATCTGTGCTCAGCACTTGGGAGGCAGCATCTCTGGATGGCAATTGGCTCCAATCCCTCGCTGTTATTGTCTCTGCATGGTGAGCCAGGACAACATTTTCAAGAGTGGCGAGTGCCTTGGAGCACTTCGGTTTCTGGTCGTCCAAGCTGGGGATCTGGCGCTGGCGAAAGTCACAAATGGTTACCCACTCCAGTACACCAGGAAGAACTAGATCAGTGGTAGAATGGAGCACATCTGGTCTGCACTGTAACACCTGGGTGAAACTGTACTCTGATGAGAACATTAATCCTGGACAGTAACTGAATCTTCACCTGGCACTGGTGATGACTGAAGACTGCATCCCTACTCTCTGGCCCTTTACCTTGTGAAAGTACAAAAAGTTCTGAGAGAGAAAAGCAGCCAAAGAGAGAGGAAGACAGCTGTAGTTTGTGCTGTCTCTTTGGTGGTACTCACGTCATGTAGGCAACCCCAATCCAATCCGAACACATCCAGGATAAGAGAGGACACTGGGGTAGAGACGGGGCTGTAGGTGATCTTAGTTCTGGGGGATCAGTTTTGCCTTGTGCAGGGCACACTCTAGAGCACACTACTGATAAGTGTAACAGGTGACTTTTAATGTTGAAAACTTGCACATTTAAACTTCATCTTTAAAACCGTAGGCCTGGGAGCATCACACTTCCCCTTTCAGTGAGGTCATTAGAAGGCTATTACCAATTTACCATCTCTTCTTGACTGAGGATTAAACTGCTAAGATTCTACCTATGATTAGACCAGAATTTTGGAATGTAATCCAGAGTCGAGTCTCAGCCAGATGCACCATCCCCTCTTCGCTGTTGAAAGGACATTTTCAGATGGCCATTACTGGAGCTAGAACTGGAACCTTGAAAAGGATTTGGAAGCCAAGGCAGAATGTGGTATACCCATCAGTCTGGGCTACCCAGAAGAGTCTGAAGTGTTTGAAGCCTCTCTGTGGTCTCCCTAGAACCACAGAAATATAGGGCTGGAAGGGACCCCAAGAGGCCATCTCGTCCTTCCCTCTGTGCCGAGATAATGTCGCAGAAGCCTAGCCTTGCATTGGTGTAAATAAGTATCCCCATGAATAGGCCCACACTCCAGTCTGCTGGCCAATCAAAACTGGGATAGGTCCTTGCTGGCCACTGCCTCTATTCAGAACCAGCAAACTGTTCATCAGCGCCTCAGGACTGCACCTCCCCTTGACAATCAGAGGGCAGATGCTCTCAAACAGTAGGCAAGGCCATGGATCACATCAGCTCCTCAAATGCTTCCCCCTTTCCTTTCCACATCACCTCTGACTCATAGTGAGCCTCCTCAGCTGCCTTCCATCCAGGGGCTGAATTATTTCACAAAGCTGCAGCATGCCTTTGTCCAAGGCGATGAGAACAGGCAACAGAAGTGGGAGGTTCCTTTCAGCAGGAGTTTTGTAATGACCTCAGTCCATAGTGGCATTGTGTGTGGTCAGAATATTTCATTATCAGCACTAAACTTGGTACTGGTTGTACAAAATTCTTCCCCCCATAACTTTTACTGTTGTCTGTAGCTGGTCTCCAGATTGGAAAAGCACACTGATAGGCAGCCATCCCCAGCCCGAGTCTGAAGGATTGCAGTGTGCAGCCTCTACAGGACTGCATCATACATATGCTCTGATGAATGGAGTAGCATAGGTTTGAAGAAAGCCACTATGTTAACAATGTCTCACCGCACAGAGTAGCTAGGGTGCTTCTTCAGAGGGAGGCAACCAAGAATCTGTGACTATCCCTATGTGAACAGCTTTGTTATCTGTACATTTGGCTTCAGCACCCTCCCTCAGAGCAAAGGTTTGACTGCTGAGCTGAAATATCATCGTAAAGCCCAGGTGATTCCTGCAGAAAGGGCTCAATACTGCACCAGGGGAAGTCAATGACAGTGATCCTATTGACTGCAATAGGTGCAGGATCAGGCCTCAAATGTCCAGAGGAATTTATAAATCTTGGGGCCTGAGTCAGCTCCCTCTGGAGTCAATGGGAATCTTTCCACTGACTTCAGCGGCAGTTGAACTGGATCATTAAAGCACAAGGCAAGAACCAGCTTTAAACTCCAATCCTACAAGGTGCTGAGCCCTTCCTGGGAGATGCAGAGTATCTTCTGTTCCCAGTGAATCATCTCATAAAATGGAACTGCAAGGTCAGAGGATCGGAATCCTCTTGTATGTTTGGGATCAGATAAGGTGCCATGCTCGGGGGAAGGAGGGAATTGACTCTGGCACCCACCTGATGCCCTGTATTGGAGATGGCTTTACTTTGGTGTCTGTATCTGACGAAGTGGGTATTCACCCACGAAAGCTCATGCTCCAAAACATCTGTTAGTCTATAAGGTGCCACAGGATTCTTTGCTGCTTTTACAGATCCAGACTAACACGGCTACCCCTCTGATATTTGGTGTCTGTGAATACAGATCTGACCCTGGGCATCTTGCAGAAGGATCACAAGCCTGTTAAGCTTCCATCATAACAGTATGAAAAAACAGGTGAGCACATCTTGAAGCAGACTGAAACCAGAAAGGTTGAAGAGGGAGGAAGAGGAAGAGAGGAATAGGGAGAGGGAGGGAATATGTCACTAAAGGAAAAGGAAGGAGGGCAGAGACACTAACCACAAGATTGGTGAGGTGCAAAGATGGCATGCTCAGACCAAAGAAAAGCCTTTCAAAAAGAAGACAAAAGTGAAATAACCCCCAATTTTTGCTCAAGCTTTGGAGAGAGAGCCAGCAGCTAAAAAAGAAAAAGAAAAAAAAAAGAAAAAAGAATAAAGAAAATAGGGGGAAAACTAATCAAAGACAAGGATCCAATCATAAACCAATCCAAGCACACTTCACGAGAAATGTGATCGGCACAGCTGCTGCGCAGGGAAAGCCAAATCTGTGTCTGACTCAAAAGAATTGGGAAGATTCAGATGGAATCCCAGGAACATCCCACAGGATGAGGGGTTCGGTTCATCTGGTAGTTTGTTTTGTTTTTAAAATCTCTGATTCCCCCAAGAGAAAAAAAAAAGTGGAAGAACCCAGCTCTTTCAGTCTGAGGCCGCAGTGACTCTTATCCCATCTTCCTCTCTCTCTTTTCTGGTCCCTTCTCCTCCCCTTCTCGGTCCCATTGCCCAAGTCCCATTGGCTGGAAAGGAGAACTCAGCTTCTTGCCTAGGCTTCTTGCTTTCTCAAACATATTCGCAGCTAACAGGCCAAACTACAACCCAGTGTAAATGGAATCAATCTCACTGACTACAGTGAACCTGCAGCTGCTTGCACCAAGTCTGAATTTGATCCAATTTTTAAAGGACAGGAGTCCCTGAGACAACTATGGGCAAAACCTCTTTTTTCCCCTTGGAAAAGTCTCAAGCAGAACTGGGCTACCTGGTGCCATGCTTGGTGATTTCAGGTGGCTTTCTCTAGCAGAATGAAATGGTGGCTGACTGAATCAAACATGTCACCAATTTCACAAAATCTGGAGTTCTTTTCCAGAATGAGCTATTGAAACATTCTGTTTTCACTAGCAAAAGAAAAAAAAAACAATTCTCTTTCCCTTTGGGCAGAGTCCACTCCCAGCACTGCAGGGGAGATAAGCTCTTCCCCACTCCAGAGCTTTTCTCCAAACCACCTGAGAACTTCTGGCAGCTCTTCTTCTCACACTACACTTTTCTGCATGGCTCTAGTTCGAACCACTGCAGAAAACAGTTTCCATCCATGTGCTAGCCAAAAGCAGCAAGTGGAAATGTCACCACTTCAAGTAGTGGTGGCTTAAAAATATATGGCTTTTATAGATATATATATAAAAAAAAGATAAAATCCTCTCTCTCCACAGCCCTTGGTTTTAGCTTTTGAGGCCAACCTTATTCCCCACAGCTCTTCTCTGAGTCATCTGGGGAAAACCCACTCGCTACCAGCTGGACCTGCCTGCCTTGTAGTACTGTGCTCACTTTCTGCACCTCCCATCTCTTCCTCACACCCCGCCCAGGGCCACTGGCTGCCTCTGAATCCCTCTCCCAACAATCAGAACTGATGGGCCTTCTCTTACAGTTCACTGTGCTTGAGTTACACCTTGGTCTCTTGGCCATTCCACCACTCCCCAGAAGCCTGTACGTTCTCCTTTCGCTGGTGAGGATCTGTGTCAGAGTCATGCATGGGATTTCCATGACATGCATGGGATTTCCACTCCATGACTGCAAAGATGTGACTCTCACAATCCATGCAGGAGCAGAAGGCCACTCAGTCTGCAGACATTTCATCATAAATGTTTTCAGCAGTAAATTAGAACTGAAACCCAAATGTGTTAAAGCTAGGGGAATACTTTGGGTCAGTTCTGTGTTCCTCTGTGTCATCACCACACAATTCTCTATCATATGAAACTCTTCTAGTTAAAGAGACCATATGAATCCAGTGGCTACTCGATCATGGTCCCCATTGACTCTGTGATACCTGTCTTGAAGCTCACTCTTTAAAGATGAGCTGGCTACAGTAGCCTCTCCCTTTTTTGTTTCCTATTGACACTTGCCTTACCATCACACTGACCAGTACACCTGCCCCGCTGGCCATCTCTTTAAGGACACTCTTCAGCTAACTCATCCCGAGAGCCTGTGGAACGCATGCCCTCAACATGGGAACAGTGTCAGAAAGCAGTTCTCTCATACGAAAGAGCTAGTTCCTTCCCAGCATGCTCTCCTAAAACCTCACCAACCTTCCTACTAAACTGAACAGGGGGGAGCGGTCGTAAAATGGATCCCGGCCATCATACAGCGGGTACTCCGGAAAGATGTCTTCCTCCAGGTCCTCCTCCTCCTCCTCCTCCTCCTTCCCCACGTGCTGCTCGTCAGCAGGCTCGGTGATGTCGGAGTCGGGGTTCGAGAAGGTGGGGGAGGGGGTGAGATCAGCCATGCGCTCGCTCATGCATGTGTTGAAAAGAGGAGAGCTGTTGCAGCCAGAGATATCTGAACTAAGGTTAGTACAACAAGATAGAAGACAGGTTAACACCAGCTATTCCAAACAGAAGAGAGAGAAAGAATAGGCTTTTTCTTTTACACCAAGGACCATCGCTATTCAGGAGGGGAGTGGGAAATAAGACCTGCCTGTCCAAAGTGTATTACAAAGAAGCCCCCAGTGTCGCCAGCTAACAACTGGTGTGAAAGATGGGAACTGCCACCTCGGACTTTGCAGAGGATTCAGCAAAACAGGAACGTAGCTCTGTCAACTAAAACCCCAGTAGAGTGCCCACTGGCATCAAGGGGAGTCCTTCCACTGCTGTTAGCTGGCGAGAATCAGGCCTTGACTGCACCAAGGTTGGTCACGTTCGGAGGCACCCTACTGACAGGTCCGGTCCCTTTGACACCTCCTAGCTGACAGCACTGTGCCCTTCCAATTGGCAGGTGGGAAGCACATGAGGCAACATGGCACGTACAGTACAGCACACCGAGATGTTCAGATGCCAATGAGCACACCTGCGTGTGTGCACACAAACACACATGGATGGACGTGGAAACCTGAAAGCAGGGTTCTCAGCCTGTCCCCTTCCACAGCTCTCTTTCCATCACGGGGCCACACACAACCCACCCAGAATCCCCCTCCCATGCTGCAGGATGGGAAGGGCAGGGGGCAGCTCGTGCCTTGTGGTTATTAGGCACGGTTTCAAAGAAGGCAATGGGAAGTTCACCACCAACTCACTGTAGCAGGGCACCGAATGCCTGGCAGCAGTAGGAGTCCCAGAAGATCATTCCTGAGTACCCATGCAGAGAGCAGAGCAAAGTGATTGTGGAAAATAGCGCTCCTTGGATATTGGCTTGCTGCCTGGTGCAACCCTTTCACCCACAGCAGCCACTATGGTCTCTCCGCACCGCACCAGTTCTCCCTATCAAACCAAGCAACGTTTCCTTCTGTGGGTGTGTTTGGATTGCAGATGGATTTAGAAAAAGGAGGAGCAAGGCTCTCACCTGCCAACCAGTCTGAACCAGGGGAAGCGGTCGTAGAAGGGATCTCCACCGGTCACGACATTGTCACAGTCCTCAAGGATGCTAGAAGGCACTTCTGCTGCCCTGTCGTACATTTCACGCATCAGGTCCAGCCGCTGTCTGCAAGAAGAAACAGAGAGAAACAGATGTACACAATGAGGTTTAAGGATCTAGATCAGCTCCAGGCCCTTGAGCACTGAGTCAGAGCCACACACACCAGCCCCGTAACACTGTACCTGTAGGGTATCCAATGCATCACAGCCACACACAGCACCCCCGTACCACTGTACTTCTGGGGTAGACAACACACAAACAACCTGAACTACAGGCACTGAATTCCTGCCCCCATGGTGCAGTTACCCTATGAAGGGAAAACCTCTCCATCCATGCACGGTGTGGAGTGGGGAGAGCTGTAACAACAGAGCTAATGGAACCATGGGGATCATATGAGTGAGGAGGTCATCAGTTTAGCTTCATACTGGAATACAGGTCTATGCTATTTTACCATATATTATTGCTCACTGATCATTCTTGTTTATTTGTGAAGGCGGTGGTAATAAATGTGCAAGGGATAAACGCTCACTGATAGGCATGTGCATGCAACCTCAAACCAAGGGGTTAAGACCACAAGACAGGAGATTCCACAACTCTGCTCTTCTTGTCCTGAATGCGTCAGCCGAGCAGGGCTGCTCTCAGCCCCACCTGCCCAGTACAATACGGGTGGCTGTGCCACAGTACCTCTGCCCCACTCTACCTGAGTTTCTCCAGAGTCCAGTAATGTGTTGCTCCATTCTTCTGGTCCTGCACCTCCACAGCCACAATGGTTCGTGGGAAGGGCCGTTTCTCTCGGTCTTTGGCAGCATTGGGGGGAAGCAGGTCGGGAGGCAGAGGGGAGTAAAGAGTGTCTGTGAGGAGGACAAACTGGAACTGGACCTGGGAATGGACAGAGGGTTGGAGAATCAGTATGTGTGTGGAAGGCTCATGGTGAATGGGGATTCCCAGCCAGTGCCTTTGAACTGTTGACATCAATTCCACTCTGTGTAACTCCTGAAATGCACAAGGGGCCTCCGCTGATCTCGGGGTAAGCAGGTGTCAGTGACTTCCATGGAGTTACACATGCTTATGCTAGGTTCAAATCTGACCCATTGCTTTTGGTAGAACCTGTAATATGGCTCATCTAAGAGCACGTTTTCTGGTCTTTGAGAGCCCCAGCCCTTGACCTCATTCACAGCTTTGCCATCGTGCTGGTACATGCAAGCTGATGAGACTCTACTGAAGCAGAGGGCTGCAGTTTCTGTCCCATGTGCTCACTGTTCGTGCACAAACACCTCTTGGTTTGATAATCACTGGGAAATGCATGTGCTTAGCTCTGCAACCAGCAACCATGAGGAAGTGGAGGCATCCAATTTCCTCCAAAAAAATGGAAAGAAAATTCAGTTACATAACTCAGGGGTAAAATCTCGGAGATCCTGAGTGTGACAGAAGGTGCTTACTTTCTTCTTCAGCTCCACACTGATGGCATTGGCCTCCTTTAAGAAAATTGCATTGCCCCACAGTAGGTCCCGGAGAGACGTGAATTGGTACCACTTCCACTTCCTGAAAGCCCAGAGGGCCAGCTCAAACTCCCGCTCAGTCCACTGTACTGTTGAGACAAAGAGACAAGGTCGCTTTCTTCAAAGGACACCCCCGACACTCCTCTGCCCACCACCACCACTCACCCAGCCTTGATTCCATCCAGCCTGTGGAGAGGTTTTCAGAGATTCCGAGGCAAGCAAGGACCACTGTGATCAGCTAGTCTGACCCCCTGTACAGCACAGACCATAGACTGCCCCCAAATAATTCCTAGAGCAGAGCTCTTGATTGAAAACTTGCCAGTGATGGGGAACCCACCACGACCCTTGGTAAATTGTCCCAAAGGTTAATTCCTCTCACTGTTAAAAAAATATGTCTTATTTCCAATCTGAGCCTGTCTAGCTTCAATTTCCAGCCATTGGATTGTGTTTGACTTTTTTCTGCTAGATTGAAGAGCCCATGATCATGTATTTGCTCCCCATATAAGTACTTATAGAATGTGATCAAGTAACCTCTCCACCTTCTCTCTGTTAAGCTAAATAGACTGAGCTCCTTGAGTCTGTCACTACAAGACTCCTCTGTGACACCGCTCCAATTTATCAACATCCTTCTTGCATTGTGGGCACCAGATCTGGACACAATGTTCCAGCAGCAGTCACCTCAGTGCCAAAGATAGAGGTAAAATAACTTTGCTAATCCTACTAATGATTCCCCTGTTTATACATCTGTAGCAGGGTGGATCCCTGCTCCTGCCCTGAAGGGGTTAAAAACAGCCCTGGGAAGGGGCTGTGGCTGGAGAAAGCAGCCTTTAGGCTGGGCTGATTGGGGGAAGTGGCTGCAGCTGGGGCCACTTCCCAAACTGAGCAACGAGGCCTTATAAGAAGGCTAGCGAAGCCAGAGCCAAGAGAGTCTCTCTCTAGCTGTAGAGGGAGATGGGCCTGGCTGCAGGGAGCTGGAGACAGGGTACCTGAGTGAAGCAGGGCTGGGGAAAGGCAGAAGAGCTGGGAAGCTCCAGCCTGGAAAGCCCCAGGCTGCGGCCTAGCATTGGGCTAATAGGTACTGGGGGTTGCAGAGGGCAGCCCAGGGGTAGGCCAAGGCAGCAGGTCCAAACCCTCCTTGCCAGTGATGAGTAGGCTGATACTGCAGTCTGCCCCAGGGTGTGGGGCTAGACAATGACTGGCAGTAGCCATAAACTGAGGAAAGGTGGGGATAGAGGGTGAGGGTTCCCTGGGGAGGGGAGACCCTGAGAGAAAGGGGTTACTGCCAGAGGGCAGCACCCCATGTAAGAGGGCACCGGGTCCAGGGAAGGACATGGGGGGGCCAAGAGGACAGGCAGATCACCGGCCTGCAGAGGGCGCTCCAGAGCTGAATCAAGCTAATTCCCAGAAGTTACCAAGAGGAGGCACTGCAGGGGTGAGTCTGCCCGTCTACAACATCCCAGGAGCACTAGCTCTTTTGGCCACAGCATCACACTGAGAGCTTGCGGTCTGCTGATTATTCACCACAACCCCCAAATCTTTTTCAGAGTTCCTGCTTCCCAGGACAGAGCCCCTGTCCTGCAAGTGTGGCCTGCATTCTTTGTTCCTAGATGTATACAGTTACATTTAGCTGTGTTAAAACATGTTTGCTTGTCCCGTTTACCAAGCAATCCAGACTTCTCTGAATCAGTGACCTGCCCTCATCATTATTTACCACTCCCCGACTTTTTGTGTCACCTGCAAACTTTACCAGTGATAATTTTGTGACCGGCTCTGAACATGAGAAAATACAGTTTTTTCTTCTTGCCCTAATAATTGTTCCACCCACAAGTCAGGAGGACACCACAGTGCTAGGTCCAACAGAAACACTCCAGATACACAGGGAGGGCAACGTCCCCCATAAACCAAAACTAATTCCACTCTGTCAGCAGCCAAGGTAAATGAGGGATGGGAAAGGTTATGTGTATGAAACAGCCCAAACATGGCTAAAGGTTCCCAAACACTGCTAGAGGTGGGGGAAATAAATTACAATAAGAGCACTGATTGTTTTAAATTGTAATGGTCTTATTCTCATTGACACTAATGCCCTTTGGCTGCCTTAAATTGGGGTAATGTAATTTATATCCACTTTAATGCCCCTTTACAGTACCAGTGGGGTGGAAAGAGTCCTAGGTATAAAGGAGAATCAGGCCCTCTGGGTTATGCTGATACCCTTTCTCTGTTCTAGAAGTGTGACTTTCCCATCTGCCTTCCTTTAAAACAAAACAAAGAACCCACATTTTACCAGAGAACAACTGATTAATTTTCAATAAATGAATTCCCCACTGATTTATGCCAACCTTTCAACTATAGAAATTTTGCAATCTGACCTCATGCTTATTTCTTCTCTGTGCCTTATACATTTGTATGCTGCTTCTTCTTAACTGCACCTCAAGAAGCAGTAGGCAGTACTACCATGAACGCAAGCAGTATGGAGAATGGGGTATGTGGGTGCAGCGTGAATATCTGCTGTAACCACTGTCTGCTGTGTTTGAATTAAGAGTTACAGCATCCAAAGCAGATACTGAAAATGCCGGCAAATGAGCAGAGCTCGGGCCCCTGAATTCAGACTAGTCATTTAACAAGCAACAATCTTGACCCCCTGCCTCCTTCATTCAGCATTATAATCATCCCCTTTGTGGCATTCTACACACTGTGGCATTCTACACACCTACAGTTATTTGATACTTAAATGGGGAAACATTGGGGAAAGGGTGAGACTATTCAGGAAGGATGGGCTCCACCTAAACCAAAATGGAACCAGATTGCTGGCACTTAAAAATAAAAGGGTCACTGAGCAGTTTTTAAACTAAGCGCTGGGGGAAAGCCAACAGGTGCAGAGAAGCATGTGGTTCAGACAGAGACATCCCTTAAGGGAGGATCTATTAATAGAGAATTGAGAAGCAGAGGATGGAAAATGATAAAATATAGGCAGGGTCTGATCAGAAACAGTCAAATAAAAGTCCCATTCAATGACATCGTGTAATGGCAGACATCTAAAAGGAGACAAGTTTTTACAGTGTTTATATACCAATGCTAGAAGTCTAAGTAATAAGATGGGTGAACTAGACTGCCTCGTATTAAATGAGGATATTGATATAATAGGCATCATAGAAACTTGGTAGAATGAGGATAATCAATGGGATACAGTAATATCAGGGTACAAAATATATCGAAAGAACAGAACAGATCATGCTGGTAGGGAAGTGGCATTATATGTGAAAGAGAGTGTAGAATGAAATGAAGTAAAAATCGTAAATGAATCAAACTCTACCATAGAATCTCTATGGGTAGAAATTCCATGCTCTAATAATAAGCATATAGTGGTAGGGACATATTACCAACCACCTAACCAGGATGTTGGTAGTGACTGTGAAATGCTGAGGGAGATCAGAGAGGCTATTAAAATAAACTCAGTAATAATAATGGGGGATTTCAATTATCCCCATATTGACTGGGTACATGTCACCTCAGGAAGGGATGCAGAGGTGAAGTTTCTTGACACCTTAAATGACTGCTTCCTGGAGCAGCTGGTTCTGGAACCAACCAGAAGAGAGGCAATTCTTGATTTAGTCCAAAGTGGAGCACAGGATCTGGTCCAAGAGGTGAATATAGCTGGACCTCTCGGTAATAGTGACCATAATATAATTAAATTTAATATTCCTGTGGCGAGAAAAACACCACACCGGCCCACCACTGTATCATTTAATTTCAGAAAGGGGAACTACACAATAATGAGGAGGTTAGTTAAACAGAATTTAAAGGGTACAGCACCAAAAGTGAAATCTCTGCAAATTGTGGAGAAACTTTTAAAAGACACCATAATAGAGGCTCAACTTAAATGTATACCCCAAATTAAAAAAACATAGTAAGAGAACCAAAAAAGAGCCACCATGCCTAAACAACAAAGTAAAGAAGCAGTGAGAGGCAAAAAACTGCCTTTAAAAAGTGGAAGTTAAATCCTAGTGAGGAAAATAAAAAGGAGCACAAACGCTGGCAAATGAAGTGTAAAAATACAATTAGGAAGGCCAAAAAAGAATGAGGAATCGTTAGCCAAAGACTCAAAAAATAACAGCAATTTTTTTTTTAAGTACATCAGAAGCAGGAAGACTGCTAAACAACCAGTGGGGCCACTGGATGATCTAGGTGCTAAAGGAGCACTCAAGGACGATAAGGCCATTGAGGAGAAACTAAATGAATTCTTTGCATTGAGGCTGTGAGGGAGATTCCCAAACCTGAGCCATTCTTTTTAGGTGACAGATCGGAGGATCTGTCCCAGACTGAGGTGTCATTAGAGGAGGTTTTGGAACAAATTGATAAAATAAACAGCAATAAGTCACCAGGATCAGATGGTATTCACCCAAGAGTTCTGAAGGAACTCAAATGTCCAATTGCAGAATTACTAACTGTAGTCTGTAACCTATCATTTAAATCAGCTTCTCTACCAGATGACTGGAGGATACGTAATGTGACGCCAATTTTTAAAAAGGGCTCCAGAGGTGATCCCAGCAATTACAGGCCTATAAGCCTGACTTCAGTACCAGGCAAACTGGTTGAAGCTATAATAAAGAACAATATTGTCAGACATATAGGTGAACATAATTTGTGGAGGAAAAGTCAACATGGTTTCAACAAAGGGAAATCATGCCTCACCAATCTACCAGAATTCTTTGAGGGGGTCAACAAGCATGTAGACCAAGGGGATTCAGTGGATATAGTGTACTTAGATTTTCAGACAGCCTTTGACAAGGTCCCTCACCAAAGGCTCTTATGCAAGGTAAGCTGCCACGGGACAAGAGGGAAGATACTCTCATGGATTGGTAACTGGTTAAAATATAGGAAACAAAGGGTAGGTATAAATGGTCATTTTTCGGAATGGAGAGAGGTAAATAGTGGTGTTCCTCAGGGGTCTGTTCTGGGACCAGTCCTATTCAACATATTTATAAATGATCTGGAAAAAAGGGTAAACAGTGAGGTGGTAAAATTTGCAGATGATACAAAATTACTCAAGATAGTTAAGACCCAAGCAGACTGCGAAGAGCTACAAAAGGATCTCTCAAAACTGGGTGACTGGCCAACAAAATGGCAGATGAAATTTAATGTTGATAAATGCAAAGTAATGCACATTGGAAAGCATAATCCCAACTATACATATAAAATGATGGGGTCTAAATTAGCTGTTACCACTCAAGAAAGAGATCTTGGAGTCACTGTGGATAGTTCTCTGAAAACATCCACTCAATGTGCAGCAGCAGTCAAAAAAGGGAACAGAATGTTGGGAATAATTAAGAAAGGGATAGATACTAGGACAGAAAATATCATGTTGCCTCTATGTAAATCCACGGTATGCCCCCATCTTGAATACTGTGCGCAGATAGGGTCGCCTCATCTCAAAAAGGATATATTGGAATTGGAAAAGGTTCAGAAAAGGGCAACAAAAATGATTAGGGATATGGAACGGCTTCTGTATGAGGAGAGATTAATAAGACTGGGACTTTTCAGCTTGGAAAAAAAACAGCTAAGGGGAGATATGATTGAGGTCTATAAAATCATGACTGGTGTGGAGAAAATAAATAAGTAAGTGTTGTTTACTACTTCTCATAACACAAGAACTAGGGGTCACCTAATGAAATTAATAGGCAGCAGGTTTAAAACAAATAAAAGGAAGTATTTCTTTACACCATGCACAGTCAACTTGTGGAACTCCTTGCTAGAGGATGTTGTGAAGGCCAAGACCATAACAGGGTTCAAAAAATAACTAGATAAGTTCATGGAAAATAGGTCCATCAATGGCTATTAGCCAGGATGGGCAGGAATGGTGTCCCTAGCCTCTGTTTGCCAGAAGCCGGGAATGAGTGACAGAGGATGGATCACTTGATGATTACCTGTTCTGTTAATTCCCTCTGGAGCACCTGGCATTGGCCGCTGTTAGAAGACAGGATACTGGGCTAATGGACCTTTGGTCTGATTGACTAGGGCCATTCTTATGATAAGAGAGAGGCTCCTGCCGATAGACCTGGATCTTTCGGACTTTCATCGTAACAGACCAGATCCCCGCAACCTGGGCCATCAGGAAGTGTCATTGTCCAGCAAAAGTGGAAAAGGCTCGTTCTCTCATGCACAATTTATTTCAGTCGCTCTCTGCTTTCACTGAACTTTTACCTTCATCTTCGGGTTCTTCCTCTTCCTCATTGGCCTCAGGATAATACCTGGAGTCCATCTGCTTCTGTAAAGCCTCCAGTTTACTCTCATAGTCCTGAGGGAAAGGGGGGAAGATAAGGAAATAATCCACAAACAACTGTCTTCTTGATTTTGACCACACCTTTCCTGTACCAGGTCTCTCTCGATCCCCATAAAACTGACAAATGGCTCCACTCCCTGTAGAAAGCCAACCTACCCCTCAGCTGTGTTCACTCGTCTAAAAGGCCCCGTGAGCTGTGGAGACACATGATATTTCCAGTCTACGTAGCCTCTTCAGAGGATGCAGATCCACCCTACTCATGTCAGCACACTATCCATTGTTCAGACTACAGACTCAACCCCAGTCTGCGCCTTGACGGTGACTAGCGTTGTTCTGATGAACCAGAGAAGAAGCAGAATGTGTGTGCCACCTACCAGTCTCTGCTGCTCAAGAAGATAGTTGGCCTCTTCTCTCTCTTTGCGGTATTGGTCCTCCAGTTCCTGAAGCCTGGGAAGAATTAGGAAGGACAAAATGACAAACCTGGACGAATCCAGTTACTGGCTGACACCTCATTTTTTTCCCTTCTGCTCCACCTCTCCATGTTCCCCTCCCTCCATGATCCCTCATCTCCTCTACCTCCCCCATGCCTCCTCACCTCTGCTCCATCTCCTGCTTCATGTCAATGCCTTGTTTCTCCAGCAGCTCTCGCTGCGCGAAGGCCCAGTCCACCGGCTCCGCGGGGGTCTCTGCACATGGGGTCCGCTCCCGCTCCTGGCGAGCCTGCTCAGGGTGGTTGAATCGGAACACATGGCTCTTCCCCATGATGATGCGATTTCCTTTGGGGAGGGCAGTTCACAGTTAACCAATGAGGTCTCCAGTATATGCAGGAACCCCAACTCAGTGGCAAGGGTTGCACAGCAGGATTTCCACCAACAAGGCCTCTCGTGTCCCATGACTTATGCCCTGATTCAACAGAGCACTTGAGCATGAGTAGCCCACTGACTATCCCCCACTGTCACTGCACTGATGCTGCTAGACTAGAACCACCATCTGCCCTGGTATGCTTCTATAAGGGGATCGATGCGGGTCAGTGGTTAAAGCAGTCTGTCAGTGCTGAGTCAGTCACCCCCTCTGAAGCATGACCTACCAGATCGCAGGACACTGGGTTCCATCACTTTTTTGCCATTGACGTAGGTGTCGGCCCCTTCGCAAGGTTCTAGTGTCACCACTACTGCGGGAAAGGCATAGGAGAGAGAAAGAGACAGGAGAAGATGTGTGAAGGACAGCAGAGGCCTGAAGAGCTGCTGGTCTCCTGATCTCATTGGAAATGTTGGCTGTGCAGGCCCTATGGGCTGCGATAGGCAGGCAGGGCTGTTTGTTTAGCATCTTGATGCCAGTGGACACCCTGCTCCAGACGTGGAGCTGGGCCCAAGCACATACAACAAGGTTGTATTTCAAAAGTGCCAGTGGAATTTAGGAGTGCGTCTCGCTGAAAAATCAATGGAGCTGGTGCTCCTAAACCCTTGAGGTGCTTTTGAAGATCTCCCCCTCTATCTGTATTTTAATTATAAATATCAGGTTACTTTCCATACGTTCCCACAGGGCAGGCCTACACCACCTTCTTTATTTCCCTGGCATTGTTTGTCTCTTCCATGCCAAAGTCCAGCCTGGATCTGCAGACTGCAAACTACCTGCCATCAGTCCTTGAGCATTAATCACGAGAGCCAGAATATGCCCCGCTCCCTCCCATGTCACAACTAGTCCCAGACAGCCCGGGGGCTGCTCACAGAACAAAGCACTATGTAGCACGTGTAAGAGGGGACAGCACATGATGCTGAGTAAACAGAGGGACCCTAGGATGCCCGGGGATCTGCGAGCTGTGTTATTTGTTCTCTAGTCACTCGGTGAGAAGTACCCTCCAAACAGGATGTTATACTGCGGTACTGCCACCTGCTGGCCAATTCAGCAAGCTAGGCTGCACGAGATTCCTGGACAGGGTGAAACAGGGACTGGGCCACTCCAGACTTTAACAATGCATTGCTTCTGCATGCCAGTGGGATGCCCACCCCATTGCTGCTGCAGGTGGAAGGAGGGGCAGGAAAGCAGTCTCTATCCCTAAACCTGTAGTGATTTTACAGGACACTGCCAGCAAACCTGTATTATGTTGAGTCAGCCAGGCTGCCACTCTTCTTGGCGTCATCAATTTTGTATTAGTAACAACTTCCCCTCACAGCACTGAGGCAACACCTACCAGTAACCTGAACCCGAACCCTGCTGCCTGCCTGTCTTCTCTCCTCTTGAGACTGCCCACTGGGTGCAGCAAGCTAAGGAATCTCTGTCTGCCGCACCACATGATTTACAATGTTTACATGAACTACAACCCTTCTGACTACGCAAAGGGAAATGATTGTGCCTGAGCCAGACACATACGTGCTATAACTAGGGGTGCTGGGATCTAAGTCCCCTCTAAGCTGTGATGCTGCCCAGGCAGCTATCAAGTGCCATGCACTTCAGGTGTCCCTTCCCCCATTGCTGCACTGCTCCTGCCCTTTGCCTCTGGCCAGCTCCCGGGAGCCTCCTGCTTGCTGTGCAGAGCGTGGGGGAGGAGAGGAGACTGCTGATGTCAGTGTCCCCCTCCCCTGTACCCTATTCCCACAGAGAAGGGGAGGGACACGACAGGGCTCAGGACAGAGCTGGCTGACAACTGTTGCTGTGTCTAAACAAGCAGGGAGCAGGCTTCAGACTGCTGAGTGCCGATCTACATAAAGGGGCAGCGTGTCTCTCTGTGTGTGTCTCTCACACACACACACACATTCTGTCTTTCACACTCACCTCCCAACACATTTCAGAGTGTGTTGTTTTAGTGTTTTGACTGGTCTATGCATTTCATAATTTCTATTTCTCTCTTACGCTTAAATTTAATTCTTTGATTAGTGAGTTCTAAAATGCCTACCCTGTCCTGGCTGGAGTAATTATCCCTATGATAACTTTTTAAAAATATATAAATATCTAGGTTTCTTGTTTCTGCTGGTGGCGCACATCTTCACATTACCTCAATATGGTACACTTTACAAAATTCATTCCACCCATGGATAGAAAAAATTAGAGGAACAGGATGGGGGTGCTGCCGCATCCTCTGCCTTGAAGTGGTTTCCATTATATTACAGTTTGGTTCAATGGCTCTCAGTACCCCCACTAAACCAATTGTTTCCGCACCCCAGGCCAGGCATAGTGTGGAGGGAGCCACAATTCAAATCTCCAGCCTCACTCCTACTCTACCAACACAGCTCCTGACCTGAAGCAGCCCCCATTCTTTCAGTCCTGAGCCCCCGGCCCCCCAACTCTGAGATAGCAGAGCAGAATCCTGACCTGCAGTTTCACCTGCTGACTCATTTTAACCAACAGGATTGAAGTATTCAAATGAACTAGAGGGAGGGAGTGATGACTGGCTGTGCTACCTCTGATGTCTCCACTGCTCCACTGCCTGAGTACCAAATGGGCACAAGGTGAAAATCAGGCCTAGTCACCATATTGAACAATATGCTTCCCTGTGCATCTCAGACTGCAAACAGCAAAATGCCACTGAGCTGAGCGCTAGGCCTCACTCTGCTTGGCTAGTGACATCTACCACTGATTCTAGGGGTTGGACCATGCTCCCATCAAAGCTACAAAGCACGTTCTGAAAGACTGTGCACAGGCACAGATTTAACAAGGAAGAGATTAAGAAAAAAACAGAGCCTGAGTCTTTGGCCTTTCAGCAAATCAATCCCAGAGATTTACCCCCCCTGCTTCCTGTGAGCAGGCAAGTTTGCATTCATTTTGTAGGAGGGATAGCCTCAGACAATGCAGAATGTCTTCGGCAAGGGATTCAGCCTCCCTTTCTTTTCTTTTCTTTTCTTTCACACCATCTTCTCTTCTTCCTGATTTGCCTTACAGAATCGCCTTTATTAGCAATTCCCTCGAGCTGCTTCCCTTCACTTCTGACAGTGGTGCGGCTATGGAAGGCAACAGTGCCGTACCAGTGCTCCGCACTGCTAGCTGCCTTTCAAGGGGTGTTACTGGGGAAGCTGGCACAGCCAGGAGATTGGTCTGACTGTGCTTCAACAAGTGCAAGAAAGGAAATAGGAATGACCCAACCCAGGAGACATGTGGCGGTATCACAGCACATCCTGCGAAGGCTGTATTCCCACACACCCCACCTTGACAAGTAGGTAGAGAGGAGGTGCCTGTCCTACTTGACAGGCATCAGTGCCCCAGTCCTCCTGGATGTAAGTAGAAGCTGGGGTGCCCTGGCTGCAAACACTAAGAAGGAGCTGCAGGGAGCCAGGTATGTGACTGAACTGGGGAGAGTGCACAGAGTGTGGACATGTGAGGCTCTCTGTCCGAGGGTACCTTCGCCACTGGCCTTGGTGTTGCTGCGGAAAATGCAGTGCTCTTCCTTAATGAAATGTCCACTCAACACGATGTCCTGCCTCCTCTCTGCGTCCTCTCGGCCGACCCTGCGGACAGACACAGACTTAATGGAGTTCCCTGGCAACAATGCAGCAGGTTTCAGGCCGCTGGCAGCAGCGCACTCAAATAGCCTGATCCAAAGCCCACTGGTCATTTCATCTACTTTAATGGGCTTTGGATCCAGTCCTAGGAGAGCCTCACTGGGCAGCCAGGCCAACATCTTAATTGGAAGCTGTCATGGGGAAACATGACTTTTTGCATGCCAGTATACACTAGCTAACGCATCCCTTCCAAGTGGTGGAATTAGACTCTGCATCTGCTCTCTCCCCCTGCCCACCCGGGGTCCGCTCCCCTTCACAGTACGCCTGGGTAGTGTAGGGCCAGGACTTCTGCAGAGGGGAGCCCTCGCCCATCCCCAGGATAGGACATTCTTCCACAAGGATAGGCTGCCCAGGTCCCCTTCACGGTGCAGCACACTAAATCCATGGGAACACATAAATTAGATTCCCCTTCAGTTTACTTCCCTGGGAAGGCCAGCCTGACTCGGACCATGCAGAAGGCAGGGCTGCAATTGCTCTATAGTATCAGGTCCCTTTGCCACTGGTGACCTGAGTTGGATAGCAACAGAGCACCAGTACCTGGCTCAGCAGTGAATGAGGAGGAGAAGGAGATCCCATGCCCTGGGCCTGCCCTGCACTCAGACAAGCAGAGTCTAAAGCTGTTCATTTCAGCAGACACACTAGTGCTACATGATTCTGTGGTGGTTATACCCCTCACCTGGTTATCCCATCCTTAATGTAGTACAGAAGGCATTCAGACATCAGCGGGTCCTCGTTGAGATTTACCAGGTGAGGTGTCTGGGAGGGAAAGAGACAACGGGTCAAAGGCATCCTCAGTATCCACGCCAGACACAGAGACATGTCCCAGGACAGCCCTGCCCTTGAAAATACACCCACCTGACAGGCTGCTCCACTGCATGGAGCCCCTACTCCTGCCCCAGCATAATTCTGGGATAGAACATTTGGGGTAGAGTGAGACACTCTGTACCTCGGGGAAACACCCAATACCCCATGTTCATCCTTGTAAAATGACTGTGTGGTATCCAATGCAAAGTTTGTCATGTTGACTGTCTTCGGAAGGCTCATGATGCACTGAGCATGGTTGTTATAGTGATATTATAGAAGTTATTCTAGTAATGTTATAGGTTATAATTTCATGTATATAGTTATGAGGCTGAAAATGTATCCTCATGGCTTAAAATAAGCCCAGGCAAAAACTCTCCAAGAGGTGAGAGGCAGTTCAAACCTCATCACATCTGTATGGGACAAACCCAGCCCTAAAGGATGCTGACCTAGACAGCAACAAAAGAATCTGTTGGACTCTCGAGGGAGTCACCCTGCTGGGAGCAGCTTACCTGCCAGAGGCTGTGCATGAACAGCCCAGGAGTGGGGGTTCTCACAGCAGAGCAGGGTAAGGCTGGCTCCCAGAGCCAAGGATTGGAGTGGCCAAGCAGATCACCGGTCCAGATAACACCAGAGGGGAATGTCACATAAGGATTTTCAAAGGTGGCAAAAGAGAGTCAGATGCCCAACACCCACTGACACTCACTGGGCTTCTAATTCCTTTGACAGTCCCTGCCTCCCTGAACAGTGCCTCACAAGCTGATTAAAAATCAAAACAGAAGCAGGAACGGAGGAGCTGGGGCCTGGCTCTCCTGTGCCCTGCATCTCACCAGGCCATTTACTTTCATGCCAAGGGGGCATATCAGGCTTTCTATTCACAGCAAGCTACATTCACACCCGCTTTGCATAGGTGCCACTGACGGCGCCACGTGGAGGTGGGGGAAATCGGGTCTGTTCAGCATTGACATTGCTTCTCTAATTGGCTTGGAAAATGTTAAGAAATTTGCCTCAGCTGTCTAATACCACCCTGCATTTGAGTAAAAGTCAAGTGGGTCATGTGAGCCAAGGGGCATGGACATACTATGGTAACACAGGAGGGCCTACTACATCCTGGAGCCGAGATTCCAGAATCCACCAGCACATGGTACAGCAGCTTCCTTATTCAATTACAGCCAGCCAAGCCCTCCCATAGCACAAGTAATGCACCCCCAAATGGCCAAGGAGCAACCATACTGCTAGGAGGAAGTGCTCAGTGCTGGAATTTTAGCTGCCAGAAGCAGAGTACTTCTGAGAGCAGGCTCACCCTGTTATACTCTTACACCTGATTGATCCCTTGTGGGAGCTCCTCTAAAATCACAAACATAAAATCAGTCTAAATGGCATGCAAAGAGGATCAGAAACTGTCCCTCATGCAAGGGCAAACAGTCAATAGACACTGTAGAGTGGAAGAGTTGTTTATTAAAAGATGAAGATCACAGACCTCAAGCAATTCCTGATTTATACGATTAGGTGATTCTTGAGTTGGGTTCCTAGATCCTCAGTCCCTGCCTCACAGGAAGAGAGCCCCCAGATGCACAAAGAATCAGTTACTGAGAGCTTGGCTACACTTGCAAGTTAGAGTGCATTAAACCAGCCCCAAGCACCCTAACTCCTGAGGTGTTCACACTGGCAAGGCATTTAGAGCGCCTGGACTCCGCGGCTGGAGCACCCCTAGTAATCCACCTCCACGAAAAGCATAGAGCTTGCTGCGCCCTGGCTGAAACACCGGGGTGTCAATGTGGACGATGTGTTGTATTATTGCACTGTGACTGGCTGCCAGAAATGTCCCATAATCCCTTGAAGTCAAGTGGCCACTCTGGTCATTGTTTTGAACTTGGCTGCAGGCACGTGGATATCCCCTTTCAAAGCTCCATTTCTGACATCCGGCATGCTTATCTGCTCCGGGACACAAAGCAAACCATTACTGTGGAATGCTGCTGCTGCTGCAGAGGCAGGGGTTTGTGCTTGTGTGTGAGAGAGAGGCAGGGGGGAGGGGCTGATGTGAGGGTTTCCCCCTGCCACTGTCTGAACTTACAAGACAGCATGCTGACACACTCTCTGCCCCCCAAAACACACTGTCTCTTCCCCCACATACCCACAACAGAAACTCTGTCACATTCCACCCTCCCATTTGAAAAGCACACTGCAGTCACCTGCACACTGGGATAGCTACCACAATGCACTGCTCTCTGTGGCATTGCAAGAGCTACTAATGTGGCCACGCCCCTGTGCTTGCAGCTGACAGTGTAAACACATTGCAGCGCTTTCCCTGCTGCTGTCTCCAAGGGCTGGTTTAACTCCCAGCGCTCTACATCTGCAAGTGTAGCCAGAGCCTAGGTCTATTTGACAATTGGGAGTAGCCAAAATGTCTCTTCTGCATCCTCCACCCAATCTACTAAAGCCTGGTCGCAACAGATGATGAGGTCGCTTCTTTCCTCCTCCCCCTCACTGAGCTGGCTTCTTCCACTTCTTCCTCTCACTTTCTCGTCTAGATCTTCCTGCTTTGAGCCTGTGTTAAGCTAACCCTTGCAGCTTTTTCTTCGTCCTGGGACACCAGGTCTAACTTGGGGAGAACTGCTAAGGTGGTTTTTGTTAGGATATTGCACAAGTGTCTGGGGACAAGAATCTCCATAACGCCTGCATAAAATTCACCTCCTCGTGCTGTATTGGGCATCCGAATAAGTAGCTTGATTTTCAAAGTGCTGAGCTCTGATTAACTACCCCACAACTCAACAAGAGTTGTGAGGTGCACAGCACTTTCTGATTTATCCAAGTGCCCAAATATGGAGTTAAGTGCTTTGTTCTAGGGATCCACTTTGGCAAAAGGCCTTGCTTTCTCTCTCTATCCATCTAGTTAAGTGTTAATTAGACACCTGTTGCCTGGGTGTCAAATGGTACTTATATGGCCCCTTTATTATAGCACCTAAGCACTCCACCATTTCTAGTGTATTTACCCTCCAAACTCTGCAGGAGATAGACGTGACATTCTGTACCTCAGAGGAACACCTAGCACCCCCATGTTCATCCTTACAATATGCTTGTGTGGTATCTAATGTGAAATTTGTCATGTCAGGTGTCTTTGGAAGGTTCATGATCATAGAGAATCACAGAATACCGGGGTTGGAAGGGACCTCAGGAGGTCATCTAGTCCAACCCTCTGCTCAAAGTAGGACCAATCCCCAGACAGATTTTTGCCCCAGATCCCTAAATGGTCCCCTCAAGGATTGAACTCACAACCCTGGTTTTAGCAGGCCAATGCTCAAACCACTGAGCACTGTTGTTATCGTAATAGTATAGTAATTTTATAGGTTGTAATTTCATGTATATAGTTATGAGGCTGAAAATGTGTCCTCATGGCTTAAAACAAGCCCAGGCAAAAACTCTCCAGAAGCAGAGGGGCAGTTCACACTTCATCAGGGCATGTATGGGACAAACCCAGCCCAGCCTCACAGTAACAAAGGACACGGGCCTAGGCAACAACAAACAATCTGTTGGACTCTCGAGTGAGTCACCCCCCTTCCTTTGGTCAGTTTGGCATTGCGATGAGGTAATGTTCTCCTGATCTGGAGGGGGAGGGGGAGAAAAGCCAAGAGGGAAGAAAGGTCAAGATAAAAGGGAGAGATGTTTGCCATGCTCTGCCTCTCTCTTCCACCTCCGTCTACAGACACCACCACTAAGTGACTGAAGCGCTGATCAAAGGGGAGAGCTTGGCTGAAAGGCAACCAGCCAGCCTGTGGTGAGAAGCATCTCAGTTTGTACGGGCACTGAAAGTGTTAAGATCAGTTGAGGATGCATTTTGCTTTTATTTCGTTTGACCAAATCTGACTTGCTATGCTTTGACTTATAACCACTTAAAATTTATCTTTGTAGTTAATAAATCTGTTTGTTTATTCTTCATGAAGCAGTTAATTTGGTTTAAAGCATGTCAAAGACTCCCCTTGGGATAACAAGCCTGGTGCATATCAATTTCTTTGTGAAATTGACAAACTCATATAAGCTTGCAGTGTCCAGTGGGCATAACTGGACACTGCAAGACGGACGTTCCTAGGGGCAAGACGGACGTTCCTAGGGTTGTGTCTGGGACCAGATATATTGGCTAGTGTCATTCGGCTGCACAATCTAAGGAGCAGCTTACATGCCAGAGGCTGTGTGTGAACAGCCCAAGACTGGGCGTTCTCACAGCAGAGCAGGGTAAGGCTGGCTCCCAGAGTCAGATTGGAGTGACCTAGCAGATCACTGGTCCGGATAACACCAGAGGGAAACATCACACAGTAGGAAAGTGCTGCTCCCCCATTTTAGACATGGCAACTGAGCCTAAATGACCTACTTGCCCATGGTCTCATAGGCAATCTGATGGAGCATGAAATTGAACCAGGTTTCCTGCATCCCAGGTTAGTGTCCTAACTCATCCTTCATCTCTGACCTCTCACCTCTCCTTTCCCCCCCGATTCTACAGAACCATTATGTTGTACTTTCAAGGGGTGCCTATTTCCTGCCTCACCCCATGCCAGCCACAGCTGGGTGGGCACAGCATTAGTAGGCAGGAAAAGAGGGAGTCCTCTAGAACTTGAGAAGAGACTCTATAAGAAATATCTCATCCACCTGCCAGAGCTACTGCCTGCAGGGCCCCCACTCTGCCCCTGACCCTGGTTGAAGCACGAAGGGACATACGAATTGTTAGCGCATCAGGCACGTGAATCTCTTATGACGCCGGCTACAACAATCCCATGCAAATGCCTGTTCTCAATTTCAGATGACATTGTAAACAAGAAGCAGGCAGCATTATCTCCTGCAAATGCAAACAAACTTGTCTGTCTGTGCGACTGGCTGAACAAGAAGCTGGACTGAGTGTACTTGTAGGCGCTAAAGTTTTACATTGGTTTATTTTTGAATGCAGTTATTTTCTGTACATAATTCTATATTTGTAAGTTGAACTTTCATGATAAAGAGATTGCACTACAGTATTTGTAGTAGCAGAATTGAAAAATACTATTTCTTTTGTTTTTTACAGTGCAAATATTTGTAATAAAAAATAAATATAACATGAGCACTGTACACTTTGTATTCTGTGTTGTAACTGAAATCAATATATTTGAAAATGTACAAAAAATCCTAAAATATTTAAATAGTATTCTATTATTGTTTAACAGCATGATTAATCATTTGACAGCCCCAATAACAACAATAATGTATAATATATAGTGCCCAACCACAACTCTTTAGTATGCAAGCAATTGGGGGCAGGAACAGAGGTTTCCTAGAAAGCCTGGCACACTCTGGGACACTTCTACAGCATTAATAATAATTCAGCATCTTAAACCCACGATTAAGGCATTGCACACTCCATGACAAACTGGACTTAAATCCTGCGCCAAGGAATCCCTGGATTTTACATCAACCTGGTGTGCCAGACAGCTAATTCAGGGGCTACTTCATTTACACTGGAAAATTGAGGTTTTTAATAAGATGCATTGAAAAAGAAATCATACAATCATTCCAGGAACCCCTGGTTATTTTATTTTGACAGTAAATTCTCCATCTGAAGAAGTGTGGCAGGCATTTTGGGAACGGGAAGGGAAAATTAGCTGGATGTTTCTATTAAAACAATCAGCAGTGAAACAGTGAACACGGTTGATGTTTCAAGTGTCATTTTTATGTTTCAGAGTCAACACCCACTGAGCTAGAGGGGACAGTTCACACCTCTCCAAGCTATTCAGAAATGAGCTGTACTAATAGGAATTTAGCAGGGAGGTATTTTCCAAGTGCTGCTGCTGGCAGTAGGTATATTTTTAGAAGGATTTGATTGGCCTGGTGGAAGAGATTAAAGGAATCCTACCTACCTTTTTAGGAGAGAACACACCCAGTGTGCCTCCATCTTCTCTCATGGCCACACCCATTTCTGCCAGCAAAGCTTCCCTGAGCAACAGCAAAAGCAAAAGTCTGTCAAAACAACCTGTGTTGTTAGTTTTTTGCATCAAAGCAGCCCCTAGAGAAGCCAACTGAGATCAGGATCCCACTGTGCTAAGGGCTGCACAGACACACCTTTCCTCAAAGCGCTCACAGTCCAATTGGAAACAAGGTGAAACTAGTGCATGGAACAAACCAATGGAAGGAAGAGGGTGAAGGTGGATGAGGGTAAGCATGAGAGGAACATGTGTTTACACAGACTAGTTATGGGCTTTGCTAGATATTTGCATAGTGCTTAGGAAAATGACCCCCCATTATGAGAGTTCAATTAAACAATTAAATTAAAAAAGAATATTAATGATTTCAGTAATGCCAGTTCCTTGAAGACCTCTAAATTAAGGCAGACATTCCATTTATAATATTTAGTTAGTACCAGCTATTTGAGGATCTCAATGCACCTTATAAATGTTAATGAAATAAGACTCAGCTGTGAAGCAGGATAGTACTATTAGCTCTGTGTTACAGATGGGGGAAATCAAGGCAGAGAGAGATTAAATAACTTGTAGGAGGTCATGAAGAAAGCTTGTAGACTGGTTTGGTGCCTTACCAACAGGATCATCCACCTCTTCCTTTTGGAGGGCTGATCACTGTATTGAAATGGTTGTACGGGGACTTTATCTTCTCTTTCTCTCATCTCATTCACTTCTAAAATGTACCTGTCCCCTCACCCAACTGCCTCTGGAAAAGGGGCTGTGGGCATTGTGACGTCGCACTTCATGATGTTTTATGGAAATATGCTTATGAGTGTGAATATAATATAACTGGAATATGCTTTATGCAAAAGGTCTCTTGTAAGGTATCATTACAAAGCTTATAATCTACTTAGTGTGTTTACCCTATTTGTATGAATGTATCATTCTTGTATCTGAAACTAGGAATATGAAGTGTAACTCTGAGGTCCTATTGTAATTATGCAAAGTGTGGGCCATTAATGGTGGCTTAGAATCTTGATGGCTCCCATTGACTAGGACAATTGGCTGTGAATGGTCTGTTTACTTGCAAACCTTCCTGGATGTGTGTGGGTCAGCCCAGGAAGAATGGAGGCTGGGGTCTCACAGGACATGTGAACATGTCACCTGATAATGGAATCCATCTTAAACCTGGTGCTTTTCCATTTAGAAGGATGGGTGAGGACCCAGAGAGACAAAAGGTTCCCATCTTGTGCCAAAGCTATAAAAGGGGGAGGAACAGAACAAAGGGGGCTGCCAGTCATGGAAAACCCCTAGTTTCCACCTAAGATGTCTGCTGAAACTAACAAGGACTTTACCAGGGGAAAGGATTGGGCCCAGACTAGGAAGGAGTCTAGTCTGTGAAAGAAGCTTATTGGAACATCTCTGAGGGCGAGATTTTACCTGTCATCAATTTCTTAATGTATTAGGCTTAGACTTGCGTGTTTTTGCTTGGTGACTTACTTTATTCTGTCTGTCATTACTTGAAACCACTTAAATACTACTTTTTATACTAAATAAAATCACCTTTTGTTTATTAACTAACCCAGAGTAATTGATTAATACCTGGGGGAGCAAACAGCTGTGCATATCTCTCTATCAGTGTTATAGAGGGTGGACAATTTATGAGTTTACCCTGTATAAGCTTCAGACAGAGTAACTGGGTGTCTGGGTGCTGGATACAGGTGACCTGCTGAGCAGTTTTTGGTTAAAGTCTGCAGCTTTGGGGGCATGGACCAGACCTGGGTCTGTGTTGCAGCAGGCTAGCATGTCTGCCTCAACAAGGCAGGGTTCTGGAGTCCCAAGCTGGCAGGGAAAACGGGCTCAGAGGTAATCTCAGCACGTCAGGTGACAGTCTTAATGGGGTCTCTGACCGAACACGTCACAGGCATGCGTTGTGTCAGCATAACTGGGTCTATGCGAAGCCCCCTACAGGAGTCATTAGTAGAGGAGGAGTGCCAGCCATGCTTTTGACAAAACTAGGGCATGGTCCGATGGTCTCACTATCCCGGCTCTTCCTGGCTGCTGACGTCACTACAACCAGCACAGGCAGATGAACTGACCCCAGGAAGCCCCCATGGAGGGGAGGTTCAAAGGTGACAAAGTGAACTGGACACTAAGTGAATGGGTCTTGCAGACATCATTATTGTATACTCACCTCTCCATGCGGATTGCTTCTGTCCTCCGCAATTTTTCTTCCCAGGTCTCATTCAGCTCAGCAATGATCTTCTCTGTTTCCTGGCGAGCAGAGTTTAAATGTAAGTATTTCGTGACTGCTGTCACCTTTGGTAACAGAACTGCAAATGCTCTTTTAGGCTTTGCTCTGGAATCTCTGTTCTACGGAAGTCACAGTGGCATTTACTAAGTCACACCACACAATGATCTTGCATAAGGGACACAAATGAGACAGCTCAGTTTCCTGGCTGCAGAATGTGAATCCCAGTTCCAGGTTGGTTTCAATGTAAAGCACCCCTCAGGGAAAAGGCAGGATAAGAGGTTTTTCAACAAACCCTTACACGAGTCACAGTGTTTGAAGACAACATGTTAAGAAAGCAGATGACCCTCGGGCCTGCCATTCAGCGCTGGGCAGGACTGGGCCCACACTGTGGCCTGATGGCTCTGCTGGCAAACCAGCATCAGTGATGGCTTCAGCAAAACTCTCCCAATAGTGAGTTTGTTAGCTACCTGTCACTACCGAGCCATGAGGGGAAGTACAACCTCTCACCTTTTGGGAGTGTGCCGCTAGACTCAAGATGGTCTTTTTAGCCTTCCAGCAGAGTAGGGAATAAAATACGTACATAAAACCTCAGGCCAAGATTTTCAGAAGCGCCCACTGATTTTGGGTGCCTCAATTTTGAGTTGCAACACTTCAGAGGAGCCTGATTTTTAGACAACATTAAGCACACTCCCTCTGAAAATCTCTAAATTTAAATTTCACTCTTTAAGAGGTCCAAAATTGGGCAATGAAAATCATGGGTTGCTTTTGAAACTTTTGGCCTAGAAAAAGACAGTTACTAACCTTTTTGTGACTGTTGTTCTTCAAGGTGGGGGGTTGCACATGTCCATTTCGAGTTGGTGTGTGCATGCCCTGAGCATCGCTGTCAGAATTTTTTCCCTTAGTGGTATCCATCAAGCTGGCTCCAGTGCCCCCTGGTGCCACACGCTCATAGCACTGGTACAAGGGGCCCTGCTGAGCCCTGCCGAGCCCGCGTCCCTCAGTTTCTTCTTACAGACCACTCTGAGAGCAGGGACGGTGGGTGAGTCTTGCTTGCACATGTCCATTCCAAGTTAAGTGACTCACAAGCAGTTGCATCGGAGGTGGACTCAGAGTTCAAGGACTGCAACACCACTCGGCCAAAGTGTGCATCGTCTCTGGCCTGCTGGGTGAGGGCATAGTGCGATGAGAACGTGTGCACTGAAGACCAGGTTGCTGCCTTACAGATATCCAAGGTGGGAACCTGCACTAGAAAGGCCGCGGAAGAGGCCTGGAACCTTCTGGAGTGAGCAGTGAGATTCGGTGGAGGAGGAATGCCTGCGAGCTCATAACAAGTTTGGATACATGATGTAATCCAAGCTGAAATCCTCTGAGTGGGGATAGGGAGCCCCTTCATTCTTTCAGCTATCGCTATAGAGAGCCGTGGTGACCTAGGAAACGATTTTGTCCTCTGAATATAAAACACCAGAACCCATCTAACACCCAAGGAGTGCAGGCATTGTTCCTCCCTATACATATGAGACTTTGGATAAAAGGCAGGCAGAAAAATAGTTTGGTTGCAGTGGAACTGAGACACCACCTTTGGCAAGAACCTTGGGTGAGGCCATAGTTGCACCTTGTCCTTAAAGAAGATAGTGCATGGGGCTTTGAAAGCCCTCCTGGCCGAAATAATTGCCACTAGAAAGGCTACCTTCCATGACAGGTGAAGCAGCAAGCATGTCGCTAGTGGCCCGAAGGGTGGCCCTGTCAATCTAGAGAGAACCAGGTTCAAATCCCATGGCAAGATTGACTTCCTCATCTGCAGAATACCCTCTCTGGACCTCTGAGGAAACAGATCATCTCCTCATAGGAGAAGACCAGCTTGTTGTCGATCTTTGAATGAAATGCTGAGATGGCCCCCAGATGGACCTTAATCAAGGAGAGGGCCAGCCCCTGCTCTTTCAGGGACAGAAGGTAGTCAAGGATGAGTTGCAACATAGTTTGCATTAGCAGGACTCCCCATTCAGAAGATCAGAGGGAGAAAAGCTTCCACTTCAACTAGTACGTTGCCCTTGTGGATGGCTTCCTACTGCCCAGGAGAACTTTATGGATCTGCTCGGAACAAGCCAGTTCATCAGGATTTAGCCATGAAGATTCCAGGTCCTCAGGTGCAAAGAACTGAGGTTTAGGTGAAGCAAATGTCCATGGTCTTGCAAGATTAAGTCCAGATGAAGCGGAAGCTCGATCTGAGTCTCCCAGAAAAGATGGAGAAGCATGGCGTAACAGTGTTGTCTGGGCCACTGAGGCAGGGCGACGACTCACCGGCATGGCGCCTCCTGCTGGTCGTCCATAGAATTAGCTCTTTCCAGCCCAGAGCGCCCTCTGCGGGCTGGCATCTCACCTGCAGCTGGCCCCTGTGTCCCTCTCGAACCCAAGTGCCCTTCTATGTCAGGGTTCTGCCCCCGCAGTAACCCACAAGCTGGGTCTCCTCACCCAGGAGAAATCCCAACCCTCTATCCCCACCTTTCCTCCGTGGCTACTGCCAGTCATCAACTAGCTCCTGCTCCCTGGGGCAGACTGCAGTCTGTAAACCCCTCATCATTGGCAAGGGGGTCGGACCAGTTGCCTCTGCCTATATCTGGGCTGCTCCTCTGCAGCGCTAGTACCCTTTTGTGGGCCCTTAACTTGGCCTGCAGCCTGAAGCTTTGCTAGGCTGGAGCTCCCCAGCTCCCTCTGCCCTTCCCCAGCACTGCTGCACCCTAGGTACCCTTCTCAGCTTCCCAGGCAGCCAGGTCCTTCTCTCTCTAGAGCCAAAGAGAAAGTGTCTCCTTTGTCCTTCTAGCCCACTGCCCTCTTATAAGAGCCAGCTGGGCTCTGATTGCACTGACTACAGCTGTGGCTGATTTCCCAATCTGCCCAGCTTTTCCCCTGCCACAGCCCTCTCCCAGGGCTGTTTTAAGCCCTTCAGGGCAGGAGCAGGGTAATCACCCCACTACAGCCATGCTGGAGCTATCAGTATGACTTGAGCTTGGTCCCGCTTGATCTTTGTTAGCACCCTGTGGATCAGCAAGATGGATGGAAAGGCATAGGAGCAGATGAGATGACCAGGGCAGCAGAAAAGCATCTGTGATTGACCCAGGACTGTGACCTCTCAGGGAGCAGAACTGCTGGCACTTCCTGTTCATGTGGGTGACAAATAGGTCTATGTGGGGAAACCCCCATTTGCAGAAGATTTCCATTGTGACATCTGGGTGCAGTGACCACTCATGGTGAGTGGAGAAGGACTTGCTGAGGTGATCCATGATATGGTTTTGAACCCCTGGCAGATATAAAACTTCAAGCTCGATGGTGTGGGTGATACAAAATTCCCATAGATCAGCTGCCTCTTGACATGGGAGAAAGAACGAGCCCTGCCCTGCTTGTTGATGTATGGCTGTTGTTTTGTCCATGAGAACTGATGCTGTCAAGGTCATAATGTGGGGCAAGAACACTTGGCAAGCAAGCCAGACTGCCCTGAGCAACTTGATGCTGATATGGAGAGAAAGTTCCTCCCTGAATCACAGACCTTGAGTCCTGAGGTGTCCCACGTGGGCTCCCCAGCCCAGAGCCGAGGCATTGGAAAGCAGATGAAAAGATGGCTGGGGTCTTGTGAAGGGAATCCCTTCGCAGACTGGTGATCCAACCACCATGTCAAGGAGCAGAGGATGCGGGGTGGCACTGGGATTGCCTTGTTCAAGTGGTGCCTGGGAGGGCAGTACACCGTGGCCAGCCAGGCTTGGAGAGGTCTGAGTCTCAGCCTTACGTGTCATGCTACATAAGTGCACAAAGTGTCTGAGGAGGCTTAAGCAAAGCCAGATGGTTGTGATTGGTTGTGATTGCAGGGAATGAATTAGCACTGAAATTGTCTGAAAATACTCCTCCAGGAGGAGGGCTCTTGCCAGCGGGGAGTTGAGCACCGCCCGGATGAACTCTATTCTCTGGATAGGTGTCAGAGTTGACTTCTGCACATTAATGAGACAACCCAACACTTGGCAGATTGACCGTATTAGGTCAATGTCAGACTCCACTTGTGCTTGAGACCAGTTGTTGATGAGCCAGTCGTCGATAAATGGGAACACATGGACACGTCTTTTACTCAGAAAGGCTGTCACAACTGCCATGCACTTGGTGAAGACTCATGGGGTGGCTAGAGACCAAAAGGCAAGGCCATGAATTGATAATGATCCCGGTTCACCACAAACCTCAGAAATCTTCTCTGACCATGGAAAATCGAGATGTGGAAGTAGGAGTCTCTTAAATTGAGGGTGACACACCAATCCCCTGGTTCCAGTGACAGAATGATGGATGCCAAGGAGACCATGTGGAACTTCAGCTTCCTGAGATAGTGGTTGAGTTGACACAGGTCTACAATGGGCCTGAGTCCTCCCTTGGCCTTGGGTACCATAAAATACCAGGAACTGAATCCTTTCCCCCTTAACGGCAGTGGAACCACCTCTACAGCTCCCACCCAAAGGAGAAACTGCACCTCCTGCTCTAGCAGAACCTCATGAGAAAGGTCTCTGAAGGGAATGGGGAAGGTGGGTGGGAAGGTGGGGTAGAAATAAAGTGAAGTTTCTAACAAAACTCTGTTGTGCTCAAAACCCAGCAGCTGGAAGTGAACGACTCCCAGGCCCTCAGAAAAGAGAGGGGTGACTGGATCCTGAGTAGGAATTGACATGCCGTTCTCGATCAATTAATCAAAATGAGCGTTTTGAGAATCCCACGTGACATGGGGCTGACTGAGAGAGTCCTTTGAAGGAAGAAGATGGCGGAAGTGGCCTGCGCCCAAACCCCTTATTCCTCTTTCTCTGCTGATCATTCCTGGCTAGCTGGGCATAAAAATGCCCATAATGCTGCAGCCTATACGGTCTCCTGGGTTGTGCTGGAGTATGCAGGCCCAGGGACTTCAGAGTCACCCTACAATCTTTTAGGCCGTGCAGTCTGGCATTAGTTTGCTCTGAAAAGAGCGAGGGCCCCTCAAAAGGCAGGTCTTGTAACCATGAGCTCCTGTGCATGGTAACTGCTGTGGCCATAGATGTAGCCGCAGAGTCTGTGGCATCCAGTGCTGCCTGCAGAGAAGACTCCATCTTGCCCTCCTCCACAAGGGTGGAGAACTCCTGCTGGCTGTCACAGAGAAGTCTGTTTTTGAACTTGTTCATTGCTTCCCACATGTTAAAGTCATAGTGGCCCAGCAGTGCCTGCTGGTTTGCTATGCAAAGTTGAAGCCCCCCCGGTGAAGTTGGCTTTCCTGCCCAGTAGATCGAGCTTCAGGGGTTCCTTCATCTTCAGTGCAGACCCTGGCTGGCCCTGACAGTCCCTCTTGTTGGCAGCCACCACAACAAGTGATCCAGGGGTGGAGGGTGAGAAAATAAAAACTCACAACCCTTGGTTAGCACAAAGCACTTCCACTCCATTCTCTTGGCAGTAGGAGAGAAGCAGGCTGGGTTCTGCCAGAGTGTCTTAATAGGGCCCATAATGGCCTCATGTAGGAGAGCAACCTTTGCACAAATCGCTGCTGATAAATTGTCCAAGAAGCTGTCAGAAGGCTCCTTGGCAACTTCTGCCTGCAGGCCCAGATTGGACACCACCTGATTAATAAATCCTGGGGGCGTCCTCAGATTATCCTGAAGCACGGATGTCCCCTTCACCATTAGTTTATCATCAGGTGAAGACAAAGAGGAGGCATGCACTGCCATAGCCTCCACTATATCCTCCCACTGGGAAGTCTGCTCGCGCTGATCAGCACCAGCCTTGGTACTGGCTTTGGTACTAGGATGTGCTCCAGATTTGGTGCCAAGTGCAGAGCTCAGGCCAGTCCCACTATCGATACCAGTGACAGGCGCCAGTATGGTACCAGTGGCATCCTACTCTCAGAGTATACTGAGTAGGAGTGTCTACAGCTGGTGCCGTGATCCAGGGCAAACCCCCACAGGTTCCAAAAAGGCCACTGTACCAGTGCCAGACCCCATGGGCCAAGTGTTCTAGGGCATCATGGCTCCCAGAGCTCCCGACAATGCCGATGGGCAGTGGGTGTGGCCTTGGCAGTGGCAGCGAGGTGAGGAGCCGGAACCAGAGTATGATTCCAAAGGGGAAGAGGAGGAGGAGGAGCATGGGGACCAAGGCGGTGCCAATCCTCCCAGAGCTGGGAAACAAGGCCATGGCAATGCCTCAGGAGAGGTGATTAGGAGAGGCTCTCCCCTAGAAAGCGGCCTCGGTACCGACCTGAAGCTGGTCAATGCTTCAGAGCTGGCAAGCGGAGCCTGCGATGCTGCTTCTTGTGCCCCTGGTGAACCCGGTACTGGCAGAGTTAGCAAGTCACTAGCCATTGCGTAAGCCGTATGCTAGTGGGAAGGGGGTTGCACCTCACAGGGTTTGTGGTGCTGATGCAGGTGACAGTGTCAGCAGCTGCTACAGTGCCAGAAAGTGGGAGTGGTGCGGTGCAGGTCTTGCCCTATCCCTGTCTGCAGATCTTGACTTGTCTGCCCTTCTGTCTCCCTTTGGTGCGGAAGAACAGCTCTTCCCACCATGCCCGCAATGCTTCTTCTTGGGCATTGGTGATGAGGAGCAATGCTGTGAGCTCCTAACAGCGGGAGGTGCACTGTGCTCCAAAGTCAATGTGCTCAGTACTGAGTCAAGCGCCAGCTCCGAGACGGGTCTCAATACTGCCTCCATCAGGAAGACTTTCAGTCTCGCTGCCCAGACTTTTTGAGTGTGTGGGCTTAAACTCGCAACAAATCTGGCAGCGATCTTTTCTGTATCCTTCTCACAATCCCAGACACTTGAGACAGCTCAAGAGAGGGTTGCTGTTGGGCACAGGCTTCCCACAGGTGGGGTCCGGCTTACAGCCTGGAGACTGAGGCATGCCCCAGCACCCAGAAGGAGGAACACCTCTTCAGACAAGGAGAGGTGTCCTAATTCCTATACTAAACTTACTAAAACTACATGAACTACTTAACTAACAACTATTTACAATAAAAACTACACAAAAAAACACTATGAAAAACTTTGCCAAGACAAAGAGGAGAGTTCCAACAGCAGTCACGGGCAGTAAGAAGGAACTGAGGGACGCAGGCTCAGCACGGCCCCTTTTACTGGCACTATGAGCGTGCAGCACTACGGGGTGCCGGAGCCAGCCCAACAGATACCACTAGGGAAAAAATTCCAACAGTGATGCTCAGTGTGTGCACACACCTAACTCGGAATGGCATGTGCAAGCACTCGAAGAACTGAGCTTCTGGAGGCTTTCTAAACCTGTGGGGAAATCTCCAGAAGGTCATCTTGGAGGCATGGACTCCACAAAGTGTCCCTGTCAATAAAGTACCTGCTGTCCTCAATTGATTTAATTACTTCATAAGAAGCAGAAGGCTGCAGGAGATAATCTAGGAGGTGCACAAATAATAATAGCAGAGCCTGGGCTGTTACAGTCGCTATCCACAGGTTCAAATGCCACCATGGGGATATAAAATGGATCTGTTGCCAGATCAAGTGTGTTTCATCTTCTGCTAATCTCAATACAGCATGATGTCAGCATCCTCAGGCTCTTACCTTCAGCCTCTCAATGGCCTCTTCACTGCCTGGAGCAAACATGATGCGTTCGTGGAGGCTGGAGACAGAGGCAGCTCGGCTGGACAAGGCTGACAGCGAGGAGGACGGGCTCATCCCCACTAAGGCATTGGTCACTGTGGAGAGATTGTCAGGGCGTTGACTCAGTTCTGCCAGGCTACGGTTACCATTATCGTTCTCAAAGTCGGTCATGTCTATGGGGCAGGGAAGGGGGAAAAGGGAGGGATGGACACGTGGACAGGAAGAAGGAAAAGGAAGATAGAGAAAAGAAAGGCAGTTGGGAAAAAGTGACATGATGTGGTGAGCAGAAAGCTAGAAATTAAAACACAGAAATACACACAGCATCATGTGCCAGTGACAGGCCTAGAGGTACTCACACCATCTCTCCGCCAGAAGGAGCATTCACACCACATCCAGAACAGCCACGCTAAGTGTTGCTACATGGTTCTTCACTGCTGTTCCCTCCCATTATGTCCTCTGGCTTGACAGGCAGAGAGCCAGGCAGAGGGCAGGAAAGCTTACTCATGACCGGGTTGGCTAATGGGTAAATGGGCATGTAGCAGAGTGGTTACCCGCTCCTGCCCTGCAGGGCTTGAAACAGCCCAGGAGAGGGCTGGGGCAAGAAGCCTGGGCTGATTGGGGAAAGTAGGCTCAGCTGGGGCCATGCCCCAATCAGGCCCAGCTGGCCCCTGTAAGAGGCTGTGAGCCAGAAGCCCAATAGGTCTCCCTCTGGTTGTAGAGGGAGAAGGGCCTGGCTGCAGGGATCTAAGCAAGGCATCTAGATTGGGAGCAGGGCTGAGGAAAGGCCAGAAGAGCTGAGAGCTCAGGCCTGGAAAGCCCCAGGCTGCAGGCCTGACTATAGGCCAAATAGGTGCAGGATTGCAACAGGGCAGCCCATGGGGAGGCAGAGGCAGCAGGTCTGAACCCCTTTGCCTGTGATGAGCGGCTGATACTGCAGTCTGCCTCAGTGAATGGGGGCTAGATGGAGACTGGGCAGTAGCCAAGACTGAGGCAAAGTGGGGATAGAGGGTAGAGGTTCTCCTGGGAGGGGGAGACCCAGAACTGTGGGGATACTGCCAGGGGGCAGTGCCCAGTTAAAGGGGCACTGGGGTCCTGGGAGGGACATGGGGGCCAGCAGTGGTGGTGAGACACTGGCCTGAAGAGGGTGCTCTGGAGCCTGGATGCTAATTCCTGAGGACAACCAGCAGGAGGTGCCGCAGGGGTGAGTCTGCACATGCTTACAAGGCAGAAGACCCCTGTTGCCATTTTGGCCTCAATATGGCCTGATGTTCAGAAGAGCCTAGGGCACTGCTCTCTTGTGAAAATCTGGCCATGAGTGTCACAATGGGAACTGCTGGATCTGTACAATGCTTAACATCACAGAATCCTGGGCCATGACTGAGGCTCCTAGGAGTTACCACAATCCAAAGATATTATCACAACAATGGTGGCTCTCCTCAAAACCTGACCCATGACTCAATCTTCCCCTGGCTGGGTTGGTTTGTGTTCATTTCCCCAAGAATCTTTAAGTGACTGGTGTTTTGTTCCCTTGAGCATTAGTTTGAATATGGGAATCCAGGAAAGCACGATATGATTCACGCTGGGGTAGTTCATGCAGCTGCCTCATGTCTAACAGGTTTGTGTCTTTGAGCAGGAGGCTGTTGGGAGGCAGGAGGGAGAGCCTAAGGGAGTGACAAAGCCAACCAAATGGAGTGATCATCATTCAGTGAGGGGCTGGAGAAGTAGGAGTAACGGAAAGTTGCCTTTGCCTGGGAACCTGGTGCATGTGATTCAGGACCACAGCTATTTCTAAATCTGAGCCAAATGCTCTTTCTTGCGCAAAAGAGGATGGGAAAAGGCCTTTGAAGTCTGAAAATGTCCCAATCTTGCACTTCTCCTGCTCTCTGCCTTTGTAGAGAGCTCCCTCCACTCTCTCTGAGACATGCAACACCCCAAAAGATTTTTTTTTGCCACTGCTCCTCTTTATAAAGGTTACATCATCCAATCAGAGAATAGAGCCCAATCAAATGGAATTCCTCACATCAAGTGCTGATAAGTATGGCTCTACCAAATTCATGGTCCATTTTGATCAATTTCACAGTCATAGGTGAAATCATGAAATTTATGATTTTTAAAATCCTATTTAAATCTGAAATTTCATTGTGTTGTAATTGTAGGAGTCCTGACCCAAAAAGGAGTTGTGGAGGAGAGGTCACAAGGTTATGGGGGTGGGGAGGGGTTGCAGTACTGCTACCCTTACTTCTGCGCTGCAGCTGGCAGTGGCATTTCCTTCAGAGCTGGGTGGCTGGAGAGCAGCGGCTGTTGGCTGGGATCCCAGCTCTGAAGGCTGTGTTGCCACCAGCAGCAGCGCAGAAGGATGGCATGGTATGGTATTGCCACCTTTACTTCTGCACTGCTGCCTGCAAAGTTAGGCCCACTCTCTGGCCGCCCAGCTCTGAAGGCAGCAGAGCAGAAGTAAGAATGGCATCGTATGGTATTGCCACCCTTACTTCCACAGTGCTGCTGGGAGGGCACTGCCTTCAGAGCTGGTCACCTGGACAACAGCCACCTCTCCCCAGTCACCCAGCAATGAAGGCAGCTCAGAAGTAAGGGTGGCAATACTGTGACCCCCCCCTTAAAATAACCTTGCAACCCCAATGAAATTCCCTTTTGGGTCAGGATCCCCAATTTGATAAATGTTGGTCTTCCGCATGAAATCTGTATAGTATAGGGTAAAAGCACACAAAAGACCAGACTTCACGGTCTGTGACACGATTTTCATGGCCATGAATTTGGTAGGGCCCTACTGATAAGAGAACTGGGGACAGTTGGCAAACAGCCTGTAGGCGGATGTATGTTCACATAATTTACCTGTCCAACTATGATGCATAACAACCACCACATTTTTAGCAATCCTGGCCAGTTCATGGACAATGTGCAAACAGAAACATGACGAGGGCCGACACAAACTGTCTTGTGAGGGCATTCACACTGCAGCTGCGCTGTTTGTTCTAAGCATTGGTACCTTAATGCCACATCAGCATTGATACATGATCCCCTTTCATGTGTTAGGATGAGGTTAATGTTAGTGACTACAGTTGTTTCTGATAATGGCCTGGTGTTGAGTCTGTGGTGGGGTTAGTGAATACATCTGCCTACAGTCAGCACTTGGCCCGACACTTGGACTTCTAGGGGAGTTCTCATGGAAGCCTCTAAAGTCTCTTCCCTTCTGGTGGTGCACAGCAATGACAGCCATGGATCCAGGCCCCAGAGCCAAGAGAGTGATGGAGAGAGAGATAGGACCTGCCCAGGTGGGCTATAAGAAAGGCAGCTCTGCAATGTTGGAGATCTGGCATTGTCCGAGGTCACTGAAAGCAGGGAAGGAATTACTGTGCTGCTCGTTTAAAAACTGCTCAGATGTACTAGACACCAGCTGTCTGATGAAATGCCTGAGGAAGAGGGCAGGCCAAAAGCCAGCTGAAAGCACTGCCAGGCCTTTCCAGGACTGGCTGTAGGCAGGTATAGGGTCAGCGGTAGCTGCATACAAGAGTGGGCAGAGTTTGCCAAAGCTGCGAGGTCTCATTGTCAGAAGTGCTGAGTTTGACCCCAGCTGAGGCTGTAGGTACTCTGCATCTCTGGAAGCCAGGCCCGGGGTGACTAACATGGGGTTGGCTTTCTGAGCTGGCTCTGGGGCTTCTCTGTGGAGTCGCTATCTGCAAGTGTGCAGCGGCTACTGGTCTTGGCACTACGTGCCCCGCGCTGACATTTGGAGGCTGGTCCTGACAACACCTGCTCTGATGGCAACCTGTTCAGGGGCCTGGCTAGAACACAGCACAGCCAGCCAGTTCCTTCTCTATTAAAACCCCATTTGCCTCATGATGCTCGGTTAGAAGTGACTCTACTTCATCAAGCTGCTTGGCGCTTTTGCTGCACCTTAACCTCTGCTTCCCCTGCTCTGAACTACCTGGGGCACCAAGAGCAGGATGGTAGTCACAGCCCTGCTCTAATCAGACACCCCCTTGTGGGCCAGGAGGTGCTGGCCAGACCTTGCTCCCTTGCTCTCCACAATCACAGCCTGGCTGCTTCGAGGTGGGTTTATCAGGGAGGATGGGAAGACCCTGAGCACTCCCCACACCCGCAGGGCACTCAGAATCTGGTCTTTCAGATTATGCCCACAAAGAGGACTCCGTGAGGGGCTAGGGCAGGGGCGGGCAAACTTTTTGGCCTGAGGATCGCATCAGGTTTCGTAAATTGTATGGAGGGCTGGTTGGGGAGGGGGTTGTGGCCCAGGCCCCACCTCCTATCTGGCTCCCCCCGCCAGGACCTCTACCACATCCAACCACCCCTTCTACCTGTCCTTTGAGTTCCGCCCGCCGCCCCATCCATCCCCATCTGCTTCCTGACTGCCCTCCCAGGACCCCTGCCCCCATTCAACCCCCTGTTCCCCCCCCCCCCCACCGGCCTGCCCTCTATCCACACCCCCAACCACCAGCCTGAACTCCCTTCCCCTCTATTCAACTCCCCCTTCTCCCTGCCCCCTTACCGCGCTGCCTGGAGCACCAGGGGCTGGCGGTGCTACAGCCGAGCTGCCTGGCTGGAGCCGGGCCATGCTGCCGCCGTCGCCACGCAGCTCAGAGCACCGGGTCAAACCAGGCTCTGCAGCTGTGCTGCCCCAGGAACTCACAGCCCGGCCGCCCAGAGCATTGCACCAGCGGTATGGCAAGTGTGCTGAGGCTGTGGGGCACAGGGACAGCAGGGGAGGGCCCGGGGGCTAGCCTCCTTGGCTAGGAGGTCAGGGGCCGGGCAGGACTGTACCACAGGCCAGATGTGGCCCACGGGCCATAGTTTGCCCACCTCTGGGCTAGGGGCAGCAGCACAGTGCCTGGCAGGACAAGAGGGGCCCCCTTAAAGCCACATGTTGGGGGCCCAGATTTTACTGACTTTTTTTCTAATTTTTTGCCCAGGATACTCATAGCTCCCCTCTCTCTACACTATGGCAAACCTCCAGCCCCCAGGAGGCATGCTGGCACTCACACACCCCATGGAGAAGGCACAGAGACACATATGTGGCTTGCGCAGAGACACATATGTGGCTTACGAAAAGGGCCTCCAACCTGGATGCATTTGTTTGTAGCCCTCAGGTCCACAGGCACAGGCTTTGTCCTTTCCCAGAGGTTCTTGACCCCGGTTCTGCCCCAGGCCCTGCCCCCACTCCATCCCTTCCCACAAGACCCCACCCCGCCCCACCCCACTTCTTCCCACCCTGCTCTGCCCCATCTGCCAAGTGCATCCCGCCAGTGCTCCTTCCCCTTCCAGCACCTCCTGCACACCGCTAAATAGCTGATCCGCGGTGGGCGGGAGGCACTGGGAGGGAGGGAGAGGCACTGATCAGTAGAGCCTTGCACAGATACAAAAATGTGCGGAGAAAAGGTGGAGGAATTGTACTGTATGTAAGAGAGCAGTATCATTGCTCAGAGCTCCAATATGAAACTGGGGAAAAGCCTGTTGAGTCTTCAGGTTAAGTTTAGAGGCGAGAGCAACAAGGGTGATGTTGTGGTGTCTGCTGTAGATCACCAGATCAGGACGATGAGGTAGACGAGGCTTTCTTCAGACATCTAACAGAAGTTTCCAGATCACAGGTCCTGGTTCTCATAGGGCACTTCGATCACCCTGACATCTGCTGGGAAAGCAATACAGCAGTGCACAGACAATCCAGGAAGTTTTTGGGGAGTGTTGGGGACAACTTCCTGGTGCAAGTGCTGGAGGAACCAACTAGGGGCCATGCTCTTCTTGATCTTCTCACAAACAGGGAAGAATTGGTAGGGAAAGTAAAAGCAGTAACCATGGGCAGCAGTGACCATGAAATGGTAGAGTTCAGGATCCTGACAAAAGGAAGAAAGGAGAGCAGCAGAATACGGACCCTGGACTTCAGAAAAGCAGACTTTGACTCCCTCAGGGAACTGATGGGCAGAATCCCCTGGGAGGCTAATATGAGGGGGAAAGGAGTCCAGGAGAGCTGACTGTATTTTAAAGAAGCCTCATTGAGGGCACAGGAACAAACCAGCCCAATATGCAGAAAGAATAGCAAATATGGCAGGCAAACAGCTTAGCTTAACAGAAATCTTTGGAGAACTTAAACACAAAAAAGGAGTTTACAAAAAGTGGAAACTTGGACAGATGACTAGAGAGGAGTATAAAAATACTGCTTGAGCATGCAGGGGTGTAATCAGGAAGGCTAAAGCACAATTAGAGTTGGAGCTACCAAGGGATGTGAAGGGTAACAAGAAGGGTTTCTACAGGTATGTTAGCAACAAGAAGGTGGTCAGGGAAAGTGTGGGACCCTTGCTGAATGCGGGAGGCAACCTAGTGACAGATGATGTGGAAAAAGCTGAAGTACTCAATGCATTTTTTGCCTCAAGTCTTCACAGACAAGCTCCCAGCACAGTATGGGGAGGAGGTGAACAGCCCTCAGTGGTGAAAGAACAGGTTAAGGACTATTTAGAAAAGCACAAGTCCATGGGGACAGATCTAATGCTGAGGGAACTGACTGATGTGATTGCAGAGCCATTGGCCGTTATCTTTGAAAATTCATGGTGATTGGGGGAGTCCCAGACAATTGCAAAAAGCAAATATAATGCCCATCTTTAAAAAGAGGGAAGAAGGAGGATCTGGGGAACTATAGACTGATCAGCCTTACCTCAGCCCCTGGAAAAATCGTGCAGCAGGCCCTCAAGGAATCCATTTTGAAGCATTTGGAGAGGAAGGTGATCAGGAAGGTGATCAGCATGAATTCACCAAGGGCAAGTCATGCCTGACCAACCTGACTGCCTTCTATGATGAGATAACTGGCTCTGTGGATATTGGGAAAACGGTGGATGTGATATACCTTGACTTTAGCAAAACTTTTGATATGCTCTCCCACAGTATTCATGCCAGCAAGTTAAAGTATGGATTGGATGACTACACTATAACATGGATAGAAAGCTGGCTAGATGTCGGGCTCAATGCAATCAATGGCTCAATGTCTAGCTGGTAGCCAGTATCAAGCAGAGTGTCCCAGGGGTCAGTCCTGGTGCCTGTTTTGTTCAACATCTTCATTAATGATCTGGATAATGAGATGGATTGCATCCTCAGCAAGTTTGCAGATGACACTGAACTGTGGGGAGAGGTAGATACACTGGAGGGTAGGGATAGGGTTCAGAATGACCTACACAAGTTGCAGAATTGGGCCATAATAATCTGATGAGGTTCAACAAGGATGAGTGCAGAGTCCTTCACTTAGGATGGAAGAATCCCATGCACCGCTACAGGCTGGGAACTGACTGCCTAAGCAGCAGTTTTGCAGAAAAGGACCTGGGGATTATAGTGGATGAGAAGCTGGATATGAGTCAACAGTGTGCCCTTGTTGCCAAGAAGGTCAATGGCATATTGGGCTGCATTAGAAGGAGAATTGCCAGCAGATTGAGGGAAGTGATTATTCCCCTCTATTCAGCACTGATGAGGCCACATCTGGAGTACTGCATCCAGTTTTGGGGCCCCCACTAGAGAAATGATGTGGACAAATTGACGAGAGTCCAGCGGAGGGCACAGAAAATGATTAGGGGGCTGAGGCACATGACTTATGAGGAGAGGCTGAGGGAACTGAGTTTATTTAGTCTGCAGAAGAGAAGAATGAGGGGGGATTTGATAGCAGCCTTCAACTATCTGAAGGGGAATTCCAAAGAGGATGGAGCTAGGCTGTTCTCAGCGGTGGCAGATGACAGAACAAGGAACAATGGTCTCAAGTTGCAGTGGGGGAGGTCTAGGTTGGATATTAAGAAAAACTATTTCACTAGGAGGGTGGTGAAGCACTGGAATGTGTTACCTAGGGAAGTGGTGGAATCTCCATCCTTAGAGGTTTTTAAGGTCAGGCTTCACAAAGCTCTGGCTGGGATGATTTAGTTGGAGTTGGTCCTGCTCTGAGCAGGGGGTTGAACTAGATGACCTCCTAAGGTCCAACCCTAATCTTCTATGAACTGAGACCAGAAATCTAGGCCAGCTTCTCACAAGGAAAGGAAATCTGACTCATAAGTATGTTCCCAGTGGACCAAGGGACCCAAGAGTCAATGGGCTGAGATCATTCTACCTGCACTAGGCTCCCATCAGCTGTTAGTTTGTCTGGGACCATAGCAGGGTAATTGTAGGCTGTTTCTCTGCCAAACTGACATGGATTCTAGGTATGCCACTGACCAGGGATATCAGCTGGACTGTTCACTGCTCTTTTACAAACAAGGCACAGACTGCAGGGCCTCCCAGCCTGCCAGCAAAAGTCAGTTCGCGTTGTCAAGTCTAGGAGCACATGTTCAGTAGCCCTGCTGGTCCCAGTACAACCAGCAGCAGGATCAATGCTGGGTCACTGGGAACACTTGTGATTTTATATCAGCGGTAGGAAGCAGATAACTTAGTGCTCATAGTTAGGGTATTGCCAGCAGAACCAGTACTGGAATCGGTACTAGTCCTAAGCCCAGCAGAAGCAGCAACAGCACAGAAGCAGAAACCATAGTTACAGCATGGAGAAAAGAGGCCCAGGAAGTTCACTTAGAAAATCAATTCCATCTCGCATGTTTTGGAGGACAGCATAATGCAGGCAAATTCTTCAGCTAACCCCTTGCCCCCCAAGTACATTGGCTCAAAGCCCAGACAAGGCACTGACTGAGAAGCTGGCTAGCCTCAGTATGGCTTCCCCAGCTCAGCACCCAGGACCATTGGCTTGGGGCTGCACCACCTCTTGTGCAGAGCTGACACAGAGTTTGATGGAGACTGGTGCATGGCCTTCCCAGCCCTTGCCATATGTCAATCCCCGCCCCCCTTCCCCCTCACAACAGACGGTGCTGTGGAGGTCCCCTTGCTTGTGGATCTGGGAGAATCATCAAGCATGATAGCCTCACAGGAGGGCCAAGGATGAGCCTTGTAATAATGAAAGGGAGCTCCCTGTGCAAAGAGGTTACTATGCCAATGCAAGCAGTTGCCCACCAATCCTCTAAGTGATCTGTGCATTCCTTGGCCGCAGCAAAGTTCTGGCAGCTCTCAAACTGAGTACTGTAGCAGGGCACTGCTGGGGAGGAGCAGATGACCACCTTAACACCTCCACAGCACAGCTGTGAGAGCACACAAGCTTTCCACAGCTGGGCCCTTGCTTATAGGCTATTGGACTCCTTTGCCATGCTGTATGTATGTTCCTTTGCTACAACAGAGTCTTGGAGAAGCAGTGAAGCACATAGAACACCCACAATGGGAAATACACACATTTAGGTCGTCCTGGAGCAGTGTTAGCTAAGAGAAAGAGAGGAGAGGGAGTGGGAAGAAAGACAAAGAAAACAGAACAAGAATAGGTTCATTTTTATAGGACTAAGGAACAGAGAAGCATGCCCCTCAGGTTGAGAAAAAAGGCCATACATTGACCCAGCCTGGGGACATCTCCCTGGGGGCAACACAGGGAGTGCTCACCACACTGAGACTGGCTCTTTGTTGGGACAGGAGTCCTGGGACTGATAGCACAGAGGATGAGCCTGTCCCCCCGGAGCCACCCTGGGGCTGGAGACTAGGGTTCACAGTCAGCATGAGGGGCATAGGCTAGAGTCCCCAGGCTTGTGGTGATAGCATGCATCTCCCTGATGTCATAGAGGACTTTCCCAGCAGGCTGTGGCAGAGATGCAGTGTCAGGGAGAGGAACTACAAGGAGCAACAGGTCAGGGAATAGAGATGTCTTGGTGATGTAATGCCACTGAACAACATGGTGGGGATGAGGATGGTTGAGCCTGTCCTACCCCAGTAAACTGAGATTTAGAGAGCTCTATCTTGCTTCTCCTAAGCAAATCCCGGTCTCAGTCAAGAGCCCAGAGAGGTACGTACTGTCAATGATGTCCCCAAGACCCTGGGAGTAGAGCAGATCTCTCAGACGAGCCACCTCATCCTTCAGCTCCCTGATCAGCTTATTGTTAGGATCCTCATTAATGACAGCATTGCATCTGATCTGTTTGGCACGGTCAGCATACCTGCAGAAATGGGACACATGGCCAATCACCAGACTTCCTATCGCACTCACTCAGGTCTGAGACAGCATGGGCCACGGGCTAGTGCATCGGATTGGCATTCAGGAGACCTAGGGTCTATTTGCATATAATAACAAAGCATGGCTTCTGGCAGAGCCCTGGTTAGCACAGCTCAGACAGTCAAAGGCTCCCTCAGAGCTGTAGCTTTCTGGCCATGAGGCTCCCCATTCTACTCCCATCTACAGTAACAGGTGGCAGGGAGGGACAGAGCAAATCTAGCAACACAAGGGAGAGCATCACAGTGTAGTCTAGTGCCAAGCTGGGAGAGGGACTAGGAAGGCCAGTGGCTGGAGGTGGAGGAGAGTGCTCTGTAACTCTACGGACAGAACAAATGGTTAGGGACCCTCATCTGCTGCTTTGACATTGACACAGAACCGTGATAAGCACTGCCCAGAGGGGAGCTCTGTATCAGTGAGGGGCTATGGGACAGTAGTGGAATGAAGGAACAGTTAAGGCAACAGGAGGGGAATGTCTAAGGCTGTGACTTCAGATGTCACACTCCATGTTCCCCAGCCCCTGTGCAGGGGAAGTGGGGATGAACTGTTGTCACAAAGGCCTACCTTAAAGTACTGAGGGTCTCATCGTAGTTGATATCAGCAGGGCTGAGAGCAGCAACCATAGCAGTCCTGGAGTTACCACCTGCCAGTGAAAAAAACCCTTGGCTCCATGAAGTGGATCTGTTCCTGGGCCCTCTTTGTAACCCCCCTTCTCTCTGCTTTCCCCTTTCTGCCAGAGCATCCCTGTCATTCTGCTCACAGAGCACACATACCAAACAGTATCCCCACCCCACAGCCCCCAGCTCACATGGTCACATACAATTCCAGCACAGGAACATCCGGTGCTTTGAATGAGTTGGGGGGGTCCCTGACAGCCAGAGGGAGGAGGAGGAGTTAAAGCAAGGAGACTACAGAAGTTCAGGAGACAGGGACCTCTGGAGGTCTGTTGCCTGGAAATTCAGTGAGTTAAGGCCAGAACCAGGGCAAACTAAGTGAACCAGACTTCTTCCCTCACCCAGGTTTTCCCGGAGAAGCCAGGTCAGCACGGAGTCCCGGTACGGGATGAAGTCTGTCTTTTTCTTCTTTTTGTTCTGGAGGAAGAGAGCACAGGAGGGAGATAAGACACCTCGTTCTCTTCAAAGGTAGTAGATTCTCAGTCAGTATCAACCAGGGTCATTTGCCTAGTGACTTCCAGCCACATCTGGCCAAAGGCACACTTTTGAGCTTCCCCTAGCCCAGAGCAAACCACCTACAGTTCAGAGGTTCCATAAGGACCCAAAGACTGTATGCTGACCAAATTATCTACACCTAGCAATCCTGCAAGAAGAGTGTGTCTATGGAGATTTTCTGCTTTGGAGTGGACCAGAAACACATAAAGAACAACTCTGCCTCCCACTTCCACCCCCCATCCTCCACAGCCAGGATGTGATGTCCAATGGATAGGACACTAGCCAAGGACTTGGGTCCAAGTCCCTGCTCTGCCCCAGACTCCTTGTGACACCTTGGCAAGTCACTTGGTCTCAGTACGCCCGACCTCACACAGGTGTTGTGAGGCGCCAGCTTCCATGGTAACAGGGGCCATACCAGCACCTGAGAGAGACAGAAGTGCAGGCAAGGCAGAGATGACTATAACAGACTAGGGGGAAGTGAACTGAATATTTTCAGACCTCAATAAAGGGGTTTGGTTTGGGTTCAGTTTGATTCTTATTGCAGCAGATCCAGTTTGTCCGTCCCTTACTCCCATCCAGCCCAGTTACACACCAATGCCTAGGCCAGTGAACTCTCCCCTTCATTCCCCCAAAAGATTTTACACAGAAGAATCAACAGTCCCCGGTGACTTCTAGCTCTAGGCTGATCTTGCAGCAATGGCAGCACAGCCCCAGGAGATGCCAATACACCTGAGAAACACTATGCTAAGCCTAATCTGCCTCGCCCCGCCCTCCATTTCCAGCTGACTCAGACTAGCAAAAGCCAGCCTGGCTCTCCTCTGCACCACAACTGCTCCACTGAGATATTAATCTCAAATGCAGGGAGCTGAAGGGACCCAGTGAATAGGTACCATTTTGACTGGCCTTGCTGTTGGCCAGCTCTTTGGTGCACTGCTTCTGCTGTAGGTCACCAGTCAGTGGAGCCAAGGATTTGCAGCACAGAACCTCACTGGAGGTCAAATTGTGCCTTAATTTCAGAGCAGAGCTGAAAACAATGAGGCACTCAGTTTAAAAATCCACGCAATAGCATGGTCCTGGGCTGAATCTCAGTAATCTCCCCGTTTCGATCCACAACACCCCTGCCCGTGTTTGATCACCCAAGCCAAGGAACAGAACCCTCAAAGCACATACCTTATTGGGCCCCGAATCCTGAAAGGAAACCAGAGACATTGTTTACCATCACATGAGCATGTGAGACACAGAGAGGCCAAATAGGATGACAGTTTGCTTCAGTCGGGACAAGGGGCTGTGGGTAACTGCAACTTCCCCTCCACCATATGGGAGAAGCTTCTACCTCTCTCAGATGAAGAGCTCTCCACAGAGAGCAGGCTCTGAGCGTGGGCACTGCCATGCAGCTCCCAATGGAGGGGTGAGCGTGGTGGGGGGAACCCACACAAAGGCTCCTCCCACCCTGCTCGCCCCTCTGCTAAGAGGAAGTGCAAGAGTTTCATCAGCTAGGCTGTGGCACAGGACTTGTGACAGGGAGTTATTATTTAGATTGCCATAGCACCCTAAACACAAAGGGAAACAATCCCTCTCCCAGCGAGCATATACTGAGAAAAATCAAAGTCAGACAGAGGGCAGGGAAAGGGATCCCCATACCCACAAAGCGAATAAAGCAGTGAGAGACGCTCATGATCCTGGCTCCATTTCCCATCCTGCCTGGCTGCCAAATGGCTCTAGCTCCTCTTAAAAACATATCTGTTAATATATATCCATCAACGATCCCCAATCTCCATTCCCAGGAGATCCCAGCTCACCCTTCCCACCCCCCAACTGCCCCGCCCCACCAGGCACATACAACCAACACTCCAGCCAGTCCCAACATGGATCATTCTAAAGATTCCCCCGCTCCAGACTGGGGGAGTCTGCAAGGCAACAACTGCTGCCAGAGTCCATCAAGAATACCTGCCATTCTATGCCAGCAAGGGTGTGTGCAAGAGGGAGTGAGTTCAGGGGCTGATGTCCTTGTGCCATGGGAAGAGAGGGCTGTTTGCATCAAAAGCGCCTTTGTTGGCTCGTTCCCAGAACGTTTGCCTTGGAGGATATTTCATAGTCACAGCACAAGGGACTACAAGGGCTGCTCATCCAACGGCATCACTGGGGCTTAGTGTGTGCAGCCCTAATTCATGGGGTGAGCACTGATTCATGTCAATCGGTCCATAAGTGTCAATGAGACTACCTGTGAGTCAGTGCTTCAGGGTTGCACAGTGTGGCTCTATGTAATCAGCCCCACCTGTGGACAGACCTCCTTGGCCGACCTACCATTTCAGCCAGGGCAGAGATGACTTTCCCCAGTGTGGTCAGAGACTTGTTGATGTTCGCTCCCTCCTGTTGAAGGAAGACAGAAAAATCTAGCCTCCAAAAGTCAACTGATAGAGAGGGTCCTGACACACAAATCAGCTTAAGGGCATGTGGGTGTCTGCAGCTCAGCACAATAGCCAAGCTCAGATCCACAGATGATAGCAAACATGGCCAACAGCCAGCTCCCTCCCTGCCAGGGCCCCCCTGGGGAGAGAAAAGACATGGCATGTGGCCGGTCCCTCAGAGAAAACCAGTGGGGAGCAGAGGTTGTGGTGGGTTTAGTGGCGTATCAGGGAGTTGTTACTGGCACTCCAGCTGTCTGAGAACCCACCAAAGAAATGAGCACACCTCTCCATGGTTAGGGTGCACCAACAGCACCTCAAAAAGCACCCGGCACTGAGTGCAGCTCCTGACTCATGCTCCGCTCTTACCTTTAGCCTCGTGCCCTTGGCTCCAGTAGAATCAGCCCGTTCACTCCCAGCCAGGTCGACCAGGCTGATTTTGCTGACCTATAAGCAAAGAGGGATGCCTGCCATTGAGGGCACAGCTATGACTTGCACCTATCCAGAAGTGTCCCCAAGCACTTGACACATTGCTATGCAAATAGTGCAAACAGGAATCACAATTCACCACTGAAATGCAACCACCTCTGATGTGAAATGCAACAGCTGTTTAACAGTGTGCAGTCGTGCTGCACAGCAGTTTGGAGGAGAAGTAAACACTTGGTTCAACTGAAACGGTTAGGGGTGGGGAGGTGGATTTGAAGGAGGAAGAATGTGATTATCCAAATTGGAATAGGGCCTGGACACTTCACACTACAGCTAACACACCTACTCTTGCAAAGAGTGACTTGGGATGCTTAGTGGCCATAAGTAGTCAGGACCTCACCAAAAGACAATCCTGCCAGCAGCACAGCACCCCGGGCACCAGAGCAAGGGATTGGTTCAATATATGCCCTGATGGTTTCCACCAGGGAGAGCTTTATTTTTGCACTAACAGCAGTTTGTGTCCAAGTCCTGTTTTATCTGGAGTCAGGGAGAGCAGGTTTCCAGCTCTGCTCATTCAAACAGAGACGGGCAAAATCAGGAGCTGGTCAACAAACAAAACTGCAGGGTGGTTGGGCTCCAAGTCCCCATTTGTTTGAGAAGTCAGATAAGTGGCTCAAGCTGGGTTGGTCGCCCCTGGCACTTACCCAGGGTGGGGCATACACTCGGCTTTTGCGGGGAAAGCTGCCTGCTGTTACTGCCACTACAACATATAGCAAGGCTCAGATGGGCCCCAATGTGCTAAAAGCCCTGCCCAGAGCAGGACTAAAGGACGCAACGGGACTGTGGGGAGTGTGCCTGAGGGTGCAGGAAGGGGACACAGAGTTGGGGTATGGCAGGCAAGGCTTGCAAAGCTCTCCAATAGCCTTCTCCATCTCACCTCCTAACAACGATTCTTATTATTTATCTACCTCTTATCTCAGCCTCTTTAGCCCAACCGTCACTGTCAGTGAAGCCAAACGGAAAAAATTAAGAGGTTTATACACTAATGCAAGGAGCCTAGGCAACAAAATGGAGGAACTAGAGCTACTGGTGCAGGAAGTGAAACCGGATATTGTAGGGATAACAGAAACATGGTGGAATAGTAGTCATGACTGGAGTACAGGTACTGAAGACTATGTGCTGTGTAGGAAAGACAGAAATAAAGGCAAAGGTGGTGGAGTAGCATTGTATATCAATGATGAGGTTAACTCTAAAGAAATAAGAAGTGATGGAATGGACAAGAAAGAGTCTATCTGGGCAAAAATCACATTGGGAAAGAAAGCTACTAGAGCCTCCCCTGAGACAGTGCTTGGGGTGTGCTACAGACCGCTGGGATCTGATTTGGATATGGATAGAGACCTTTTTAATGTTTTTAATGAAGTAAATACTAATGGGAATTGTGTGATCATGGGAGACTTTAACTTCCCAGATATAGACTGGAGGACAAGTGCTAGTAATAATAATAGGGCTCAGACCTTTCTGGATGTGATAGCTGATGGATTTTTTCACCAAGTAGTTTAAGAACCAACAAGAGGGGATGCCATTTTAGATTTGGTTTTGGTGAGTAGTGAGGACCTCATAGGAGAAATGGTTGTAGGGGACAACCTTGGTTCCAGTGATCATGAGCTAATTCAGTTCAAACTAGATGGAAGGATAAACAAAAACAGATCTGGGACTAGGGTTTTTGATTTCAAAAGGGCTAACTTTAAAGAATTAAGGAAATTAGTTAGGGAAGTGGATTGGACTAAAGAACTTGTGGATCTAAAGGTGGAGGAGGCCTGGAATTACTTCAAGTCAAAGTTGCAGAAACTATCAGAAGCCTGCATAACAAGAAAGGGGAAAAAATTCATAGGCAGGAGTTGTAGATCAAGCTGGATGAACAAGCATCTCAGAGAGGTGATTAAGAAAAAGCAGAAAGCCTACAAGGAGTGGAAGATGGGAGGGGTTAGCAAGGAAAGCTGCCTTATTGAAGTCAGAACATGTAGGGATAAAGTGAGAAAGGCCAAAAGCCATGCAGAGTTGGACCTTGCAAAGAGAATTAAAACCAATAGTAAAAGATTCTATAGCCATATAAATAAGAAGAAAACAAAGAAAGAAGAAGTGGGACCGCTAAACACTGAGGAGGGAATGGAGGTTAAGGATAATCTAGGCATGGCCCAATATCTAAACCAATATTTTGCCTCAGTCTTTAATGAGGCTAATGAGTTTAGGAATAATGGTAGGATAACAAATGGGAATGAGGATATGGAGGTAGATATTACCACATCCGAGGTAGAAGCCAAACTCAAACAGCTTAATGGGACAAAATGGGAGGGCCCAGATAATCTTCATCCAAGAATATGAAAGGAACTGGCACATGAAATTGCAAGCCCATTAGCAAGAATTTTTAATGAATCAATAAACTCAGGGGTTGTACTGTATGGTATGACTGGAGAATTGCTAACATAGTTCCTACTTTTAAGAAAAGGAAAAAATGTGATCCAAGTAACTATAGGCCTGTTAGTTTTACATCTGTAGTATGTAAGGTCTTGGAAAAAATTTTGAAGGAGGAAGTAGTTAAGGACATTGAGGTCAATGGTAATTGGGACAAAATACAACATGGTTTTACAAAAGGTAGATCATGCCAAACCAACCTGATCTCCTTCTTTAAGAAGTATCAGAGCGGTAACCGTGTTAGTCTGGATCTGTACAAGCAGCAAAGAATCCTGTGGCACCTTATAGACTAACAGATGTTTTGGAGCATGAGCTTTTGTGGGTGAATACCCACTTCGTCAGATGCATGACAGACGTTTTGGAGCATGAGCTTTCGTGGGTGAATACCCACTTCGTCAGATGCATCTGACGAAGTGGGTATTCACCCCCGAAAGCTCATGCTCCAAAACGTCTGTTAGTCTATAAGGTACCACAGGATTCTTTGCTGCTTTTTCTTTGAGAAGGTAACAGATTTTTTAGACAAAGGAAACGCAGTGGATCTAATTTACCTTGATTTCAGTAAGGCATTTGATACTGTTCCACATGGAGATTTATTTAAATTGGAAAAGATGAGGATCAATATGAAAATTGAAAGGTGGATAAGGAACTGGTTAAAGGGGAGACTACAACGGGTCATACTGAAAGGTGAACTGTAAGGCTGGAAGGAGGTTACTAGTGGAGTTTCTCAGGAATCAGTTTTCGGACCAATCTTATTTAATCTTTTTATTACTGACCTTGGCACAAAAAGCGGGAATGTGCTAATAAAGTTTGCGGATGACACAAAGCTGGGAGGTATTGCTAACACAGAGAAGGACCGGGATATCATACAGGAAGATCTGGATGACCATGTAAACTGGAGTAATAATAATAGGATGAAATTTAATAGTGTAAAGTGCCAGGTCATGCATTTAGGGATAAATAACAAGAACTTTAGTTATAAATTGGGGACACATCAATTGGAAGTAACAGAGGAAGAGAAGGACCTCAGAGTATTAGTTGATCACAGGATGACTATGAGCCGTCAATGTAATATGGCCGTTAAAAAAACTAATGCGGTTTTAGGATGCATCAGGCAAGGTATTTCCAGCAAAGATAAGGAGGTGTTAGTACCGTTATACAAGGCACTGGTGAGACCTCATCTGGAATACTGTGTGCAGTTCTGGTCTCCCATGTTTAAGAAGGAGGAATTCAAACTGGAACAGGTACAGAGAAGGGCTACTAGGATGATCCGAGGAATGGAAAACCTGTCTTATGAAAGGAGACTCAAAGAGCTTGGCTTGTTTAGCATAACCAAAAGAAGGTTGAGGGGGGATATGATTGCTCTTTATAAATATATCAGAGGAGTAAATATTAGGGAGGGAGAGGAATTATTTAAGCTTAGTACCAATGTGGACACAAGAACAAATGGATATAAACTGGACACTAGGAAGTTTAGACTTGAAATTAGATGAAGGTTTCTAACCATTAGAGGAGTGAAGTTCTAGAACAGCCTTCCAAGGGGAGTAGTGGGGGCAAAAGACATACCTGGCTTCAAGACTAAGCTTGATAAGTTTATGGAGGGGATGGTATAATGGGATATCCTAATTTTGGCAACTGATTTTTGATTATCAGCAGGTAAGTATGCCCAGTGGTCTGTGATGGGATGTTAGACGGGGTGGGATCTGAGTTACTACAGAGAATTCTTTCCTGGGTGCTGGCTGGTGAGTTTTGCCCACATGTTCAGGGTTTAACTGTTCACCATATTTGGGGTTGGGAAGGAATTTTCCTCCAGGCAGATTGCCTTCCTCTGCAGCATGGGGCATGGGGCACTTGCTGGAGGATTCTCTGCAGCTTGAGGTCTTCAAACCACAATCTGAAGACTTCAGTAACTCAGACATAGATTAGGGGTTTGTTACAGGAGTGGGTGGGTGAGATTCTGTGACCTGCATTGTGCAGGAGGTCAGACTAGATGATCATAATGATTCCTTCTGACCTTAAAGTCTATGAGTCCATGAGTCACACCCTCTCTCCACCAGCCAGAGCACAGGAATTGGGAAAATGCTGCCCAGCCCCACTAAAGAAACACCCTCTTTGTGCTCACCTTCTCGGTGGTGATGTCAGTTTCTGCATCGTGCCGTTTCTGGGTGAAGATGATGTTGAAGACAGCGTGCGATCGGCTGCTGGTTTCGTTCATGTTTGTGGCAGCGACCGTCCTGTGGAGGGAAGAGGGCAGGGAGGCATGGAATCCTGCAGCTTGGCAGCCACTAGCAGCACTTGCTCAGAGTGCAGAGCTGGTGACGTCAGGCAGAGCTCGGTGACTCCACAAGGCAGGACTGAGAAGAGTGTAAGCCAGTGGTGCTCACGCTAGACCACCTCTTAATGCCCAGCTCTGGTTTGAACACTTCCGCCTCTAAGGAACTCACATAAAGCCCGCTGCAGTCAATGAGGGTCTCTCCATTGAATTCAGTGGGCTCTGCGCCAGGTCCCACACGCCCTGTCCCACCTCCACAGCTCCCTGGGGACAAGACTCAGGATTGGCTCCATCACAGGGCAATATGAAGCTAGTGGACAGCACTCAGGAGACAAGAGGAGAACACACCTGGGTCAGTGAGTGGGTGCTGCAGTGTGGCTGCTCTCTCTGATCCTGTCTGCTTTGTGATTGTTGAGATACAGAGGCAAAAGCACAATAGGGCTGTCACCAGCAGCCCACTCAGCCAGCTCAGGGAAGAAGCCAAGTGATTTCCGAAGCCCTCCCAGCCAGAAGACAGGGGCCTAAGATGTGGAGCACGTGCTGAGTGATGTAAAGCAGGGGATTCTCCGGACAGCACTAGGGCGGGAAGGGAAGGAAAGGCAACCAAGACTGTGCCACCCTCTCACCTGGCTTTATTCCCAGAGTCCATCAGGTCCTGGATGTCATTGTAGGAAGTGACGGCCAGCTTGGAAAGGTCCTCTACATAGGGACCCAGGAGGGGGTGCTCCCTTACCCTCAGGTTCCCCTTATTCTTGGGATTCAGCAGGTCCCGCACACGCTCACAATATATCTCCATGTAGCTCACCTAGGGGACAGAGCGCACCAAGTCTTTGTCTGACAATGGGGGGAGGGACTCCCACATCACACAGGACACATATGCAGTTGTGACCCATCCTGACACACCCAGTGGTTTGCTCTAAGAGCCGCCCCCTTCCAGGCAGTGATCCATTGATTTCAATGGCTGTGGTAGTGTGAATGAGGGCAGAGTCTGGCATAAGGGCCATGGGCAAACCGTGCCCAGCATGCAGCCAGCTTTTCACTGGCCCTGCTGAGGCCCTGCACGCCTCATCTGCCAGTCTGCACAAGGGGCTATGGAAGAGCGAGTGACTTTGTCTACACACCAGAGTTGCTTAGTTACCTAAACTGAATTCTAAATAGGTTACTGAATTAAGCTGAACTGATTAAGGCACTTTTAAATCAGTCAAAGTGTCACCAAGCTAATGTTGACTTCAACCCCATGTAGTTAAAGGGATGCCAGGGAAGGCAGGCCAGGCCTGGGTGAGGGTATGTATCTCGACAGCGATGTCAGATCCAGGCATGGGCCTGGAACCAGATCAGAGCAGGACTCTCCCACTGTCCCATCCTGATGGCAGGTGCTGGAACCCAAGGGCTGCAGGCCAATGACTGCTGACCCATGAGAATTTAGACTCCTCCCTGAACGCAGATGGGAGCAGGTCTCTGTGCAAGGGTACTAGGGCCTGGGAGTGACAGAGCAAGGAAGGCAGGCCTCCTCAAGGGCCTGAGCCTGGAGCTGCAGGTAGTATTCCATGGGAGCCACTCTTTGGTTAATACACAAGGCAACTGACTCAGGGAAGGAGCAGGGCAGGCCCATGCAGTGGTGCTGGCAACGGCCCACCTTAACATATCGTCCCTGTCTCCTCAATAGATGCTCTCCACAGCAGAACACCCCCGCTGTCAGCGGGAAGGGCCCCATACCTCCACAGAATAGGACATGTTGTCATTCGTGGCGTCGTTGATTCGGGAGAAGAGGTCCTCACACAGCTGCAGCAGACAAGAAGAGAAGGAGACATGGCTGCTCACATCCCCTATAATGCAGCCAGAGTCACTGGGGGGACGGCGCCAGGGAAACAAGGATTTTTCCTTGTACCCCAGAAATGGGAGCTGCAGAAAGGCAGGCAGGCAGGAGGGGAGCCTGCTCTCTGTGCTCACTCACACCCTGTTCTGAGTGACTGAGCGACATGGAGAGTAAGTGGCACAGTCAAAGGCACTGCCAGGACTGTGGATTTCAACTGCTTCAGCTCAGGAATGAATCAGACCTTTGTGACCAGGTTAATGCCTGGTAGAACTCCCACCTTGCGTGGAGTCAGGGCAGGGATCAGCCCGGCCAAAGCCTGCACTCGCTTACAGCCACTGGCTCTCACAGGACTGGAGAGATGTATATGAGGACACAGTATGACTCAGTCATTCAGCGCCAAGGTTTCCCAGCCACTCAGGCATCTCTGCTTAGAGCCTCCACCTACCTCACCTTTAGGTTCTGTGGACTGATGCCAGGGCTGGCTTTAGGAACTGCGGGGCCCGATTTGAATACCTGGTGGCGGTACGGGTCTTCGGCAGCACTTCGGTGGCGAGGGGTCCTTCACTCGCTCCGGACCCCCTGCCGCTGAAATGCCGCCGAAGATCCAGAGCGAGTGAAGGACCCCCCCATCGCCGAAGTGCCGCCGAAAACCCGGACCGCCACCGGGTATGTACTAAAAATTAAAAAGGCACCGAAGGCACGGGGCCTTCTTAGGTGTGGGGCCTGATTCCGGGGAATCGGTGGGATTGGCCTAAAGCCGGCCCTGACTGATGCTTTTACTGCCCCCTTTCTGTTCATGGCAGGTCTAGGATCTCCCTTGCTCTGCCCTGACCCTTTCCAGGCGACTCCCCAGGTGCTTGGTGGTCTCCAAGCAGCTCGTACCTTCTGCATTGATTCCCATCCCGGGCTCCTCGCTTCACATCCCCTCCCAACTGTAACTTTCCAGCTGCCCTGATTGGGAGAGAATCCAGGAGACCAGTAGCCATTCTTCCTCCCAGCCCTGCCTTTGTCAAGTTCCAGGCAGCCAGTTCTGTGTCAATTTCCCATCTGGTTGGTAGCTCCTGTGCTCGCTGGTGCCACAGCCCTGTTGACTCCTCAGTCCTTGCTGCCATCACCCTGTTTTCCCCCAGTAGATAACTGCTCCCTGTCTCCTCGCTGGCACGCAGCAGCTATCAATGCCCCACATGCAGGGGGCGACAGCCTTTCACCCACATGGGAACTATTCATCTGCCCTGCCCTCCACCCCTCAGCAGCCTCCTTCTCCTTCACATGATTCCCCCCCCCCAATGACCCGGCTATAAGTATTCTTTGTTTACACCAGCAGCGTGCTCTCCCCCAGGTGGTGATAGTCTCTGTTACCTGTGGGATGATGCCTTGCTGATCCTTCTCCTGCCTTCCCATCATGGTGTAGGATTTGCCAGCACCTGTCTGCCCATAGGCAAAGATACAGACGTTATAGCCCTCGAAGGCATGCTGCAACATTTCCTCCCCGATATCCTGGTACACCTGCTTCTGAGATGCATAATTGATGTCTTCGGGCTGCAGGGAGGAGAAACCAGAGACTGTCAGAAGGGAGGGAAGGTGTGAAAGAGAAAGTAGAAGGAAAGAAAACAAGAAAAATGGTAAACATCTGGCCCTCATTCTTCTCTCATTTGCACTGGTTTATCTGGGTGCAATTCCATTCATCTCAATGGAGCAAAGTTACTCCTGTTCCACCCTAGTGCAAGTCAGAGGAGTATCAGAGCCTGCATTATTTTCTCATACTACTGTTGCTGAGTCACTCGTGTATCAAGACCAGATGCACACTGGGGCATCCCTGGCAATGGTTCACCAACTAGGGAGGCGATCCTTTAACTTCCATGGCGTACGGCCACCAAGGAAAACCTCTCAGCACCAGTCCCTTGTGGCACTCCAATGCTGACACTGAGAGCTCTTGGCTTTCTGATCAAGGTACAGATAATGTGAACGGGGACGAGGGCTGCTCTGATGCACTTGGGGAATTGCTGGACAAGACTCCGCCTCACTATAATTGTGACACACCTGTCTGAGGATCTGAAAAGCTGCCCAGCTCTGGGCTACATCAGAGAGGGAGCTGCCAGCAGGGCATTCTCCACAAGAACCCCTGGACTTGGCCATTCAGACCTCTCTGGCTCTCAGAGCCTAGGCACAGTGCAAAGCCCCATCCTTTTGGGCAGTGTGACGGGGCATCCATCCCACACTGGCCAGTAAGGGGTTAATAGACCCCTAGGGAGGCTGTGCAAAAAGCAGCCAATGGGAAAGGGGCTGTGAGGAGCAGCCAATCAGGTCCCAGCAAAGAGCCTCAGGGCAGAGCAGGGCTCAGTAGCTGCCTGTAACTTGAGGAGGGAAGACTGTATCTGGAGTAGGCTGCAACCCAACAGCATCATGGACAGAGCAGTGCAGGTAGGAACCCAGGGAGAAGAGAAGGAACTCTGGACAGGCTGCTGAGGCTAGGAAGGTCCATGGCCATGGGGAAGTGGCCCAAGGAAATGCAGCAATAGCAGAGGAAAAGGAGTTGCAGGTGGATTGTGGAGAAGGAGTGACGGTGCAGAAGGCAGACAGGAGTGTTGGCCTTCAGTTAATCCCTAGAGTGACCAGGGGGAGGCGCCAGTCTGGCGGTGAGTGACGCGCTCTGTGACAGGCAGGCATTTGGGAAGGGGTAAGATTTGTATTTGGGGTTTTAGGGCTGGAGGGAGAGATGGAAATTGCACTGCTGAGGGAAGCTGTTGGCTTGCTGCAGCCTAGCTGTGTCGGGCTGGATTGCACTGGTCCTATGCCTTTTCTGAGTTAGATGACTGAAACTGAAATAGATTGTTAAATAAGGAACTTGGCTCCAGCTGTTGTGTCCTGGTAAAAAGCTTTCTCAGAAATGCTATCTGGTTTCTACCTCCAGTACAACCCAAGACCACTCCTTCCAGCCTTGTAGCTAACACATTTGAGGCTCTTTAGTGCCCACTGAGCACAGGGGACACAGTAAGGATACAGGAACACAGCTGGGCAAAGAATTCACAACAGCTAGTCAGATTTCATGGTTAGTTGTGTGTGAATTGTCTGGGAGGAGTTACTGTCTCTCAGGCTGGTCTGTAATGTGAAATTACTGAAACACTTCACATGAATTACTTTCAACCTGTAGCTTGTTTGGGAGCATTTTGTTGCAAGTAATGAAAATTCAAGCTGTGATTGGTCACCTATATTCCTACTTCATGCTGTGATTGGTCCCCGTGTTTCTGCTTTCTGAGTGGAGAAATGGAATGAATATCTGCCAGTTTCCTGGAAGCAATGCTCATAGAGAGCCAGTAAAAAATGAGCGTCCAGCCACTATTCCTGTTTCAGTGAATACCCCAGCCAGTGAACTCTTTGGCTAAAACGATTGTGGAAAGCAAGCGCACAAAGGGCACAAACACAGCTGAAGAACAATTCTTTAGTGAATGTATTCATGGCACAGGACTTTTCCCTGCACTCCCTTGGCCCCAGCTGTGCGGCTGGGCTACATTGTCATGGGATTACCACAGATTGTTTTTTAGCTTAGATCAGCAGTTCTCAACCTTTTCTACCCTGTGACCTGAGTCACAACAGAAAACAATATCAGGATGCTGCTGCTACCTATAGTTCTGGGAACCTGCTCCCATCTAGCCATAATGAAAGGGCTTGTGTCCCCGCCCTCGGACCTGTTTGCAAACCCACAGCTTGGGTTCTTTCATAGTGGCTGGAAGGGGGAAGGGTGACCAGCTCTGGTGCACCACCCAGTGGTTGATTTGGGACCAGATCAGCTAAGCCATCTCTAAGGAGGTGAATCCTAAAGTACAATGGTCAAGAAGACTGCCCCCTCTTTCACAGCTGGCAGCCTGTCTAGTCCTTATATCAAAACCTTTGGATCACTCCATCCCATCTAACCCCAGCTTCTTAACAAGCTCTCCATTGCAAAAGGGCCTCAGGGCAGGAAAATCCACCTGGAACAGCAGGTTTCCACTTACCGTAGTGTGAGACCAATAGGAAAAGTCAAAGCTGAAGCTTTTGGGCGTCTCTTTGGGCTGCTTTGGGTTAACGATGGCTAGAAAGAAACAGATAGATACAAACACACTGTAGATGAGCTGTCAGCATTTGGCCACCCTCATTAGCAATCAAATCTTTCTGGAGACACCTGCCATAAAGAACTGGAAATGAACAGCACAGCAGGTCATGGAGATGGAACTTGCTTGCCTCTAGATCACTGGCTTAAACCAGCACTGGAAGGCTGCTGCTGCCATCTGATGGCTGGGTGTGGTTAAAGGAGGTAAAATCATAGAATATCAGGGTTGGAAGAGTCCTCAGGAGGTCATCTAGTCCAACCCCCTGCTCAAAACAGGACAAATCCCCAGACAGATTTTTGCCCCTGTGGAAGTACAGAAAGAACTGACATGGATTTGTAGGGGATCTTAATGCATGACAGTTTCTGTTAGCCAGATTTAGGCTAGCTGTAATCCTAGTAACGCGAGATTTGTAAAAGCAAGGATTGTGTGAGGCGAGTGGAAAAGAACTGTGTGAGAAGTTGTTTTTTGACCTTGTGTAAATAATACAATATGTAGACTGGTGTCTCTTAAGTGAGAAAAACAAGATATTAGGATGACCTATGTATAAACAAAATGCAGCTGTTGCTTATTATTGTCAACAACAAAAGTATAAATGCTTGCTGTAATTGTTTACCTGTTGAGAGACCTATCTAGGAAGGGGAGACCCTATGTCCTAGTGCACTCTCTCCCTGTTGTAGCTGCTAAACAGAATAAAGTATCTGACTCTGCTGCACCCAAACAAAAAGTGAGAACTGAGTTTTTCTCCAACACCCCAAATTGCCCTCTCAAGGATTGAACTCACAATCCTGGGTTTAGCAGGCCAATGCTCAAACCACTGAGCTATCCTTCCCCCACAAGTTGATGGTCTCAGTCCAGTTCTCAGTGTCCACATGACAAAACTGCCACCAAATCCTTTTTTGGCACTCTTAGCAGAGAGGCCAGACACTGAACAGGCATGGAAACTGGACCATCTTTCCCCCTACAGATGGTCCCTACTAGCAAGGAGTGAGATGCAGGGGAAAGACAGGCAAATAGTCCAATCTTCATCTGACTAGACTATGTTACAGGCTTACCTCTTTGCCGAGGTAAGCACTCAGCAGGGAGTTGGGTAGGCTGCTGAGTCGCAAGGAGAAAAAGCCTGGGTGTTCTTGGCTGGCTAGTTTCTTTCAAGTGCAATAGGACTGGGAGGGGGGGGAGCAGGGATTTATTTTGATAGTACAGAAATAATGGGGTAATCGTATATAATCAAATAATGGGGCATCATTTCAACCAGGAGTCCTGCTCAGGACAAGGTTTACTAATCGGTAATGGCTTCACTTAGGTAATGGTGGTATCTGCAGCTCCAGAAGGTATGGGATAGTTCCCTGAAGCTGTGGTTGACGGGAGCGGGTGGGGACTGGCTAGAGTCAGACCTCCGTAAGCAGTCTGATGCAATTCCTGTGCAAGTTGTCCACACCCCTGCCAGTTGGACGGGGAAAGTGCTGGCATATACCGGGCTGCAGATGCATGGAAATCCAAACACTGCCTCCTGCTGTGAATCTCCAACACGCAGCTGAGAAATGCCATGAAGAGCCCATGTAGCCTGGGGCCCTCCAAATATGCCCAGAACCCCTCATTCATCTCATACTGCACAAAGGCCTGTGGATCACAGCAGCCACCTGGCTGACTAGAACTGCCTCCAGAGTCCATAACCACTGCTTGTGAGACGGCCGGAGCTGGGGCTGCAGAGCAATGCAAACATCAGCTGCACCACTGGTGCTGGGCATGCTGCTGCAGAGCATTCCCTCCTCCCTGCCCCATGCCCCTGCCAGCCAATGGAGCAAGAAAACAATCCCGTCACTTCTGGGTGGGTGGGCAGAGCACTATGGTCTCAGCAGCACAGAGAAGTCTGAAGGACACGCGTGTGATCTGGGCTCCTCAGAGCCTAGAATGAGAGGATAGGAGCCCACCTTTAACCCTTTGCCATCAGCCACTGTGACCCCCAAGCTGTTAAACATCATTAACAGATACAAAAGGCAGGGTTGAGGAATGCATCTGTTACCAGGGACAGCCATAGAGACAGCTCTGCTGAGTCAACCATCTGCCAGGGACAGTAAATCACATACTATCCTCGATGTAAGCCAGCCACCCTTCCCTACACATCATGCAGCGGCCACGACTCATTGCCTTCTCAGCCATTCTGCCTGGTTCTGGCTTCCTACAACCCAGTAACCTGTCTTACCCATTGTGTGTGTCACCGGTGCTATGATCACTCTGGCACATCACTTCGATGCAGCCAGCAGGCCTAGCAGGGCGTCCCAGCCCCAGCAACCATAGGGGCGTCACGGGCCCAAGGACTCCCTCCCTCAGGGGGTCCCATGGGCAGGCAAATTAGCATTGTATGTTGCTAACATGGTTGCAAGCATTGCAAGGCATTTCGGGGGAGGGTCAAAGATGTGTGAGTGTAAAATGGAAGATTCCTTTACAGGTTGCAAAAGGCCAAAGGGGGAGGAAGGTGTGCTCCATCATCAGCACTTGGTGTGCTCCGTCATCTCCTCCCCTAAAGATCCTGAGGCCTCAGCCTGATCACCTTACACCTCAAGCAGATTGGTAACGTAAATCTGTCACAGTTTTGGTGGAGATTTGTGGAGGGGGGGCCCTGCGGAGTGCACCAACTGCTTTGCCCTTGGTATTTCATGTTTGCTCTGTCCGGCACTGTTAGTATTACATGTTGAGGATTTTATGATTAAAGGTTTGCCCACTCTCAGCCTTAGTAGGTCTGAGAACCGGAGAGAGGTTTGGCATTCCTCTCTCCACCCCAGTTCGCGGGGGTACGGTGCAGGTGGGTATACCTCCGAGTTGTAGAAGTCCCGGGTAATGGGAGGAGGACTGAAGGAGTTTCGCTCCATGCATATAATCCTCGGTGCATACACCCTAAGCCGTAGCATGGTGAGTTGGAGGAGAATATAGGGTGTCTCACTCTGCCTGGGAAGGGTTTTTGGTGTATGGACTCTTGGTGGTACTGGACCGAGTAATATAGAGGGAGGCTTAGCGTCTCTCCCTCCAGCCCAGGGGGCATGAACATTGTAAGCCCTGATAAGCCCCAGATTGTGATAACATGTTCAGGAAACAGAAGGGTACAGCTGCGGCCTCAGGAGTCGCGCAGTCATGGGCAATGGCATCAACGATGGGTTCAAGGCTAGACGCACGGGCATTATGGAGCGCAGACATGGTAGTCCGGCCACCCGGCCCGCTGGTGTCACGGGAGGCAGGTGGACCTGATGCCTGAGCCATGGCAGAGGCAGCAAAGAGGGACGGAACCCTGCTGCCTCTTTCAAAGGGGAGTGAAGACCTCTCACGGCTGGAGAAGGCTCTCACAAAGGTGGGATACAATCCCTGGGGTTCTGTGTAAAAAAAGCAAAAGGGTAAAAACCTAGGGGCCTCTCTGGGAGTAATATGAACTGCAGCAACCATGTGGTATCAAATGTTGTCGGGACAGAAAGAGGAGTTGGGGAAAAGGTGTGTACCCGACAGCTGGTGGAAACTGAGCAACTGAAAGCACAGATTACTAACCAGGCTGCAACCCAAGCCTATGCCCAGGACAAATTGCAAGCCTTGAGACAGGACTTCCAGCACCCGCATGGAAGCACTGGCTAAGCAAGTACCAGTTTGTGCTCAGCATACACCGCAAAGGCAGTGTGCTTGCCATGAAAAGGAAATTGAACAGTTAAAATGTCAATCGGCCGTGCGTTTGGTCCAGGTGGCGAGCCTCACAGGGAATGATTTGGGTGACCCTTGTGAGGATCCTCAATTTTGTGGGGAACCTTGTTGCACCAGAGGGTGAAGGAGAAGGTCATATGTACAGCACTCCCAACTTTGAGGACAGCACCCCATGAGGTGATTATGAAGAGGAAAGGGACCCGGAGGGATGGGGGCTAGTTAAGGAGCCCACCTTCCTTGCTAAATTGGTAGTGGAACAAGCCTGTGCCCATGGAAAGGGACAGTTCAGTGAGAAAAACAGGTTTGGGCCCAGATAAGCAGGCAGGCAACAAATAAAGAAACTGGAAAACAGGTTGGAAGCCTTGAGGGCATAGTGGCAGGAGTAAGGAAAGGAGTAAGTGCAGATATGGGGAATTTAAATCCCTGAAATAGTACTTGGAATGGTAAAATCTAAATTGATTAAGGTGTCATTTTGGAAGATAAGCAAGTGATTTAAGGAAAGAGAGTGAAAAGTTAACTCTGCAGAGGTTGGAGGGAATTAAGCAGTTAAATGTTATAAAAGTGTTAGAGAAAAAGAGAATTCTTGGTTTCTTTGCAGCTATTCTGAAGGAAAATGGGCCCTTTTCCAAAGGAATGTCTGTAAGTAATCCAGGCAAAAAAGCTCTCTAATGGATATCATTTGACTATGGACAATTTATTACTCAGATTTGCTAAAAGAACATAAGGGGGTTCTATTGGAATTTAACTGCCCAAAATGTATAAAGGGGATGTGATCTATATACAGCTATGTAAAAACAAAGCAATGAAAAAGGAATGTGCATTTTCCCCAGTATATATGAGGTGTATATTATAAAAAAAAATGCAAACTTACCATTACACTTAATTAAAACCCTATAAGGGCTCCAAAGGGAGCCGCAAAAGGTTGTGTTTTAGTTTTTAAAATCACTGTGTGGTTTAAAAGCAAAAGTTTAAAAGTAATCAGAACTCTGGTGAAAGTTGATTGTGTCCCTTTTAAGACAGAGTCTCTGAGCTGCTAATGGCTTTGAATCCAAAAGCAAGCCAGAAAGCATTTGTGTTCATGCAAATTACCTAACTAATAAAGATAGAAGCCATTAAAACCTGGCCTGCCTATAGAACAAACACCAAAAAATATGGGGGTAATTCCTCTGTTTTGCCTGCAATCAGCAAGGGTATTTATATAAAAAAAAATATATTTTAAGCAAAAATCTGCCACCCTCCGAAGGGGTAGAAAGATGGGAATGCTGGTTGAAGAAGTGCGTGTTACAGATAGCTCCAAAGTCAGTGTGGTCTGTGGCCGCCCTGATATCTTTGGGAAGTGAGCTTCGTAGCCACATGGAGATTCCTGGCCTGCCCCCGAGCAAGGCCTGCTGTGTGTGCACATGGGGTTTCCCTCTGAAGGCTGGCAGGCCTATTGGCTGGGCAGAGCAAGGCTGTCATGGAGAGTCATCATTACACAGAGTGGGGTAGTCCCTTGAGCCACTTGGCCCAGGGCCATGGAGGGCTCTCAAGAGAGGGTGTGGTGGAGCCCAGAAGCAAAGCCTGCGTCACTGAGCACACACTCGGCTGTGTTCTCAACCAGCTGCAGTTATTCTGAGGTCGGCGGCTGCACACCTAGGTATAGAGGACCCCAGTCACCAGGCTCAGACCAGGCTCAGAGGGGGTGACTGCATGGATCACCAAGGCCAGTTCTGCATCTGCCAGGAGGAGGAAGCAGAAGTCTCCCTGCCAGCTGCAGCTAGGGTAGGCTGGATTTTGCTGCTGGGGCTGTTAGGGTACCCAGAAGCAAAAGAGGAATCCAGGTGGATACCCAAGTCACAGAATGACTTAGTGGTTATGCCGGGGGGTCTTAAAATTGCTCCTCCCTCAGTCAGCCCAGCTTCGGCTTCAGCCAGAGCCCTGGGCAGTGGTGCTGTTGGTGTCTGATCCAGAGGGGATGCCCTGCTGGCAGTTTAGTCCACTCTCCCCTAGAGGCTACCAAGAGAGGCTGAACCAGGCAGGGCACCCACTTTTTGAGCTCCAGCAACAACCTGGCCCATGGCAAACCAGCTCAATGGTGACACCACACTGAAAACCCACTGGCTAAAGCCAACAGTGTATCTGTCCTTCACTCACTCGCCATCGCCCTTGGGCTCCAGTAATCATGGAGATCATTCCAAAGTGCCCTGCATTTAGCATACAAGCTCTTCAGTTTGGATGGCCATGTCCCCTGCACACGGAATCCAGGCAGCTAGCAGCACACCCTGGATCTTGTGCCTCGCCTCAGGCCTGGTCTGTAGGAGTGAAATCACACAGCACACAGTTGGTCTGATCTGGAGAAGCACTCAATGCCCAGGACTCCCACTGACTTCACACATTAACCAAGGCAAGTGTCATTTCAAGCCCTGTTCTGGGATGTGTATCTGACACCAAGCAGGGGTTCTGCGTGTTGAGTGCTTCCAGGATCAGACTTTAGTCTGGGATTTTCAAAGAAGATTTTCACAGAGAGTTAAGTGGCCAATTCTCATGGATCTGCACACCTAACTAGCTTAGGCTCCTTTGTAAATCAAGCCTGATGTCTACAGGCTGGCAATGCCTACTATTACTTATCCAGGTGTTAGAATCATAGAAGATTAGGGTTGGAAGAGACCTCAGGAGGCCATCTGGTCCAACCTCCTGCTCAAAGCAGGACCAACACCAACTAAATCATCCCAGCCAGGGCTTTGTCAAGCTGGACCCTAAAAACCTCTAAAGATGGAGATTCCACCACTTTCCAAGGTAACCCATTCCAGTGCTTCACAGCCCTCCTAATGAAATAGTTTTTCCTAATATCCAACTTAGACCTAACCCACTGCAATTTGAAACCATTGCTTCTTGTTCTATCACCTGCCACCACTGGGAAAAGCCTAGCTCCATTCTCTTTGGATCCCACCCCTTCAGATAGTTGAAGGCTGCTATCAAATCCCCCCTCACTCATCTCTTCTGCAGATTAAATAAGCCCAGTTCCCTCAGCCGCTCCTCATAAGTCATGTGCCCCAGCTCCCTAATCATTTTCATTGCCCTCTGCTGGACTGTCGCCAATTTGTCCACATCCTTTCTGTAGTGAGGGGCCCAAAACTGGACTCCAGATGTGGCCTCATCAGTGCCCAAAAGAGGGAAATAATCAATTCCCTCGATCTGCTGGCAATGTTCCTACTAATGCAGCCCAACATGCTGTTAGCCTTCTTGGCAACAAGGGCATACTGTTGACTCATATCCAGTTTCTTGTCCACTGTAATCCCCTGGTCCTTTTCTGCACAAGTGCCACTTAGCCTGTCAGTCCCCAGCCTGTAGCAGTGCCTAAGATTCTTCTATCCTAAGTGCAGGACTCTGCACTTGTCCTTGTTCAACCTCATCAGATTTCTTTAGACCAATCCTCCAATTTGTTTAGTTCACACTGGACCCTATCCCTACCCTCCAGCATACCTACCTCTTAGTGCCATCTGCAAACTTGCTGAGGGTGCAATCCATCCCATCATCCAGATCATTGTTCAAGATGTTGAACAAAACCAGCCACAGGACAGACCTGTAGGGAACTCCGCTTGATATTCCAATCCACCTCCCAATGACTTCATAAATATCTCCAATTCAACAGGTTAATCAATATTTGGAGGATTTTCCTGCCATGCTGTATTGGGAGAGGATCATCACCAGACAGACATTTAAATTGTTTTATTTAACTAAAACAACGTTATTTGTTCTGGATTTTTTTTCTTCAACAGCAAACATAATATTTTAACAAAACAAGCATATGAATTTTTGAATTTAGTTAAACATTCAAGTTTTTTTTAAAATCAGGTTTGTTATTATTTAAATTGTTTTTAACTAAAATAGTTAAATGAAATTTTAAAAAACCCACAAAAATTAAATCAATTATGTCAGCCAGCTCAACATGAGAAACTTAAAATATTAGCTTCTGTAGCTAACTCAGTCGTCTTCACCTTCATTTTCCTGTTTGTTCATAATCTGGAAAAGAAAAACAAGCTTTCCTGCTTTTTCAAGTCCCAAACGATTTCTCAATTTGAGATGAATTAGTCCAAAGGAAGAAAATATTCCTTCTACACCAGCAAAAGAAGCTACTACTGTTAAAAGTGAGATTATCACTTCAACAGTCTCTGAATCCAAGTGCTTAAGTGATTTCCATCAGTTCGCTGGTGTGACTTTCTTTAAAATATCATCAGCAAACATCTATTTCTTGAATGGTTCACCCTTAGCTCTGAAGTTTATTATAGTTGGCATTATGGAGAGATGATTGCTGGATGTCCATGTCATAGCCAACTCCTCTTTGTCAGCAGTTAATGTTTGACCCTGATACCGAGCATTGAGAATATTTGCAAGAAAACGAGCTGGAGATAGTGCTTGTCCCATTCATTTTTTAAGGCTTGTAATTTAACTCTATCATTGCATATTTCTCTTTTTAAGATATCTCATTCAATTCCTTCCAAATGTCAACAGCGTCAGCAATAAAACAGCTATTTCCCTGCATTTTGTTCAAGGCTTCAGGGTACTCCACGTTTTCAACATTTCTCTTAAGAAAAATGTTGAGAACTTTAGCTGTGACAGTGCCATCTATTTTTTCACGATTTTGTTGAAAAACTGTCATCAGATTAGGCCAGTTCTTGATTTAGTGCTCAAAACAGTCCACTACTGAGTTCCATTGCACGTCTTGTGGGAGAGTTAGCTTGGTTCCTCCCACTTTTTCCAGAGCAGCTGGTTGTTACGGAAGTATTTTGCAATTTCAACAACATTAGCCTTTATTTCTGGAATACTGAAGTCTTTGGCTAGGAAGTGCATCAAATGAGCACTGCAACCGTATGTTATTAGCTTGACCCTCTCCTCATTCTCTTCTAAACTTCTTCTCATCTTGGATACATTTGTGACCAAGCTGCGTATTAGACATTTTAATTTTAAATTTTTTTTCCAGTCTGTGATAGCTTTTACTGCTACTTCTTGTAAGTATTCTGCTGTCTGTGCATTTCCTGATGTATCAATTGTTTCTGTAAGGAAGACACTCCCTTCTTCTGTTGTCACACAAGCACATACAACAGGATCATTGCGGACACTGCTCTATCCATCAACGCTCGGGTTAACAATTTCACCCTCTAGACCTTTTGCACACTGCTCAATTTCTCTTTCATACACTTTATCCAGCAATTTGCCTATGACATCTGCTTTGTTGCATGGACTGTATCCTGGTCTTAATGACTGAACCATGTTAATGAAGCATAGGTTCTCAATCATACGGAAAGGAGAGTTTGTTGCATAAACAAACCGGGCAAGGTTTTCATCAATTATCTCTTTTTGTAATCCGCTGGTTCTTATCACAAACTTATCTGTGGTTGTTTCTGGATGACAGAGATTTTTTTTCTTTTTTCTACAGGTGATATACTGTGGCTTTGTGCCATACATGAAGTGACTGAAACACTGTCATTGGTAGATAACTCTGAAACTATAGAAAATGGTGGTGATCTTGAGGGTGGATAATCTACAGAATCTTGTATGTTGAGGATGGATTCTCCTAAACAAAATAAGTCAATACAGTTATTTAATTATTATTACCATACTGTTTATTTAGTATTACTCATTGCATTCACTGACACTCAGTACTACTTTAAAGGTGAAATTGTAAAAGGAAGATCTGCCTATTTCAGCTCTTTATTTTTTATCACAACTGCATCTAAAATGATAGTATCATAGAGTAACAACTATATTTTTTTCTCAAACATGAGAATTCAAGAATAGTCCAGAAGGAAGATAGGCAGTCCTTAAGAAAGAAGTATGAAATAAAAAAGCTGACCAACCTGAAGATCCTGCATGTTCAGACATGTTGCTTTCATCATCTTCAACGCACCTTCCTCCTGAGAAAGAATGCTTCTTGTGATGTTGTTTCATTCGGGCAGCCAGGCCTTGCATTTCTTTGTTGCACTGTTTGCATTTTGCACGCATGCCTATCTTACCCACAGGTAGAGGAACTTCATTAAAATATTCCCAAACTGGGTCTCTTTTACGGCCTCCCGCCATTATAGGTTTTCCCTTCTAGTGAGAGAATGGTATGGCAGATATCAAATCAATGAAGGCTATACTCAGAAAGACCTCAAGACTTCTGGAATATGCTGCTCAAACAGTTTCACTTTGTTTCTACTGCCTGTCCATCCCTTCTCACATTTATCTCTAGACTTCTCCTTGTCCAGATCTATTACGCCCAAACAATCTTCTATTCATTGAACTTTTTGAAACTTTGCACTTTGAGAGAGAGGTAAGGGATTGTCTCTGTGTACACAAATTTGCAGAGTGATAATTGGGTTGAGGTCTGTTATTTCTCAACTCTACATATTATTTATTTATTTAAAACATTTTTGCTGTTAACAAGCATGTTATCTCTGGATACACAAATCCACGATTTGAGAACTGCAAAACTAAGCATCTCTGATGATATCTTCTAGATCAGTGGTTCTTAACCTGGGGTGCAAGTTGTCCATTCTAGGAGTGCAAGACATCCCAGATTTTTTTAGAAGGTGTAAATCATCAAAAACACAAATTAAGCACAGGCACATAAGTACAACTACTTTGTTCAATCAAACCTATGTATTTATTAACATTACTTTTTTTATGATTACTGTGTTAAATTTTACTGTGAAATTAAAATAAATATATAATTTTAGCTCTTTCATTCTATAGTTATGATATATCTAGGTTTAAAGAACTGATCTACTTCAACAATTTTTGATAAGGGGTGCGAGAACCTATTTTTGAGAACCAAAGGGGTGCAGGCTGTGGTAAAGGTTAAGAACCACTGTTTTAGACTAAGCACTGAATCCCATTGGGTAGATAGAAAGATTAACCTAAATGATCTATACAGAAGCCCCTGGAACCGCATAAGATCAGGTCCCTAATCCAGGAACTATTGGAACTCAGTTACAAAACACTTCTTAAACATTACATGAATATATTGTCTCTTACTATAAAATTAGAATTTATAATTCCTATTCCATGAAAAATTATCTTTGAGCTATAATGTATCTTTAGATATGCTTTTTTTGGGGAAAAAACCTTTTTATCAAAAATTCTGATTTAAATTAAAAAAAAATCTGTTTTTGTTTTGTTTGTTTTTTTAAATCATTGGTTTTTATCCACCCTGGAGGTGACTAACACCCAGGTAGGTGGTGAACAGACATCACCAGCCATTGTCCAGCAGAGGCATTACAATTCAATGACTCACTCACAGGAGACACCTGGGAATTGCTTCACCTTGGGACTCAGCAATGCCCACCAGACATGCCTGGACTTGTGTTCTTCAAGTACACAGTGGCCCCATGCTTGGCCTTTTCTCCTTCCCCCACCAATGCTGCAAGCAACAAGGACACTCTGAAGACTCCAGCAGAGGAGACTGGCCCAGGTTTCAAGGGTGAAACCTATGTACTATGATCTGCAATATCCAGTGGGGTGAGGAAAAAGTCCAGTTAAGTCAACGGAAAGGCTCCCAGTGACTCCAATGGCTTTGGATCAAGTCCCTATTGCCTATGTCTATGAATGACCCTTCTCTGAAATCTGCCATCTCTCTAGCCATTCTGTCCCTAAAGCAGCAACGGACTGAATCCCCAGGCCAGAGTTTCATATGACTCCTTTAACCTCCCTGCTGCCTGAGCCAGGATTCACCTTGGGCTTACCAACTTCATCAGCTTTACCAGTGGGAGTCACAGATCCACTAGCACCAGTAAAAAGAACAGGAGTACTTGTGGCACGTTAGAGACTAACAAATTTATTTCAGCATGAGCTTTCGTGAGCTACTCAGGCCTAAACAGAGACTGGGAATGGTTGGGTCATTACACAAATTGAATCTATTTCCCTATGTTAAGTTCTCCTCACACCTTCTATGGGTCATCTTAATTATCACTTCAAAAGTTTTTTTTCTCCTGCTGATGATAGCTCATCTCAAATGATTAGATTCTTCCTGTTGGTATGCATACTTCCACCTTTTCATGTTCTCTGTATGTATAATATCTCCTGTCTGTTTATTCCATTCTATGCATCTGAAGAAGTGAGCTGTAGCTCACGAAAGCTCATGCTGAAATAAACTTGTTAGTCTCTATGGTGCCACAAGTACTCCTGTTCTTTTTGCGGATACAGACTAACACGGCTGCTACTCTGAAAACTGGCACCAGTGGCATACACAGTCTAAAAGGGGCAGAGAGAGAGGATATCCATGGAGACAGAGCTATGGAAACAGATGAGCCTGCAGGATTCATAAGAGGGGAGCACAGAGTTACAAATAACCCTCCAATTTACAATGTCCCCAGAAATGTCATCCAAGAGTCTCAGCTGTGCTGCCATAAGAGCCGCCAGCTTTCACTGATTTAAGCAGCAGGAGATAGCAGATTTGATGCATGCAGCTGCTAATTACCAACAATTCTATGCTGCATGCAGATGATGCCCAGCACAAACTCCTGCCGGGCTCTTTTCCAGCCAGACCAGTGAGCAAGCAATAGAGACCAGAGGGGGAGGAGAACCCCCTTCCCTTTGGTGGCACCCCTTCCAGTCCTTCTTCAGAGATCAGTCCCCACAGGGGCTCTGCAGAAAGGAAGACAGAATGCAGTATTTCTGGCCCCTCTGCTTCCCTGCCTTGCCATGAAAAGAGGCAGTACAATGTCGATGAAACCTGCTTCCTTGGGTTTTTAGGGGAGGGGGATTTTTCAGATGCTCAAAACCACTTCTAAATATTATTTCGGGATGGTCTTGGGCTGAGGGTCCCCCAGGTTTAGGGTGACAGTATGTCCCTGAAAGCTGCAATGTCCCAGTATCTCTGGTGGCTTTGCAAAAACTGGTCGTTTGTCCTGGCTTCTGTAACCCCCTGCAGAATAGCCAGTGAAACTGACAGCAGGCTGACATTCACCTCAAAGACTGCCTCCCAAGTGACCTGGAATACGCTGCCACCCTGCCCTTCCTCCCCAAGGCCTCCAAGTGAGTCCTCAAGCCGGCCAGTCAAATCCAGATGGAGGTCAGAGGCTCCCTGTGCCTCTGAGCTGTGATGCAGACAGACAGGATACTGGGAGCCCAGCACACAAGATGCAGGTGGCACCTGAGCAAGCCTGCCCTGGTATCTGCCCTTCTCCTTACCTTCCCATTGCCACTGGTCTGCACTAGGAGCCTCACTCAGAACAGCACTTAGGCATGTGCTTAACGTTAAGCAGTTGGGTAGTCCCAGGGGGACTTGAAATTAAATACCTACTTAAGGGCTTTGCTGAAACGGATGGCGTTTGCTCCAGGTGTGCTTTAAGACTCTGCTGAATAAGGGTCGAAATTCACTTGCAGGCAGGAATATTTTAGTGTAGTAATTAAAAAACAAGCTCTGAATTTATTTAATGTCCATTTTCCCCCCCAAATGGCAAAGAGAACAAGAGGTTGGGGGCGAGGACATGGACGTTGCAGGCTTTTCCATACACCAGTGTGTGCAGGTTGGGGCGTGTTGATAGGCAGCATTACTCAGTCAGCCTCTCATACACTGTGGAAGGATTTGGTGTTAATTAATAAACAAGCAGCTGCTCTCGCGGCAAAAAGGGGTCAGAAGTAAAATATCCATAACAATTACACGTCATATATCAATCAAGCCACAAGCCGCTCATGAATTTACTCCTGAGGGAATTCAGCGCCAAAAAAATTAAAATTCTGTGCACGGTACTTTAGAATTTTGCATAGAGTAAAACCTCAGAGTTTGGAGGTTGTTCGTAACTGAACAAAAACGCTACGGTTGTTCTTTCAAAACTTTACAACTGAACATTGACTTAATACAGCCTTGAAACTTTACTATGTAGAGGAAAAATACTGCTTTCCCTTTATTTTTAGTAGTTTACATTTAACACTGTACTGTATTTGCATTTTTTTCTTTTTTTTGATCTCTTCTGCTGCCTGATTGCGTAATTCCGGTTCCAAATGAGGTATGCAGTTGACTGGCCAGTTTATAACTCTGAGGTTCTACTGTATTTTATTTCCCAATAAATAAATGTGGAGGCTTCAGCACGGCAATGGAAAGCATAGGCCACTGGCTGCACGGAGGTGGGAGACGGGCTACTAGGATGATCTGAGGAATGGAAAACCTGTCTTATGAAAGGAGACTCAAAGAGCTTGGCTTGTTTAGCCTAACCAAAAGAAGGTTGAGAGGGGATATGCTTGCTCTTTATAAATATATCAGAGGGATTAATATTAGGGAGGGAGAGGAATTATTTAAGCTTAGTACCAATGTAGACACAAGAACAAACGCGTATAAACTGGACACTAGGAAGTTTAGACTTGAAATTAGATGAAGGTTTCTAACCATTAGAGGAGTGAAGTTCTGGAACAGCCTTCCAAGGGGAGTAGTGGGGGCAAATGACATATCTGGCTTTAAGACTAAACTTGATAAGTTTATGGAAGGGATGGTATGATGGGATAGCTTAATTTTGGCAATTGATCTTTGATTATCAGCAGGTAAGTATGCCCAGTGCTCTGTGATGGGATGTTAGATGGGATGGGATCTGAGTTACTGCAGAGAATTCTTTCCTGAGTGCTGGCTGGTGAGTCTTGCCCACATGCTCAGGGTTTAGCTGATCGCCATATTTGGGGTCAGGAAGAAATTTTCCTCAGGGGCAGATTGGCAGAGGCCCTGGAGGTTTTTCGCCTTCCTCTGCAGCGTGGGGCATGGGTCACTTGCTGGTGGATTCTCTGCAGCTTGAGGTCTTCAAACCACAATTTGAAGACTCCAATAACTCAGACATAGGTTAGGGGTTTGTTATAGAAGTGATGGGTAGGATTCTGTGGCCTGCTTTGTGCAGGAGGTCAGACTAGATGATCATATTGGTCCCTTCTGACACTAAAGTCTATGAGTCTATGAGATCACCCTGCAGCCCTCCCTTCTCCCCCACCCCAGAACCCAGACTCGGCAGTAAGGCTGCATCTGACCCTGACAGCCCAAGGGCCAGGCCTGCCCCAGAAACACCCCAGGGCCCTGCCCCTCCATCAGGTGCACCAACATAGCAAACAGGAAGGACAGTCTTGAACGCACGCCCAGTCCTGGCCTCCAATCCAGGTGTGGGGCAAGCAGGCTCAGCCTTGCAGAATCCAAGTGTGGGGGAGGGGCGGTTAATGTGGGGGGATCCAGGTTGTGGGGTGAGAGGGTTCTTTCTGAGGCAATCTGGGTGCAGGCAGCTTGGTGGGGGGGGTCCAGGTGTGGGGGAGATCTGGATGCACAGGGGCTTGTTGGGGGGGTTCCAGGTGCAGAAGGAATGGGACTCTGCAGGGGAGTCCATATGAAGGTGGTTGGGGCTCAGCAGGTTCTGGGGGGCTGGGGTTTGGGGGGGCTGGGTGCGAGGGGCTTGGGGGGAGGGTCCAGATGCTGAAGGAGTGGGGCTTAGCGGGGTGGAGGTCCAGGTGGAGCTGGCTGCAGCTCATTGGGGTGCTCCAGGTGCAGGGGAGGATGCTCATCAGGGTGTCATCTAGGTGCAGGACTGGAGACCCAGATGCAGGAAGGAGGGGCTCAGTGGGGGTCTGAAAGCAGAGGAGGTAGGACTTGGCCGAGGGGTAAGTCCAGGTGCAGGGGGGCTCAGCAGGAGGGGGCGCGAGGGAGCTCCAGATTCAGGGGCTGAGGCTTGGTGGAGGGATCTGGGTGTGGAGGAGGTCCAGATGCACGGGGGTTGGGTGGACAGGGGAGCAGTTCCTCGCCCAGTGACCTCTCCCCCTGCAGCTGAGGCTCAATGGGGGCAGGAAGGGGGGGTGCAGAGCTTCCTGCAACTGGGGGAGGTTTCCGAGGGTGGGTCTGACCCAGCCCCAGCCACCTTTGCAGGGGAAGAAGTCGTCCCATCCTCCTCCTCCAAACCCAGCCCAGCTGGGACTAGCAGCTGAACTCAGCACAGGGTAGCAGTCACCAGCCTGTGCATCCACAACCTCGCCTCCCAGTGATTTACTTCTCTGCTGGCTGCTTTGGGCACCCAAACAACATGTCTGTGCTGCTGGGGAGGGGTGTATGACCACTCTTGCAGTTTCTCTTTGCTTCCCTGTCCAAAAGTCATTTTTCTGCAGGGAGGCAAAAAAATCTGCAGTGGACATGAATTGTGTGTCCACACACACAGTGGTATAGAATTCCCCCAGGAGTAATAAGTGGAGCTAGTCTAAGGAACAGCTAAAATGTGTATCCTTGGTGTAATCCAAGATATAAACCCACAACACTTGTGTGTTCATTTGGAAGGTCTAACATTCAGTCTGGGTATTTCAGGCCTGGTGAAGTCACTGCAGTCTGGGTGACTTCACCAGGCCTTCTCAAGGGATACATACCTCACACATCAAAGCCGGAGTCAATGCAATGTTAAGGTTACAGGTTTAAGCTCTCCCACGTCAAGGGGCTTGATTTTCAGCTGCTGTAAATCTGCCCAGCTCAACTGATTTCTGGCCAGGAAATGCAAATTGTTCAGTCTTCGTAACCATCGAAACTTGCCAACATTGCACATTCAATGTAGGGCCTAATTCTGCCCTCAGATACCAGTGACAGGTACTGCACAGGCATATCTGAAGGCAGAACTGGGCCTTCTGTATACTAAAGTTCAATTTAACTCACTGTGCTTAGCAATGCAAAACATCCCATAGGTCCCATCGACCCTGTTTAGTTTATCCAAGTTCTTCTATACCTTTAGCATGACAGTAGCTGGGTGCCTTCTGAAATGGATATGTTCCGGTTGCCATGGTAACTTTCACTTTTGCATTTTCTGGCCTTTGAATGATCACAGATGAACGGACAGGGCAGTTTGTGACAGAGTGCGAACTGCCATGCATTTGCCAACAGGGATGAAATGATTTAGGACACCATTATTTGGGACTAATGCATCCACAGTCTGCAGGAAGCTGATAAATCAGAGTGCTTCGCTTGACTCTGATGAACAATTGACATAATGAGAACATGTAAAATGGCTAAAGCCCAGCTAACATCAGTGACTAAGAAGAAGGGAGTGCATGGCATAGCAAAGCCTCCCCATGCTTCAAGCAACCAACAAATAAAGATTTAGAGTGAAATCCTGGCCCCACTGAAGTCAGTGGGAGTTATGCACAAATGTAGTGAACACAGAGGGTCTGCGGCAAAGGCAGGGAAAATGCACAGACCTAGGGAGCGGTCAGGACAAATGTCACACATATAAAAAACAGAGGTCATGATGTAGCACTCAGCAAACCCAAAGGTGGCCATGGGGTGAATGAGTAGCCACAATGCAGCACAGAAGGTGCCTCAGAGGATGCCAGCAGTTGAACAATGGTTCCAGTGAGCACAATGGACCATGAATAAACGTAGACTGGAAATCAGAAGGCAGCTCCTAACCATCAGAGTGCTGAGGTTCTGGCACTGCTTCCCGGGTGGGGGCAAGCAAACTCAGTAATTGAAAGATGGAGCTTGGTAAAGTAATGAAGGGGCAGAAAAGGGAGAAAAAGAAAATAATCTGATATTTCAAAAATTTGCATTTTGACAAAAAACAATTAAAACCAAACTAAAGCTTGTCACAAACATTCTCCCCTTGGAGCGAAGGAAGGGTTGTGCTGGGGACACCTGCAGTACAGGCAGGCAGCAGATAAAAGCTGAGAGCATGGGTGGTGGGGGGAACCCCCATTCAGGGAGGCTAGTCCGCAGCCCTGTCCCTTCTGCATGAGGTTCTGCCCCCCATGACCGGAACCCCAAGCCACCACCCCCCACCCGTGGAGCTCTGGGCTAGGCCCAGCCCAGCGTCCCACAGCAGTGGCTGCAGCTAGGGAAGACAGAGCCTTCCTAGGCCTATTATACCCGCCGCTCATGGCTGGAAGTGATCTGGGAAAACATGTTAGCAAGGGGGAAACCATGGCTCAGTCTGGCTTCTTTGGTGGCCTGGGATGGTGGTCTCGCTCTGACTGGATTAAAGATTAGTGGAAACAGCAGTGTGATGCTTCATGACTGAATATGACCGTTTACATCATTGATATTACAATAAATCTTGTATAAAGTATGTCATGTAAGGTGTCAGTGGAAAAATTACAACCTGTCAAATAGGATTATCCTATTTAGATGAATGTATAATCTTTATATCTGAAGTTATAAATACTGGCTCTGCTCTGGCACCTTATATATGTATTGCATTCCAGGGTAACACCCACCGAACAGAATTTACGTTAGAGCCAGACAGCTATGTGCTGATGGACCATTAAGGACACTTCACTGTAACTATGGGCCATAGAAGAAACTTATCCACAGTAAGCCTTTCCTGCGGATACTTCAGAAAGAATATGGGCAATGGCTACCTCTGCAAGATATCAAAGCATGTAAACACATGTGATGTGCTCATGTGACCCTGAACTTGGGCCAGTAATTTTCCAGGTATCTGGGCTGTGGGCTTTGTTTGAGATAGTAAATTTCCAGGCACATGGCAGAGTATATATAAAAGACCCCTGAGAGATCTCCATTTTGCCTCTTTCCTGTCCTGATTCTCTGGATTGTGGATTTACAACTAAAAGGAGCATTTTGAATTATGGACTAGATCTTCCAATCTTTTGGAAGTTACCAGAAAGACTTCACAAAGACAGCAGTCTACACCATCACTGCTACAAACCTGATCTAGGGACTTTGCAATTATTTGTATGTGTATGATCTATTAACCATTATTAACTCTTCTTTTCTTTTGTTATCACAACTTTAGTTTTTAGTTACTAAAGGACTGGCATCAGTGTGATTATTGGGTAGGATCTGAGTTATATATTGACCCGGCTATGTGGCTGATCCCTTGGGATTAGAAGGGCCCTATATTTGATTAAGTTGGTTTTCAGTAACCACTCATCACAGACTCCAGTGTCTGAGTGATGAGCCAAGGGCTGGGATGCCTAAGGAGACTGCATCTTCGACTACCTATTAACCAATGTGATGAGACAGAAGTTCATTTTGTTACCGGCTCAGTATAATCTAATAACAGAATAACCACCAGTTTGGGGTGAGTCTACCCTATTTCTCAGCAATTTGTCCTAAATTTGGCCTCCTCAGCTGTAACACATCGAGGCAGGGTGACAGGCAGTTTGAGAGAACTCTCTGCCCGTATAGGGCAAATAACCCTGAGGGAAGACGCGAAGAGGAGGTTACTCACCTTGTTCACTAATTGACATTCTTCGAGATGAGTGTCCCTGTGGGTGCTCCACTCCAGGTTTGTGCTCCATTCCAGGTGTCAGTGCGCCCCTGCGCTTTTGATCGGAGATTTCTGAAGCAGTACTTGTACTGGCCACGTATGCACAGAGCCTGCCCCCCTACTCTGAGTATACCTCTTAGTGAGCATGCGCGGCCGGTTCCCTCAGTTCCTTCCCTACTCCAACTCCGAAGTAGAGGGGAGGAGGGTGTGTAGTGGAGCACCCACAGGGACACTCACCTCGACGAACGTCAGTTACTGCACAAGGTGAGTAACCTTCTCTTCGAGAGAGAGATGTCCCTGTGGTTACTCTACTCCAGGTGACTTAGAAGCAGTATATCTCAAGGAGGTAGGGACTTCGGATCTGGTAGGAATGCAGTAGATAATACTGCTCTGCCTAATCGTGTGTCAGAAAGAGGGCCCTGAGTAAGGGCATAGTGTTTAACAAGTGTGTGTTTGGAGGACCAAGTGGCTGCTTTACAAATGTCAGTCAATGGCACTTTATATAAGAAGGCTACAGAGGTAGATACAGATCTAGTGGAATGGGTTCTGATGGATGCTGAAGGTGTAACATTTTTTATCCGATAGCAGAGTCGTATGCAATCGGAGATCCAGTTTGAAAGTCTCTGGGTAGAGATAGGCATGCCTTTGGAGCGCGCCACGATGGAGACAAAAAGTCTAGAAGAGTTTCTGAAGGGTTTGGTTCTGTCCAAATAGAAGGACAAGGCCCTGCGCACATCCAGCGTGTGCATTGTGGCTTCAAAAGAGTTTGCATGTGGTTTTGGGAAGAACGTTGATAGACGTATTGGCTCATTAATGTGGAATGAGGCATGAACTTTTGGAAGGAATTTGGGGTGTAGCCTCAGGATAACCTTGTCCTTGAAAAAGAGCGTATACGGTGGATCTGCCATGAGGGCAGCTATTTCTCCTGCCCGTCTGGCGGAGGTAATCGCCACCAAAAAAGCTGTTTTCATTGAGAGGTGTAATAGGGAGCAGGTGGCTAAGGACTCAAAAGGTTGTTGAGTTAGACAGGACAATACTAAATGAAGATCCTACAGAGGGGTAGGTGGCTTAATGTCTGGGTACAGGGTTTGGAGTCCCTTAAGGAAATGCCTGGTGATGGGATGAGCAAAGACCGAGGTACTGTCGATTGCATCATGAAAGATTGTGATAGCAGCTAAGTGGACTCTGATGAAGCTCAAAGAAAGGCCGGCTTGCTTAATGTCCAATAGGTAGTCGAGTATGCGGGGGAGGGGTGCGGATGTAGGAGAAAGTTGTTTAGTTGGACACCATTCTGTGAATCGCTTCCACTTTCGGAGATAGGTGGTATGGGTAGATTATGTTCTGCTGTGTAGGAGCACTCTTTGAACTTGGTCGGAGCAAGCTAATTCGTTTTGGGGGAACCATGCAGGTACCAGGCTTTGAGATGAAGCATGGAGAGATTGGGGTGAAGAAGCCGGCCGTGTTGCTGCCATAAAAGGTTCGGGATGAGAGGCAGCGAGATCGGTGGTCGAATTGACATTCTGGTGAGGAAAGGGAACCACGGTTGTCTCGGCCATGAAGGTGCAATCAAGATCACCCTGGCAAGTTCCGTTCGTATCTTTATGAGGACCCTGTTGAGAAGTGGTATTGGGGGAAATGCATAGAGTAAGTCCCGGTGCCATGGGATCATGAATGCATCTCCGAGGGAGTGTTTGCCCAGTCCCACTCTGGAGCAAAAACTGCAGCATTTCGTGTTTTTCTCAGTTGCAAAAAGGTCTATGGTTGGGTGACCTCAAGTGCGAAATATGTTGTAAATGATTCCCTCATCTATCTCCCATTCGTGCTCCCAGGGAAAACATCTGCTTAACTCGTCCACAGTGGTATTCATCACCCCGGGGAGATAGGCAGCTGATATGTGGATGTGGTTCGCAAGGCACCAATTCCAGAGTTTTATGGCCTCTGAGCAGAGGGAGTGGGAGCGAGCCCCTCCTTGCCTGTTTATATAGAACATGCAGGCAATGTTGTCTGTCATTATGCGTACATGCTGATTCTTGATTAGTGGCAGGAAGTGGCGGCAGGAATTTCGTATGGCTCGAAGTCTCTGAGGGAGACCATACCCCGTGGACTGTTTGGTGAGAGATGCGGGCACCTCAGCCTGTGAGAGATGCGTCGGTAGCCATTATCAGAGTTGGGGAGGTCTGGAGGAGGGGACTCCAGAGCAGAGGTTGGAGGAGACTGTCCAGCATAGGAGAGAGTCTTTGACTCGGAAGGGTATGGCCAGAGGTTTGTTTAGTGAGTGCACGTTTGGTTTGTAAACCATGGTCAGCCAAGCTTGGAAGCACCTCATGTAGAGACGTGCATTTTGGACCACGAAGGTGCATGAGGCCATGTGCCCTAATAGTTGGAGGCAGTCTCGGGAGGTAACCTGGGGGCTGTTGCAAAGTTTTGTAGCCAGCAGTTTTATGGTATTGAATCGGTCAGGTGGGAGAGATGCTAGCCCCATTCTGGAGTTGAGGTCCGCTCCTATAAACTCCAGGTGTTGGGTAGGATGTAATGTGGATTTGTTTCTGTTTATTTGCAGGCCCAGAGATAGGAAGCAATCAATGGTGAGTGGTGTGAAGCGGAGAGCTTCGTCGAATGTGGAGGCCTTGAGAAGGCAATAGTCGAGGTAAGGGAATATTATGACCCCTTTCTTCCTAATGTAGGCAATGACTACCGCTAGAAGCTTGGAGAAAACTCGGGGGGCAGTGGAAAGGCCGAAGGGTAGAACTCTGTATTGGAAGTGCATTGAGCCGAGGATAAAACGAAGGAAACGTCTGTGGGCCGGATGGATAGTGACGTGAAAATAGGCATCTTGTAGGTCGAGGGCTGAAAACCAATCGCCCTTCTCCAGCACTGAAATTATGGTGGTGAGAGTAACCAACTTGAACTTCTGCTTTTTGATAAATTTGTTGAGCCACCTGAGGTCGAGGATCGGTCGCCATCCTCCAGTTTTCTTTTCTGTTAAGAAATAATGGGAGTAGAACCCTTTCCCCTTGTGGCATTCGGGCACGAGTTCTATAGCCCCCAGTTGAAGGAGATGTTGCACTTCTTGTCGGAGGGGTAGCTCGTGAGAGGGGTCCCTGAAGAGGGACAGGGAGGGTGGGTGGGAGGGAGGTAAGGAGAGGAAGGGGATAGAATACCCAGTTGTGACGACCTCTAGAACCCACTTGTCGGTGGTAATGTCCTGCCATTGGTGAAAAAATGGCCATAGGCGGTGTCCAAAGATAGTTATAGGCAGTGCATACGCTGAAGTCGAAACGATGTTTTCAAGACCCTCGACCAAAGGTTCAAATCTGCTAATTAGCTGGAGGAAGTTGAGGCGCTCCGGAAGAACTGGGGCAACAACGCTGATATCTGGATCTCTGGCATTGGTGTTGCTGTTGTTGTTCCTGAGATCTACTGAAATGTTGTGTATATGCGGGGTAGCATGGACGGTGGTAAGGTTGATATCTGTACTGTCGCCTTCTGGTCGTAGGGGTTTGGATTCCTAAAGACCGGAGGGTTACCCTCGAATCCTTCATTGAGTGAAGCACATCATTTGTGGTGGAAGCAAAGAGTTTATCACCATTGAAAGGAAGATCCTCTATGGTACTTTAAACTTCACGAGGAAAAGAGGAAGAGGAGAGCCATGAACCTCGGCGCAAGACCACTGCAGTAGCGGTGGATCTTGCTGCGGTATTGGCTGCATCCAGAGCTGCTTGAAGAGCCGTGCGTGATATGATTTGGCCCTCGGAAACTAAAGCTGTGAATTGCTATTTCTTTTGATCTGGAATGTCTTCAATAAAGTCCATGAACTTGTTATCATTTCTGTGGTCATACTTTGCAAGAACTGCAGTATAATTGGCAATTCAAAACTGTAAGGTTGAAGAGGCATACACTATGCGACCAAGGAGGTCCAAGTGTTTGCTTTCCTTGTTGGCTGGGGCAGCGTGGAAATATTGTTGTTTGTTCCTTTGATTGGCTGCGTCCACTACCAAGGAGTTTGGCGCAGGATGTGAGAAAAGGAATTTGGAGCCCTTAGAGGGAATGAAGTATTTACGGTCCGCTTGTTTGCGAGTAGCCTGGCTTGTGGCTGGAGCCTGCCAGATGGACTTAGTGGGTTCCAGAAGGGCTGCGTTGATTGGTAATGCCACTCTGGACAAAGAAGAGATGTAGGATGTCTGTTAACTCATGTTGTTGGTCAGGGACTTCCTCTAAATTGATTCTAAGCTCGCTGGCAACTCTTTTAAAAAGGTCCTGGAATTTCGAAAAATCATCTGAAGATGTTTGAGGGGAGGGAAGTAAACCTTCTTCAGGCATTACTTCAGTCGCTACTGGGTCAGGAGCAGGAGTTGATTGATCCTGCAAGTGGGAGGGCGCTGCCAAGTGTCTCATATCATTTGGATGTTCGTCTGGTGGTGCTAAGCAAGTGCCGCACCTCGTCGAAAGTGGAGTAGTGGGTGTGCTACCGAGGAAAAGATGCCCATGCAGCCCAGTACTGCCATGGTGGTGGGAAGGGCATAGGTGGTGCCATCCAGGGGTTCACACACCAGGAGACAGGATCTTGAGGATAGGCTGAGGTAATTTTCCTGTGCCCACAGGTGACAGGGGTCTGAGGATGGGAGTCTGTATACATTGAAAAACCACACTGTGTTCCAGGTTCCTCCTCACTGGAGGAAGGCTGTTCGGACCCTGAATCATTCATAGGGAAGAAGCAGTCCTTAAGCAAGGGTGACTGCAGCATAGGTGAGATCGCCTGACTGGGTAAACTGCAGCGCTGAGGCAGCTGAAGGTGAAGGCTGAAGATGACAGAACTGCTGTGAGGGAACCCGGGTCTGCACCGGTGTTCTGAGTCTTGGCTCAGTGCCAGACAGCGCTGTGAATGCCGGTGCAGGAACCAGTGCTGCACTATTAATAGCAGGCTGCTGTGCCTCAGGGAGGTCCTGGTATGTCGGCACCGCGTTCATTGCAGTGCCGATGGATGCCATGAGCGAGGCAGGCAACTGGAAGCCTGAAGCCTCGGCACCAGAGCTTTGCGCTGCCGCCGCAGCCGAAGCAGGTTTGGTGCGGTGCCGGAGGAGCCCGGCTCGTCGAAAGTACTCAAGTGGGGGAGCACAGGTAAAGAAATAGCAGATCTGACTGGAGAAGGTTTGTGTCTGAGGGTTTCCTTTGAGTTTGACAGAAGGTGCCTTCTTTTTGCCGTTTTCTTCTGCCTTTTTGAAGCAGAGGGGCTGTGGCGGTGAGCGGAGGCAGAATCCGCGCTGAAGCTGACCCTAAGGATTTTTGAAGTAGTATAAGTTTCAGTTTAAGCTCCCTGTCTTTTCTCGCTCTGGAGCTTAGTTTAGTACAGTTGGCACATTTTGGGGGGATATGGGTCTCCCCCAAGAATTTTATGCATTGCGAGTATCCATCCGAAAGAGGAATAGGTTCCTTACAGGACGAGCAGCGCTTAAAGTCTGTGGAGCCAGGCATGTCGGAAGCGGCTGCGGCTGAGAGAAGATTTTTTTTTAAACGGTAAAAAAAAAAAAGGTAAGTAACACTAACTAACAACTAACTAACAAGAAACTAGCTAACTAGAAAGTTATTTTAAGATGAGGAAAGAAATTCTTTAATGAGTCTGCTGAGCTCCATCTCAAGCCGGGGACAGTAGAGAAGGAACTGAGGGAACCAGCCGCGCATGCTCAGTAAGAGGTATACTCAGAGCGAGGGGGCAGGCTCTGTGCATGCGTGGCCAGTATGAGCACTGCTGCAGAAATCTCCGATTAAAGGCTTGGGGTGCACCAACACCTGGAGTGGAGCACCCACCTGCACTGGAGCACCCACAAGGACATCTCTCTCGAAGAAGGGAACAACGTGGTGGATTCCCCGGCTTTCAATTCAGCAGTGCACTCGCTCTCAATGAGACCCACATCTGGAGAGAAAATGTTAATGTACTTTTGGAAAGCAAGCAGTTATCTTTTCCTCTCAAAGCTTGTGTATCACGTGTTACACATGGGGGAAGCTAGGAAGGGAGAGATCAGCTGCTGTTCTGTTCTTCAAAGTGGGAACACAGGGTAAGTGCGATTCAGAGCTGCTCAGAAAGTTGATGGGGGCCATTGAGCGGTAGGGACAGAGCACCTCCCAGAAACAATGGAAAAGACGGAGTCAGCAGAAGCACAGAGGGAGGGATGCAGCAGAGCGAGGGAGGAGAATTCAAGACAAACAAAGAAGTGATGTTGGGCAGCCAAGCTGCTGAAGTGGAAGCCAAGTGGGCAGAGCTGCAAGCTGGAAATTTGGTGAAGACTGATTACAGAGAATGTCTCTCTCCTTTCCTCTCATCCCACCTCTCTCTCCATCTTGCTGCACTCAGTAGTACTTAACCAATTACACACAAGATAAACATTTCCCAGGACATTTAGTGAATTGTAATGCCAGGCTGTGATCAGTCCTCCAAATGGAAATCTTCCCCGCCCCAAGGAATTATTGCTTTTCATCTGCAGGAATTTTAATACTGGCTGCAGGCAGCTGGCCCCTTGGGGTTTTGAGAGAGGATGCTGCCCTCCAGCAAATCTTATTTGATTACTGCAGCAAGGAGTATTCTCCAGGCAGAGCCGCCCATTCACACCCAGAGGAGAAGTCTTCCGTTTGACAGTATTTGGGGAAAGAGTGGCACTGTACACACCTGGGCTTCTGCCCCACTGGAGAAAGAGGAAACGGTCTTTGTAGGACAGACTCTTGGAAGAAGGATGGAGAACATGCATGAAAGAAAAAGGAAAATATCTGAAAACTCTGTTGTGGGATTTGGACACACATATTTGGCAAAGGGAGTTTGGTTCCCAGAAAAGTTGGGAATGGGCAATGGAGAGGGACAAGGCACCTTTTCCCTGCAACAACAAGGAGCCCCAAGATGCCGAGCTGACTTAGCAAGGAAGGGCAACTGCAACACAACAATATAAACCATCAGACCACTGACCTGGTGTCTCGCATGTTTAGTTGGTAAAACAGCACCTGTGCCTCAGGCTAGGACAGAGGGCATTCGCTCTGCTTCCACCTGCTGACCATGAAGCAAAGACTGAGGCCTCCTGGGCAACTAAATCAGGGGAGAGATCAGACTGCCTGCATCTTGTTCAATATTCCCTCAAAAATCCTGCATGTGCAAACTGTCAGGGCAGCCTTGATCCAGGCTTCTTCAGGATTGACTTCAGCTACAATAATATATCATTCCATTGCCAGTAGAATTCTTATCTCACACACAAGCCCAAACAACAAGTCTATACCCTTCCTGAAAATATCTGGGATGGGATGGAACGTGACATTGGCCAGCAAGCCCATTATCTCATTATCGAAAGCAGAAACTCAAAGAGATGGGAGTAGACAGGCTTCAGAGCATCTCACTGGCCGATGGGGGTTCTACTGATTCCACTAATGTGCTGGCAAAACCGACAAAAGCACACAGACTGAAAATAGCTATGAAACAGCCACTTTAATGGAGAAATGCAACATGCCTATTGAATTGCCTCTCTGCCAACAGAGGCAGCAAGCATGCGTGTGAGGACAGTGCAGAGAGGCACACGAATGCAGTTAGCTCAACTTTCAAGGACACTGGGGGAGCATCCCTCTAGAAATCCTCTGCTATTACCATCTCCTGACAGAGCTACACTGAAACTAACAAGTGCACCACATATCAGAGGGGTAGCCGTGTTAGTCTGGATCTGTAAAAGCAGCAAAGAATCCTGTGGCACCTTATAGACTAACAGACATTTTGGAGCATGAGCTTTCGTGGGTGATAACCCACTTCGCCAGATGCATGTCACCACAGAGCAGATGGTCCTGCAGCCAGTGCAGCAACAGAGCTGACTCTGTACATCCATAGACAGCACACACAGGGAGCAACCATGGGCAAGCCCTCTAACAATCCTTCAAGCACTCCCCAGTGGAGTTCCACCAGGCCAGAACTGGTGTGACTGAGAAGCTAATCAGGCCAAGACCTCCCTGCACATACATCATTCCTTCCACACTAGGCCTCCTCTCTCTCCCTCCCTGCCCAAATGCTAGAGAAGCCCTCACTGCCCTGCGCACTACAGCTGCCACGCTGGCCTACCCAACAGGTCTGATGGGAGGCTGAAAATAAACAGCTCTCATGCCTAGCTGAGGGGATTAGCCACTCATTTGCTATTCGGGTTTCAATGGCTGCTTTGTTTTGTGGATGATAAAAGCCTCCCTATCAGCAGGGCTTTGGCTTCACTGCTTCTCTTGTCAGGAAAGCTCCCACACCAGCACCACTGGCCAGAGACAAGGAGCTCTCACCCTGCAGCTGCCTGCAGGGTCAGCTTCAGCCTGGCCAGGAAGGCTAGAATCCTTCGGGGGAGAACCAGCTCTCTCTACCGATGCAGAGCTGCCACCTGTTCTGCGCCGCTGAAGGATCCAGCCAGCACTTCTAGAGACAGGCATGGGACCCCACGGGCCAGAGAAATGTGTGTGTAAGCACAAGATGAAAGAGAGGGGGCCTGGTAGCCATGTGTCTGCATCCCAATAGCCCCTTCATGGTCTGGGGTGGCTCTGTGGTGCTCTGCTTCTGTTTCCCTTTCTCAGGGCTTCTCAGCCTGGTTTGGCTGCTCCTGTGACCTGGCCATCCAGCTGAGTCGTTTAACAAAAACCTTTCTGAGGTACACCAGTCCAGTCCAAACAGCCACAAAAACCCCTCACTGAGGGTCTGGTCTGTCTTCCTGCTGTTTTATGGAGCAGAAGCTCTCAGCATATCCTTCCAGAAGTCCTCCTCCTTCTCCCCAGCCTGGAGAGGACAAATTCCTCAGGGGAGAGCTCCTCTGCTCTTCTCTTCCCCTAAAAGGCTTAGTTAAGTCAAGTCACATGACCTTGCTGCTTCTCATCACTGGGGATGGGACTGAATTTGTGTCACAGCTGGAGCTGGGCCTGACCTCTTTAAAAAGGCCACCCACAGTCCTACATTCCATTCTCCTTTCAGGACAGAGCGACAGTGGTAGGACAGGAGGCTACACTGGCGCAACAGTGTGGCAAATGCTGGACTATAACACACCGGATGGAATTAATTCCCATGGCATGTCGGGACAGGCAGGAAATATAGGGATTTCCTGTTACTGGCCTGTCTCCATTGGGTTTGATCCCCTCTCTAGAAGATTCACATCTAAAGGGGTTTTCTGACCTCCTTCCATCACAAAATACCCAACTGGTATCAAATCATTCACACTAAAAAACCTGCCTCTTTCATGATGCCTATAAGTCACCCTCATCTGGCATTGGGGTTAGGCAAGGGGCCAGCTGGGATTTCTGTTTTTCTGCTACATTCTCTCTGTTTCATTGTTACCTCCCACTTCTGTCTCCATCCATCTGTTGGACGTATAGACTGAGAGTTCTCTGGGACAGGGCTACCTTCTTTGTTACCTTTCTGTACTGCACCTAGTGCAATGGGGCTCAACTGAGATTGCTAGGTGCTACCGTAGTACTAGAACAATAAGCAGCACCCAAAAATGTGCGATTCACTTTATAGGATATAAAGACCTGATCCGAGCAACTTCTGAGCTAAAGTCAGAGATGACACAAGTGAACATGGTAAACAAGAAGAGCAGAAGGAATTGAGGTGGGTAAGGGGTTGCAATAATATGACTATACGGACACTCAGTGAGGCATGTGCTCATCATGATGGGTCTGTAATCAACTCACTTACAAGCCACATGGCAGAGGGAGGTGTTTGCAGGGAGGAGGCGGTTGCATGGGAAAGGCTCTGGGGAAATGGTTCCATGCCTGGAAGCACAGATGTGGGAGAAGGGAAAGAAGAGATCCTCCAGGCACGCATCATTGGCGGAGTGGAGGGCTGGGTGGGCATGTGAAAGGATTCAAGGGCACAGACACAAGAAACTGGATACACAGTGCTTTGGGAGCCTATACCCCATTCATGGATTGCAAACCCCTGCCTCCCAGCCAACACGGCAAAACTGAAGTTCTGCCTGACCCCCATGACTCAGGCTGAGCTTGGCAGGGCAGGCATGGCACCTGACCCACCAGGAGGTGGGTTCAGGATGTGCTGATGGAACTGGTGCACCCTAGCCCCTCCTGTGTAAAAGGGAGGAGTTCCTGGAGCTCTCTGGGGCCCATTCCAGAAGGCAAGCGACCTCGTCAACATCATCTGGACCAATCTGCCCACGAGACTTCCTGAGACATTCACCTCACAACAAAAGCTCTACGTTGTCACGGCAGCAAGACTAGTGCTCTCAGCGTGAGCTAGTCACTTCTGCATCCACCCAGACTCAAAGCTTGTGACGTAGGATGTTTCATCCAGAAAGGAAGGAAAGAGTCTATTTTAATCACTCCCTCATATGGCCATTTGTATCCGATTCTACAGAGCTTACATGGAGAGCTGTACAGAATGCTGGGAAGGACAGTCCCTTTTGGCTGGGTCTTTCCTCAGCACTTTTTAAAGAGACCGTGTCAGCAGACAGCCTACTTCTGGGAGACTGTGATGCTCTTTACTTCGGGGGAACACCCTGCACCCCGATGTTCATCCTTATAATATGCTTGTGTGGTAGCCAATGCAAAGTTTGTCAAGTTGGGTGTCTCTGGAAGGCTCATGATGTGCTCAGCATTGTTGTCACAGTAATGTTATAGTAATGTTATAGGTTATAATTTCATGTATATAGTTATGAGGCTGAAAATGTGTCCTCATGACTTAAAACAAGCCCAGGCAAAACTCTCCAGGATCAGAGGGGCAGTTCACACCTCATCAGGGCATGAATGGGACAAACCCAGCCCACCCTCAGAGGAACAAAGGACACTGGCCTAGGCAGTAACAAAGGATCTGTTGGACTCTCAAGTGAGTCACCCCCCTTCCCTTGGTCAGTTTGGGATTACGATGCGGTAACGCTCACCTGACTGGGGGGGGGGGGGGGCGCAAAGCCAAGAAGGAAGAAAGAACATGATAAAAGGGAGAGATGTTAGCCATACTCTCTCTCTTCCACCTCCATCTACAGACACCACCACCAAGCAACTAAAGCACTGATCAAAGGGGAGAGACTGGCTGAAGGGCAACCAGCCAGCCTGTGGTGAGAAGCATCTAAGTTTGTAAAGGCACTGAAAGTGTTAAGATCAGCTTAGAATGTGTTTTGCTTTTATTTCATTTGACGAAATCTGACTAGTTGTGCTTTGACTTATAATCACTTAAAATCTATCTTTGTGGTTAATAAGTCTGTTTGTTTACTCTATCTGAAGCAGTGCATTTGGTTTGAAGCCTGTCAGAAACTCCCCTTGGGATAACAAGCCTGGTAAATATCAATTTCTTTGTTAAATTGATGAATTCATATAAGCTTGCAGAGTCCAGTAGGCATAACTGGATACTGCAAGACGGAGGTTCCTAGGGTTGTGTCTGGGATCAAAGATATTGGCTAGTGTCATTCGGCTGCACAATCCAAGCAGCAGCTGGCCAAAAGTGCTCACTCACGTAGCTGGGAGCAGCTTACATGCCAGAGGCTGTGTGTGAACAGCCCAGGAGTGGGGGTTCTCACAGCAGAGCAGGGTAAGGCTGGCTCCCAGAGTCGAGGATTGGAGTGACATAGAAGATCACTGGGCCAGATAACACCAGGGGAATGTTACAGAGACACTGCTTTCCAAAGCTGGAAGAGCCTGAGTCACATTCTCGGGAGTCATGTGAACTCTGTCCCTTCCCTTTGGCAGATAAGAGTGTAGGTGCCTCATGCCCGGTTTAAAAAGCTCTCTAACACGCCTGCTGCATCACATTCAATTCTGTTGAACTTTAGGCAACACTCCAGAACCCCAAGGATGGAGGCCTATGTCCTCAAAGGTATTTAGATGTAGTCAATGGGAGTAAGGCACCTTCATGCTTCTGAGGATCTGGGCCGAAGTTACCATTATTACATTTGCTATCGACAAAGCATGTCAGGCTCAAGCAGAGAGGATCTCCAGCCCAGCTAGGTAATGTACTACTGTTCAGCAATGCAAGCTGGTTCCAAGAGGCCAGGACTTAACATTGCAGCTATGTCATTGTGGGTTGATAGGCAAAGCTGTGGTAGAATCACATTGGGGGTAGAGGAAGGCTTCCTCCAAATTTTCAGTTTTTGTCAAAATTTTCCACCCTATTCTAGATCAGAGTCACAACCCCCCCCCACCCTGGGCTGTGCACCCCCCCAACAATAATTTATGCTAACAATCTCCCACCTGATCTATTCCAACAGGTAATAAACTGCCTGTACTCAGTACCTAGCCTCCTTAAGACCAAATGCAGAGTCCCAACAGATGTCGCTCCTCCAGTGCTCAGGAGAAGAGCTGGGACTTGCAGCACGACCAGAAGGTTAACTAATCTGCGTTTGCGTGGACCAAGAAGGGGAGGTGCTTTCCATAATAAAGGACTCTCGTGATGTGGGGGAATCATAACAGTTCTCAATCATGATCTTCGGAGTGACCACTTCTCCCACTCTGGCCCTTCCCTGCAGCATCCGTAGAGACTGTGTAGTCATGCTAACGCGGCAGGGCTCTTTGTCCCCCTGCTGGTGGCTGGACCATGTACAGAGGTCTATGAGTCTGCTACTGCCCTTCAGCTCCCTCACTCGCTCCTTTAGTTCAACCAGACCCCACAGATGATCTGGCCAGGGTTGCCATTATATTTACATACAAATACAAAAATATATTAGGAGAGCACAGAGGAGATAATATGGAAACAAATAGCTTTACTGCAGCTAGTCTGGCTGTTTGATTACTTCCCCCTACCTATTATGCATTCTATTTCCCCCCTTTTTCTCAGCAAAGGACAAAGGCACTGACTTTCTTATTTCCCTGGGAGGGTGGAGGAGGGGTGCTCGACCCCCGGATCTGTCCCAGGCCCCACCCCCACTCTACCTTTTCCCCACCTCCACCTTGCCTCTTCACGCCCCCGCCCCACCTCTTCCTACCCCTGCTCCTTCCCCTCCCCACCCTTAGAGCCTCCCACCCACCATTGAACAGCTAGGCGGGGGGCAGGTGCTGGGAAAGAGGGAGAGGAGCTGATCGGCAGGGCTTGCCAATAGGTGCTGAGTACCCACTTTTTTTTTTCCATGGGTGCTCCAGCCCCGGAGCCCACGGAGTCAGCCCATAGGCCACCTCTGAGAACCACTGATAGGCCAGGTCTTCAGCTGGTCTACATGGACATCATTCCACTGAAGCCAGTGGAGTTATGTCAAGGATCTCTCTCATAATTCTGCCAAGAATACAGTGTTTAGAGATCAATTCCTATGTTTGTAAATCTCATATTTGGAAGTCTGCTAAAGATCATGGTACTCAATAACCGTAGAGCTTCACTTCTGAAAGCCTCCACCCCATTTCAAATGGCTTTGCTGTTAAGAGTCTTCTCAGGTCCCAGTCATGGGTGAGCAAAAGGACCTGAGTGACTCTGCTTTATTACCACAACCATGATACATTTGAACGCAAGCCAATACTGAGCACACTCCCAGCCCCGGAGCTCGCCGGTGGGAGAGAGGCCCTTCCCCCAGAGTTCCGGGAGAGAGAGGCCTTTCCCCCTGAGCTCTGTGCAGGTGAGGAGAGGGCCCCTTCCCCCAGAGTCTGTGCTACCAGTAGGAGAGAGGGACCCTTCCTCCTGAGTTCCATGCAGAGGGAGAGAGGGACCCAGGGATCCTTTCCCCCAGAGCTAGCTGCTGCCAGTGGGGAGAGGGCTGCGGGGAGTCCTCTGGCCCCAGCCCTGGGGCAATCTGGCTGCACTTCAAACTCCTCATCCCTGGCCCCACCTCAGAGCCCGCACCCCCAGCCCCAACCTCTGCACCAGTCCTGAGGCTCCCCCGCCCCGCATCCTGAACTCTTCATCCTCGGCCCCACCCTGCAGACCTCCCCCCACATCCCACCTTCTGCCCTACCCTGGGCCACCTCTCACACTCTTTACCATAGGCTTACTAAGGCTAGTGTCTAGTGTTAATTATGTAAAGTGAGTTAAGCTGGAATGTATTGCAATATTAGACTTTTATTAAAACTCTTCTCAAAAGATATAATTATGTTGGGTCACAGGCATCAACAATTTTCTTTAACTGGGTGAAAAGGAAAAAAGTTTGAAAACCACTACACTAGTTGACTATCCAGAACATCACACAGCCTTGTCATAGAGGTGACTGTACGGACTGCCGCGCTAACTACGAGCATCCAGCAGTGCAATACAGCCATAAGCACCCTCCAGAGATGCAGGGATGGTGGGAGAGGCATGATTTGACTCTGCACCATCAGGAAATACTCCTTTGATTTGTCAAACATCCACTCTAGGTGGCACTGGTGGCAATGGCCAAATGACCATAAGGCAGCAGCCACCACCAGAGTGCTTCCATGAATGGGAAAAAGTGGCAGATACACCACGTTCCAGACAGCCCAGTAATGTTGATGCCCATATATATGTGACAACATTACAGCCAGATGACCCAGTATAGTCACCTGCATTGTCCAGCTCTGCAGTAGAGGGAACATGGTGATGTTGCAGCTTACATGAGATGGTGTGAGGCTTTGGTTGAGCCAGGACAGCTCTCTGAACTGGGAGGGGGAGAGGCCTGACAATTTCTGTGCAGGAAAATACTCTGAGTCCCCCAAAGGAGAATAGGGGTAATCTCCGAAAAGCCCTCAGCCAAAGGGCCAGAGTCAGAACCTCCTGCTGGAAGTGCTGGTAGGTATATAGCCATTAAGAATCAAACGTCAGGGTGGTGTCCTGTGCTAGATGGCTGTGGTATTTAATAGTAACGCTGCACTATAGTCTAGTTACCAAAGGGGGGTAACTGCACGAGGGAGACTGAAATGAGAAATTACATATGGTCAACAGCAACCCATGATGGCCCGTTTCATAATGTGCTACAAGCAAATGAATCAAATGGGAGAGCGAATCCGAAGGCTCTCCCTATGTTGGTAGTTCAACAATGCCTTACAGATGCTCTGACTAGAAGAAGAATACCTAGCGCTGCCCATCTGTAGATTTCTAAGGACTTTCCAAAGGAGAGCAGCACCATTATCTCCATTTTACAGAGGAGGAAACAAAGGCAATGGGAGATAAAGTGACCTGCCCACAGTCACTCAGGAGGGCAGTGGCAGAGATGGGAACAGAGCCCAGCTCTTCAGAGTCCCAGTCTAGTGCTCTAGATGCTAGGCCATGCTGCCCCCCATGGAGTGGACTGCTGTGAAGAAAGAGCCCTTCCACTGTCACAAGAATGACACAACATCGACTCCCCCATCTAACAATACAAACCAGCAGTAACCAGCCAACCAAAACATCCCCCAAGCAGAGTTTATACCCCAAAAAGTGAGGAGAGCCAGAGGCTCCATGGAGTCCACTGGGGATTTCACTATTGGTATCGCTTTTACATGGAAGGTGCTGAGATACCACAGTGATGGGTGACAGGACAAAACCCCTGTGGTGGCAAGAAGACAGTTTATCCAACATTAGCGCCACACCACAAGTCCAAGTCTCCACCGCCTTGCGCCTGCAGAAGTGAAGTTACATCTGCGTTCAGCAAAAGCAAAGATGATATAAAATGCTACCAGAACACAATTCTCTGCTCCTTCACCAGTGCTGGTATTTCACAGCCATAACTGATGCCACACTGTACAACACAGCAAACAACCAGTCTCTATATCTGGAGTGGGAAGTTCAGATTTCATCACCAGGCTCCTTATATTTGAGGCTTTTTTTAAAGCCCCAGCTCCTGGATGCTTGTGATCACCCAAGAATCTCAGCTTTTACTGTAGCTTTCTGGCCCTCACGTGTGCTGAGAAAACCCTGAAAACATGACCCATGTGCATTTGAGAGGCACAAAAGCCAGAAGGCAAAGAAAAATAACCCAAATGTGTGATTTAAAAAAAAAAAACTCCCATGATTTTCAGACTCATGATTCTTGAGGGACTGACTCATGATATTGGGGCTAGCAATACTGGTGTCAGCAGGAGAAAGAGGGCCCCTCCCGAGCACCGGTAGGACCTCAAGTGGCTATTTTGCCATTAGCAGCACCCAGCCCAGTGGAAATGAATGCAGATCTGGGTGTAGCCTGCCTCCTTCCTAGCCCCCAACGGCATTTGTGCGCAGGGCCAGGGCTGCTACTCACTGGTGGTGCTTCCTGTCATCTGGATGATGCATTTGGAATCCCGGCTCATCTCACGGGAGTTGAACGGACGCACTCGCACCGCCACCTTCACAGATGCTCCCGCCATCTTGCTGGCCTTAAGGTCGCTCTTTCCAGCAGGGGTTGCACTCCTGGCAACACAAGGAACGCCCTGGAAGGACCCAGAAAGGCATGTTAGGAAAAGTCTCTAAGCTCTGCAGGATGCTGCTGTAGGGAATCTGTTGAAGTGTCCCTGAGACTGGGGCTCCCTTGCAGCAGCACCCGTTCAGCTCTCATCTGACATGGGAGGCTCACCATTTCCACGCTCTCAGGGCTGAGACCCAGTGACAAGCATGAGGCTAAAGCTTTCCAAGCAGCCAGAGAGTACACCTTAGCCTCGACTTCCCTGGGCCATGACCAGGACAGCCCGTTAGCACCGGGCTTGCCGGGCTCAGAACAAGGGGAGCCGTGAAAGCATCAGGCAGGCAGGGACCTGCAACCCCATCCTCCTGGCAGCAGCTCATTGCTGCATGCCCCTTCCTAGTCTGATTTATTAGTCATCATCAGAGTAGCACCTAGAGCCCCCTGCTGAGATCAGGGCCCCCCTAGGCGGGGGCTGCGCACACACCCAGACCGTGTCTCCACTATGAAGGAAAGGAGTGTTCTTAACTCGAGTTAATTGTCTTAGTGAAGACGAGGCCATCTGCAACTTTTCCATGAGCCAGCAATAACTGCCCATTCTCACCTCCCAGAGAGCCATGCTCTGTAGAGCACACATTGAGGCAAGGATGGAGAGTGCTTTCCTGCAGATATGCTATACTTCCAGTCTCCTGGACCCCTTTCTATGCTGCTCCACAGACAGAGGGCCCCTGCTCCCTCACCCCGCAGACTCTTTACCCTACGTTAACGCCACTGATTTCAATGGAACAACTCCTGGCCTGCACTAGGGTAAGCAAGAGGAGAATCAAGCCCAGAAAGCATGCTACCCTGCAGAGCCTTCTCCAGATCCTGAGGCTCCTCCCACACCTGGTGAAATCTCCTAGGCAACAGAGCAAAACTAGTGTGAGGTCAGAGCAATGCCTCAGATGCTGCTTCTCCTTACGTGGCCCCTCAGGACCTTAGCTCTGGCTAACCCCAGGCAGCAGAGATGTGACAGAACACAAAGGCAATCCACAAACAGAGCCCTGTCCTTCATATGGTGTGATGAGCACCTCCCTGTCACACCCTGGCAAAGTGGGGGTGGGAGAAGGGTAGCTGGGCAAAGGAATGAATTTGTTTTGATTAGATGGGAAAAATTATAGCCCTTAGAATATCAGGATTGGAAGGGACCTTGAGAGGTCATCTAGTCCAACCCACTGCTCAAAGCAGGACCAATCCCCAGACATATTTTTGCCCCAGATCCCTAAATGGCCCCCTCAAGGATTGAATTCACAACCCTGGGTTTAGCAGGCTAGTGCTCAAACCACTGAGCTATCCCTCCCCAAAATCTAAATTAATGGAGATATCCTATCTCCTAGAACTGGAAGAGACCTTGAAAAGTCATTTAGTCCAACCCCCTGCCTTCACTAGCAGGACCAAGTACTGATTTTTGCCCCAGATCCCTAAATGGCCCCCTCAAGGATTGAACTCACAACCCTGGGTTTAGCAGGCTAGTGCTCAAACCACTGAGCTATCCCTCCCCAAAATCTAAATTAATGGAGATATCCTATCTCCTAGAACTGGAAGAGACCTTGAAAAGTCATTTAGTCCAACCCCCTGCCTTCACTAGCAGGACCAAGTACTGATTTTTGCCCCAGATCCCTAAATGGCCCCCTCAAGGATTGAACTCACAACCCTGGGTTTAGCAGGCCAATGCTCAAACCACTGAGCTCTCCCTTCACCCCCTTCTCAGGGAACACTATTATTTGACACTCATTCCGCTGTTGTGAAAAGGACAGTCATCCCAGTTTTCCAGCAGGGGGCATGTTATATAAATGGGTGTAAATTCTGTAGAGAAACTCCACCCAGATTTTATGGTTTAGTGCATGACTTATTCTCACCACCTTTTCCCTCTCCAAATTCTCTGTGGGTTTGGTTTTTTTTTTACAAGCCCAGTGAATGCAGAAGTGCCCGCTTGTCAAACGAACTCCCGCGTGTCTTGAATGGAGATGCTGCTGGCATACTGGTCTTTGCACTAAATTGTGCATTCAGGCACAAGGAGGCAGCACAGTGCTGCACATTGCTGGTGAAGGAACAAGCACCCATTGTGAGTGCATGCCTATATTTCAGCTAGGCTCAGCAAAGTGCCAGATACACTGACATCTTGGTATTCAATATTTTGGCCCCTTTTCTATTTCAGCCCACAACTGGATTCTTACTGTCAAAACTGCTGTCAGTAGGCTGGGTCCAGCAAAGTCAAAGCTAAGAAAAATTGAGCTGTAGTCTGTTCTGCCTCTTGCATGATCAACAAAGTCACCAACTGAGTTCTGCTTCCAGAAACTCTGCTCTCACTGATTTTGGAAGCAGAAATGGTATGTTTGATTTTCAGAGGCCAGTTTCAGCTCTCAGCTAAACAAACCTTGCTTTGCTGAAACTCAGCACATTCAATTGTAGAAACTAGCAATACACATGGAACACAAACATGACCTTTTTACAGTCATTTGCCTGACCCTAATCAGATCATTTGGCCTAGTGGACAGGGCCTAGCATGGCAGGCCTGAGAGCCTAGCTGCTGACTGACTGTGAGAACATCTCTTTTCTTTACCACCTTTTGTCTATCTAGACCAGAGTGGCCTGCGGGACCATCCTGCCTGGCCCTTGAGCTCCCAGCCGGAGAGACTAGCCCCCGGCCCCTCCCCTGCTGTTCCCCCTCCCCAGCAGCCTCAGCTCACCAAGCCACCAGTGCTCTGGATGGCAGGGCTGCAAGCTCCTGCCGGGCAGCGCGGCGGCGTGGCTGGCTCCGGCTGGGCAGCGGGGCTGTGAGCTCCTGCTGCTCTGAGTGGCATGGTCAGGGAGCGGGGGGTTGGATAAGGGGCAAGGGGTTCTGGGGGGCAGTCAGGGGACAGGGAGCAGGGGGGGTTGTATAGAGGGTGGAGTCCGGGGTGGGGGGGGCCGTTAGGGGCAGGGGGTCCTGGGAGAGGACTGTCAGGGGACAAGAAGCAGGGGAGTTAGATGGGTCAGAGGTTCTGAGGGGGGCGGTCAGGGGGCAGGAAGTGGGAGAGGGCAGATAGGGGGCAGGGGCCAGGCTGTTTGGGGAGGCACAGCCTTCCCTACCTGGCCCTCCATACAGTATCACAACCCTGACGTGGCCCTCGGGCCAAAAAGTTTGCCCACGCCGATCTAGATGCCAAGCTCTTTATGACATGGACTGTCTCTCACTATTAGAATTCTTTGAGGGGGTCAGCCAACATGTGGGCACAAGGGACACAGTGTACCTGCACTTTCAGAAATATTTTGATAAGGTCCCTCACCAAAGGAGGGATGGTTGTCTCATGGATCAGTCACTGGTTAAAATATATGAAACAAAGGGTAGGAATAAATGGTCAGTTTTCACAGTGCAGATAGGTAAATAGCAGGGTCCCTGTGGCAGAGTGCTGGGCAGGAACACCTGAGCCAGCCCTCTGTCTCAACAGCTCTGACTAAGGGAGGTAAATTGGAGCTGGCTAGAGAAACCTGTGCCTGATTGGCAAAGGGGAAACAGCTGTCAGCCTGATTAGCCTGGGGCTATATACAGGCCCAGATAAAAGAAGTGGGGGTGAAACATACTTCCTGTCTGGATACAGTAGCTAAGCAGTCCTCAAGGCTGAAAACCCCAAGTTGTATAGGGTGAGAAGGTGATAGGACTGCACTGGTGATTGCTGAACCTGAGGGTCTCTGAGTGATTTTTGGATCAGAGCAGAGGCAGGACTAAGGCGGGCCCTGCTATGCCCTGTTACAGTCCTCAAGGATCTGTGCTAGGACCAGGGCTGTTGAACATATGAATAAACAATCTGGAAAATGGGGTAAAAAGTGAGGAGACAATGTTTGTAGATGATACAAAATTATACAAGATAGTTATGTCCAAAGCTGACTGACAAGTTAAAGGGATCCTGCAAAACTGGGTGACAGACACAGTGGATTCGATTTAAATCAAACTGATTTTCTTCATTAGTCACTATGGATTTCTACATAAAAGTGCATTCTTGTTGGCTGTTACAACCTTAATACATATTCTTCACAACTCAGAGATGGATGTAGGTTTCATTTTTAGAAAGTACACATATACATTTTTTGAGTGAGTTATTTCTAAAACTTTTCAGATTAGTTTTACAGCTATATCAGAAAATAAATGATTGGTAATTTCATTTACCAAAGGTAATTGAAGCAGATATTTATGAAGTCATTGGGAAGTGAACCATCTCCAATTCAACAGGTTAATCATTAATATATGGAGCACTTTCTTGCCATGCTGTATTAGGAAGAGACCATCACCAGACAGTTAAATTCTTATTTAACTAAAACAACGTTATGTATTATGGATTTTTTTTCTTCAACAGCAAACAATATTATAACAATACAAGTATATGAATTTTTGAATCTAGTTAAAGTTTTTTAAAATCAGGTTTGATAAAACTGTTTTTAACTAAACTAGTTAAATGAAATCTTTAAAAAAAAAAATCAACTATGTCAGCCAGCTCAACATGAGAAACTTAAAATATTGGCTTGTGCAGCTAACTCAGTCGTCTTCACCTTCATTTTCCTGTTTGCCCATAACCTGGAAGAGAAAAACAAGCTTTCCTGCTTTTTCAGGTCCCAGACGATTTCTCAATTTGGGATGAATTAGTCCAAAGGAAGAAAATATTCCTTCTACACCTGCAGAAGAAGCTACTGCTGTTAAAAGTGAGATTATCACTTCAACAGTCTTTGAATACAAATGCTTAAGTGACTTCCACCAGTTCACTGGTGTGACTTCCTTTAAAACATCAGCAAACATATTTCTTGAACGGATCTTGTTCCCAAACTGGGTCTCTTTTATGGCCTGCTGCCATCATAGGCTTTCCCTTCTAGTGAGAGAATGGTATGGTAGATCTCAAATCAATGAAGGCTACACTCAAAGACCTCAAGACTTCTGGAATATGCTGCTCAAACAGTTTCATTTTTGTTTCTACTGCCTGTCCCTCCCTTCTCACATTTATCTCCAGACTTCTCCATGTCCAGATCTGTTCTGTCCCCCCAATAATCACAGAAGATTAGTGTTGGAAGGGACCTCAGGAGGTCATCTAGTCCAACCCCCTGCTCAAAGCAGGGCCAATCCCCAACTAAATCATCCCAGCCAGGGCTTTGTCAAGCCTGACCTTAAAAACCTCTAAGAAAGGAGATTCCACCACCTACCTAGGTAACCTGTTCCAGTGCTTCACCACCCTCCTAGTGAAATAAAGTTTCCTAATATCCAACCAAGACCTCTCCCACTGCAACTTGAGACCATGGCTCCTTGTTCTGTCATCTGCCACCACTAAGAACAGCCTAGATCCATCCTCTTTGGAACCCCACTTCAGGTAGTTGAAGGCTGCTATCAAATCCCCCCTCACTCTTCTCTTCTGCAGACTAAACAAGCCCAGTTCCATCAGCCTCTCCTTGTAAGTCATATGCCCCAGTACCGTGATCATTTTCACTGCCCTTCGCTGGACTCTCTCCAATTTCTGTACTGGGGGGCCCCAAACTGGATGCAATACTCCAGATGTGGCCTCACCAGTGCCAAATAGAGGGGAATGATCATGTCCCTGGATATGCTCGCAATTCCCCTACTAATGCAGCGCATTATGCCATTAGCCTTCTTGGCAACAAGGGCACACTGCTGACTCATATCCAGCTTCTCATCCACTGTAATCCCCAGGTCCTTTTCTGCAGAACTGCTGCTTAGCCAGTCCATCCCCAGCCTGTAGCAGTGAATGGGATTCTTCCTTCCTAAGTGCAGGACTCTGCACTTGTCCTTGTTGAACTTCATCAGATTTCTTTTGGCCCAATCCTCCAATTTGTCTAGGTCATTCTGGACCCTATCCCTACCCTCCAGCATATCAACCTCTCTCCCCCCAGCCGTCTGTCGTCTGCAAACTTGCTGAGGGTTCAATCCATCCCATGGTCCAGATCATTAATAAAGATGTTGAACTACTCGTAAACCTTCTGAAACTTTGCACTTTTAGAGAGAGGTAAGGGATTGATTCTGTACACCAATTTGCAGAGGGATAATAGGGGTGAGGTCTTTTTTCTCTGCTCAAGATATTTATTTAAAAACATTTTTGCTGTTAACAATCATGTTATCTCTCGAGACAAATCCATGGTTTGTGAACTGCAAAACTAAGCATCTCTGATGGTAGTGCTGAGTCTAGAAGAGTCCCATTGGGTAGATAGAAAGATTAACCTAAATAATCTGTACAGAAGCCCCTGGAACCCTATAAAATTGGGTCCCTAATCCATGAACTATTGGAACTCATTTACAAAAACTTTTTTTAAACATTACATGAATATACTGTCTTATACTTTAGACTTTATAATCCCTATTCTATGATAAAATATCTTTGAGCTATAATGTAGCTTTAGATTGGATTTTTTTTTATAAAATGCCTTTTTTTAAAAAAAAAAAACTATTTAAATAAAAAAAACAGATTTTGATTTGATTTTTTTTTAAACTTTGCTTTTTATCCACTCTGGGGACTGGGCAACAAAATGGCAGATGAAACTCAATGTTGATAAATGCTAAGTAATGTTCACTGGAAAACATAATCCCACTTATACATATAAAAAGATGAGGTCTAAATTAGCTGTTACTACTCAAGAAAGAGACCTTGGAGTCATTGTGGATAGTTCCCTGAAAACATCCACTCAGTGTGTAGTGGCTGTCAAAAAAAGCTAACAGAATGTTGGGAATCATTAGAACAGGGATAGATAAGGCAGAAAATACCATAATGCCACTGTATAAATCCATGCTACGCCTGCCCCTTGAATACCACATGCGGTTCTGGGTGCCCCATCTCAAAAGAGATATATTAGAATTGGAAAAAGTGCAGAGAAGGGCAACAAAAATGACTAGAAGTATGGAACAGTTTCCATATGAGGAGAGATTAAAAAGGCATGAACTGTTCAGTTTAGTAAAGAGACAACTAAAGGAGGATATGATAAGTCTATAAAATTATGAATGGTATGAGAAAGCGAATAAGGAAGTGTTATTTACCCCTTCACATAACACAAGAACCAGGGCTCACCCAATGAAATTAATAGGCATCAGGTTTAAAACAAAAGGAAGTACTTCTTCACAGAGTGCACAGTCAACCTGTGGAATTCATTGCCAGGGAATGTTGTGAAGGCCAAAACTAGAACTGGGTTCAGAAAGGAATTAGATAATCATTGATGCATACACTATCCTTGAACTTATTAGCCAAGATGGTTAGGGACACAGTCTCATTCTCTGTGTGTCCGTAGTCTCTGATTGCCAGAAGCTGGGACTGGATGACAGGGGATGAATCACTGAAATTGCCTTGTTCTGTTAATTCCCTCTGAAGCACCTGACACCAGCCACTGTCGGAAGACTAGATGGATCACTGGTCTGACCAAGCATGGCCATTCTTATGTACATACAGTGCCTGGCACAGTTAAGTCCCTGGCACTACTCTTGCATAAATGACAGTAATTTTAGGACAGAAACAAGTTCCAGAAACAATAATCAAGAACACTGCAGATTGATCCTGCAGCTGTTACTCCTGGGACTGGGTTGAGATAATGTTGCAGCCTCCTAAGGTATCTCTACACTGCATTGTAAAGCCAGGCTCAGATCTGGCATGAGCCCAATCCCCAGTACTATCCACACATGTATCTTTCTGACTCACGTCAGCAAGCACTCAGGGCCCAAGTCCTAGGCCCCACCTAGGAGAGTGGGTCTGAGCTGGAGTCCCACCATGACTCAGGTCCAAGCCCTGTCATTGTGCAGCTCAAGTCGCAGCCCCCAGTCAGAAGGGCTGTGTAGTGTAGTATGAGATCCAGGTCCAGCAACCAGAAACCCAGGCTTATAATGCAACGTTGACACTCAAGCACAGGCTTGGAAATACCAAGTCCTTAAGTGCAAGTCCCACAGCCCCTGGTTTACAAGCACTGTAGACATCCCGCTAGGGCCCTCCCAGTCGGAGACCAAACTTTATCAAGAAACAAAATGTACCAGTGCTGCAGGAAAGATATATTTGTACTGGGGATTTAGATGACTATCTAATACTGAGACACATGGCCTGAGTCTCCACTGTCCTCGGCAGTCACTTACTGCCAGGTATTCCAATCTGGTAGTGATGTAACTGACCACACACGGCAGCAGAGAGCCTAGCCCACAAAGTCTGGGATGCTGTGAGCAGTGCTGTGCAAGCTTCCCCTCATTCCAGCTCAGCCAAGTCACTCCTGCTATCCTCGTGCTGGCCCACACCCAGATCTGCCAGTGTACGCCAGCGGTTCCTCCCATTCTATCCCTCAGGTACAGTGCTGGGTTAAAGGGCCCCAGTCAATTTGGGGGCCCCCAAAGAAGCACCAGAACCTGAGTAGGAAGGGGGGGGGGCGCACACTGGAACTGTGGCCCAGCCCCCTGCTCCTCCTCTTTCCCTCAGGGCCCTGAACATTTGTTTTGCTTGGGGGTGGGTGGGAGTTCTCTCACTTTTTAAACTTTCTTTCCACTGGAAAAAAAGCAGGAGAAAAGTTAAAAAAATAAAAGTGAGAGAAAATGGGGAGGGGGGCATCAACATAAAATATTTTCTTCACTGGAAAATGAAGACACGGGACTTTGTGGAAAATAGGGGAAGGGGGATGAAATTTGTTGAAAAACTTTGGGGGGGAATCCAGGAAGTGTCATAGGAAAATTGAGACCCAAATGAAAATCTTTCACACACACCAAAAAAAACATTTTGCTAAAACAAAAATTATAATAGAAATTTTTGATAGGCTAGCTGCATGCCCATGTTACAGAACACTTTCTAATGAAGGTGCTATCCTTTAGAGACGCGCTGCCTGTTTTTACATCGTGCTTGCATTATAATGATACAGCTTTATTTGGAAAAGTACAAATTATTTTTGGATTGAAGCAACACAACATAGTCTCATCGCTGACAAATCTAGGCCCCAATTTAGGAAAGCAGCTAAGCGCAAGTGTGCGACAATGTTCTGCACACGCTCAAGTACCTTTGTGAACAGGGGCCCTGGAGAGCACAATCACATTTTCAAACACATCTCAGTCTCAGTTGTTTTATTGATTTCTTTGATGGAAAAAATAAAATTCTATTCCATGCCAAAAGCACTGTTCATGTGCCAAATGACAAAATTTATTCCTGGATCATATCAGTAAATTCTCACCAAAACCATCTGCTTGAGCCTACAAATATGAAGATGTGGTCGTTTAGCCCAGTTCTATTCTGAGCGGAGAGCTGGCCAAACTCAGGGGCAATTCATCATTTCTTTAAAAGTTAAACAATTCCATGTGGCACTTGACAATAGCTACAAGCTCTTCCCCCTCCCTCCGCTCGTGTAACTCAAAAATACGTTTTAAAAATCAAATACCACAGACCTTTTGTCTGGTTAGCTGGTGCCTCTGTTTACGAAAAAGGCCTATTCACATCCGAAAAATGAGCTTGCAGTGGTGCTCAGTGACCGCTGTTCATCTCTGCTTTTTATACACCCTGCAATGTGATGGTCCACAGTGAATAAGATCCTGAACAAGGATTTACACAGGATCAAAGCTTAACCAGCCCAGGTGAGCGAGTTAAGAATCTGTTTTAGTATGTAGATGGCCTCCATTTCCCTGACATAGGAGCACCTCACCATCTTTAACAGATTTATCGTTCTCTTTATGAAGAAACACAGACAAGATCAGACCCAAAAGTCCATCTAGCCCTAAGCCCAGTATCCCGTCTCCGAATATGGGCCAGCACCAGCTGCTTCAGAGGTAAGTGTAAGATCCCCACAGCAGCAGATGTGGGATAATCTGCCTCCAACATAGGTCTCATCCTGGTCTCTAATCATGTCACCTTGGTTAATGGCCTGAAATACAATGGTTAACATCCCTTCCCAAGTATTGATTATCACTAGTTATGATGATTGTGTCTATCAAGGGAACACCCCTGAAAGAGGATGCCTTGCGGTGACCCCCATTGGGCAGGTGGGGAACTAAGGCACAGGGAGGCGAAGTCCCAGCTCCTTGAAGGTGTTTATTCACCTAACTCCCATTGATTTCAAGCCTAAGTGACAGAGAGGAAGCCTGTGAGAGCAGATAAAGGAGCCTCGGTCTTCAAAAGCTCAGGCTAATGCTGTGACCGCTGAACATCCTTCCCCATCTATTTCACTTAGAGTTTTCCACTACAGGTTTATGAATAATAAATACTATACTAAAACAACTGCATCTCTACCCCCGCCGGCAACGTTAGGGTTGGAACACAGACACCAAAGCAGTGACATTCCAAGTTGAAGCTCAAACAATGGGCCAGATCCCTGCAGGACAAAGCAGACAGAAAGCTGCTCTACCAGGGCAGCTGGGATTCCCTTTGATGGTACAAAGCCATCCATCCACCCCCACCCTGACATAAGGTAGGAAGGGACGTAGCCAGAGTGCCTTGTGTTCCAACAATCCTCAGCCAGCGGAACAGTCCCCAGGGAACCATTCCAGCCAGGGTAACTTAGTGCAACCCTTAGGCTGCTCTAAGCTAGACCAGGAGTTGAATCAGATCATGAGATCAGAGAGGTGTTTTATAGCTACATCTCCACCCTTCTCTCTTCAGCTGAGACCAAACTATCAAGCCACCTATATTATTCTTCTGTGATGACATATCCCAGAATCCTTTTTTTGATCCAAACCAAACAAAAACAAGTCCCCCATCCTCACCTACCCCCAAAAAAAGACCCAAAAGCCAACATCCAAAGTTAAGCCATACACAGTGATTTCTAAAACTGACAGTTAATGGAGCCATATATGGTAAAAGTAGAAATTTCCATTCCAGCCAAAATGCCTTCACCTTGAAGAGAAACTGCGATAGTGAGAGCAGGAGCCAACAGCTCTGTAGCTTGTATGGTCTTATATTCAATGTTGGTAACAATACTCCCATATCATTCATTAAAGATAAGGTCTAGGAAAGGACAGAGATGTGTACTTCTGTTTAAACTAGGGAGGGGGCAACTTCTCCTGGGTACACAGGTTCAAGGAGCCAATATTTCCAAATATCAGTTGGGAAATATGCAGCTGCTGAAGAGTCCACCGGGCCAGGATTATCAGCCATCAGCAAATTGACAGGCAGTCCGTAAAAAGCCATGAGCATTGGAGCAAGTCTGCAGGAAAAGGTGTCTGGGATCATGCAGAGGACCCGAGGCCTTCATGGGCCCACAGTGCATATGCCTTAATCCTGCCCTGACCTTGATCCAAAACAAACAGCTGTGGAAGGCAGTAGGAAAGGAACACAGAAAAGAGGCAGGGAGGCCGGTGACAGCTTGGGGTCAGAATTAAGGTGGTTTGGATAGCAATGGCTGTGCATTTCCTTACTTGCTAACATTTGGGTTTATGTTTAACCTCACCTGGCTCTCCCCTAGACATTACTGACACATTATATACTAACCCTCCTCTCCAGCTGAAGGAGTGGTTTTCTCTGGGGCATTCATTAGCTTATGTTTTGGCCCAGAAGGGGAGAAAAAAGAAAGCAAGAGATTATCTCTCTGTTGCTAGTGTAAGGGGACTGTTGCCCCCTTACTAACATTCAGTGGGGGTGTTTGGTTGCTAGCTCCAGCACTAAAAAAGGGAGGGGTTGATGGGAAATCAGGAGCCTGAGACTGATAGTCTCCAGGAACAACGTGGAGAGGCCAATGCTCCAGATCAGCCTGATTGACAGGGCGGGCAGGCTAATCAAGGAGACAGGAGGCCAGAGGGGTCCCGTCCTCGAGGTGAGCTGGAATTGTCTGAGTCAGATGGAGTGGGCCAAGCTAAGGAGAGAGCAGGGCCCCAAGCTAAGCTGCTGGGAGCAGAACTGCAGCCCAAAAAGCCAGAGCACAGCCCAGAGAGAGCAGACCTGCCCTGGGAGGAGAGCTGCAGCAACCAGAGCCAGAGGGGCCAGACAAGCAGCCCAGGAAGAAAGGTGAGAGCTGAGAGCAGAGTCACAGAAGCAGCCCGCAGAGCAGACCTGCCTTGGGAGCAGAGCTGTAGCAACTGGAGCCAGAGAGGACAGAGAAGCAGCCCAAGGAGCTGAAGGCAGAGCAGCAGAAGCAGCCGTGCGGAGGCAGAGTGGAGGTGGAGCTGGAGCTGGGGCTGGAGCAGTCCGGAGCTGGGTGCAGTGAGCAGCTGGGGAGAGCGAGGGGGACCCTGGGCAGTGGGCCCAGCACAGGGAGACACCTCAGCCAAGAGGCCCTGCAGGCCAGACTTGGAGGGGGATCATAACCCTGACAGGGCGGGGGTGACACTGGGGAGAAGGGTCCTGCCACCCAGAGCCTGAGAGTGTGTGGCCACCGCCAGAGCAAGTGTCCAACCCACAGCGTCCCTGCAGCGCAGCCAGGGCCTAAGAAGGAGGCCTGGGACCTACAAGCAACAGACTGTGAACTGCCCTGACATTCCAGAGACACTCTTTGTGATGCTCTCTGCCACAGAGCAGCGTGATGTGTTTTCCTTTAACCTTTCCCATTTTTCCTTATTCTTTTTTTAAATTAATTGTTAATTAAATAACTTGTATTTGCTTTAAATTGTATGATGTGATCAGTGGGTCAGGGAGGTGCACAGTGCAAAGAGAGTACCCCGGAGTGGGGACACCCTAGCCCCTGTCCTGGGTGACCACAGCAGGGTTGGGGGTTGAGCCCCCCCAGGAATCCTGGGCCCACCCTTGTTGGGGTTACGAGGACTCTGCCAGACAAGAGAGTGGAAGGGGAGTTCTCAAGGGCAGGGAGGCCTCTGGGTAAAGGAAGTGGGAGTGAGGACTCAGATCCTTTCGCTAGCCCACTTCACCGGGGTAGTGCAGAAGCCAGGGAAGTTCCCCACAATAAAGGGACCATTCCCCCGCTTACACTAGCTAGCTGCATGCAGAGCTCTCCTAAAAGTACAAAGGGAATGGCAGCAGCAGCAAGGAGCAGACAGGCACAGGCCCATGTACCGCAGCAGCACACACCAGATTTATGGCTCTCTCCTGTCACCGTCTGAGCTACAATTCCTGGACAGTGCTGCTGTTGCTTGGCAGCTGCAAAGGATCAGCACAGATGCTGGAGCTGATGGCCCACAGGTATAATGCACACAGCAGACACACTGTAATGCTGCTAAGCCTAGCAGGTTTTCAAACCGATGGAAGGGGGAAAAGCAGCATTATTAAACTGCACTGCTAATGGAAGGCCTGGGCTGCGCGATTTGAGACCAGAAGGAGCTACAGATATAGAATAAGACTGGAAAGGGCTCAGCAAAGTGCATGGGCAATGGATCCTCTCGGCTGAAAGTGGCTATGGCTCAGTTTTCTCCCATTCTTTGCCAGCTCCGGCCAGCCACTGGTGGCTGTTATATCTGCTCCTACACTTCCCATTACCTCTTCTGGATTCCAGAGAACTCCTGTAGCTGCCGGTGCTGTGAAGGGCAGAAGTGTCTCTGATCACTGCTGTTGGTCTCATGATGGCAAGGAGAACTCTGGCAATGCTGTTTTTGCTTTTCAATCCATTCAGCAAGCTCACCTCTCTGAATGCTCCCACACCCTGGGGCACACTGGATTAGGAACCTCCAGCCAGAACGCTCGGCTCCTGCACAATGGGTGTCTCTGATCCTGGAGGTCACATCCTAGTGCTCTCTCGAGGCTTGGAATTCACCCTCTCATGCTGGCTTGGTGCCTCTTTTCCCAAACGTCCAGCAGCCACACAGCATCCAGTTTGATACTGGTGCTGCCACGCTACACTGCTGGTTCCAGCCCACAGCCATGCAGCGGGAGGCCACCAGCGCAACTGGATTCTGTGTGCTTGCTACTGCACCTGCGTGTGCTGCTACTACTGCCGGTTGTCATGCATGGCAGAACAAAAAATTAATCATATTTGCAAATACAGTTCCTGAGTGCATGGGGAAGCCTAGCTCGGACAGAGAGGAGAAAGTAGCCTAGGGAGTGGAATGAGTGTCTGATCAGTCTCTTATGAACAGCCCAGAGACATGTGAGCCAAATTGGACGGCCTCTGGGACCAAACAGGGAGAAGATAAACTAGAGGTAGCCAAAGTCAAAGCGTCTCCTGCACTGTTAGATTCTTTTATTGATACTGGATTAAGTTATTATGCTCAATAACTATCACTGTTTCAATGAGAACTGCAGGTTCTCTGAGACACTACATGAATGGAATGGTTGTAGTGTTCCACCACCCTCTCTCTACAGTTAGCACCTGCTCAAAGGGATTCTGTTTGGATATTCCTACCACATTCTAGCTTAACGCTGAAGACTCACTTCCTTTTCCTTTGCTTTCCCTCATTCACTTGACAGCACAAATTCACTTCGGGCTTGATCAGTCAGCAGGCATCTTTCCATTGGCTTCAGAGGGCTTTGCATCATACCCTTATTGCATTTCCTTTTGGAAGGTGCCCGGAGATTTCCAGACCCCGTCAAGTGCTATCGACACTGAAGATGTCTACCCTAACTGCCTGCCATGTATAGCTTGTTGTGTAACTCCTTATCACACTGCTCCTTGAGTCATCACCACAGATAGCCCTTTTCCTCTGACTTCCTCTTCATCCTCCCAGCTTCAGGTGCAGATGGTACTCCTTTTCTGCCACATGTTTCAGTCTTGAGCTAGTCCATTCAGGCTTCTGGGTCTCATGTTGATGGATTTGGAGTCTGTGTCTGCTGTTCTGCATAATGTTCCTCTAGGTCACTCTCTTTTTCTCTTCCCACATGGTGTCCGTATTGTCACTTGATATGAAAAATGTGTTGGGGCATCCTTAAAGCATATCCTAAATATGTCCATCATTGTCTTCTTGCCATATTTGATGCTTTAGGCTGGTTTGCTCAAGAATGTCTGATGTTGCAAGAAACTCTTTCCAATGGACTCTGAAAGATCTTCTGCAGGCATTTACTTTAGAATGAATTGATCTTATAAATTGCTTTTGTAGATGTCCATGACTCTGCTCCATAAAGGAGGACAGACACGATGCCAATGTTAAAAAATTGTATTTGTGAGTCAGTGCCTATCATGCTACTATTCCAAATCTTTTCAAGCTCATACAAGCTGTTTGCTGCCTTTGATATCTGTTGCTTAACATCTAGCACAGTTTCACCATAATTACTCATCCCAGTCTAGACAGGTAAAATGACTTACTTCTTCCAGGGTTGCTCCTTTTACTCCAATAGTTGCTTTTGGGACATTGATAGCCATATATTTTGTCTTCCCCTTGTTGCTAAACAAACCAACTTGTTTTGCCGTATCTGCCAAAAGCTGGGTCTTTTCTTCCACTGAGCGATGTATTGCACTAAGCAAGAACTAAAGGGATACTAGGGAGTCTGTTATTCTTCTTACTGTAGGAAAGAAAAAAATGCTACTGCCACAATAGCACTCTTCAATCAAGGCACAAGTCATTTCTACACTAGTACCACTTAGGCCTAAAAAATACCACCTCTGAGACACTTATGGAGGGGAAATGAAGGCTGTTCACATGCAGTAACTGATCGATGGGATATGTTGATTGATTCGTGCTGTATGTCTGATGCAGAATGACCAGAACTCCTGACAGCAAAGTCACAGATCTATGATTAAAACAGGTGTAGCTGGATGTAAATGGTTTAGTCTATTACTGATAGTATGGGATACAAGGTAGATGAATTTGTAAGGCTTTTCTACGTCCATTTATTAAAGCAGGATGTTAGGGCCAGTCCTGAGCATTTTACACAAATGATTTAAATTCCCCAAACTCAATTTAATAATCAAATGAAACCCCTAAAATAGAACAAATGCAGTGTCTTGTTAAACCTTCAGAGGAAAGGCAAGTTGCAAACTTTGAGTAGTTCAGGGAATCAGATACATATAGGTGCAGTGGGAGAGCAGAAAAAAAAAATTTGTGCCAAGCTTCTTTCACTGGAAATAAGCTGGTTTGTAGGGGATGATCATGGACAGTGCACAGCTGATGAGTAGGTCTATAGGAAAGGAGAACCTGACAAATGTTGGGGGCGGGGGGCACACCCATAAAAAGATATAAACAGCACATAGTTAAAATTGTATGAACTATCCTGGATGGCCCTGCAAGATTGATTGAAATCAGAGTGAAAAGTTGCTTCAGGGTTGGGTGAGTCAGATATTGCCACTATGCTTCCTGATTTGGAACCAACAAATTTCCTGTGTATCACCCCTTTATTTGAATAATATAAATCATGCATATGGTCTGTACAATATCCTACATGTGACACAGAAAACAAAGTTGATCTCATATCTTATAGAGCAAGAAAGAATTAAAGTTATAGTTTAAGTATATTAAAACTCATATTTTAATTCACATGCTGCGTTCAATTTACATTTAAAATAGATGCAGTCCTGCAGTCCTTACTTGGTTTTTACCCAGTCCTTACACTAGGCAAAATTCCCATTTGTTTCAAACAAAAATTTGACTGAGCAAGGCCTGAAGAAGAACAGAAAAAGAGTATCAGGATTTGGTCCTGTGCTAATATTAGAGCTGGCCAGGAAATTATTTATTTTCTCTACAAACATTTTTTTATTCCAAAAAAAAAAAAAAATAAAGAAGTTTTCACTGAAATATTTTAGGTTTTCATCAAAAAACCAAAACTGTAGCTGGTTGGAAAATGGAATTCCCCTCTCAGAGGAAATTCCAATGCTTCAACATTTATTTTTGTGCTGCTTCTTCTGCATGATAGTAGGGGAATAGTGAAATCAATACTATGACTACAGTTGGATCCTGCAGTGTCTTGTCCATTCCAGAGCTGAGGAGGTAGCTATGTGAATGGCTGTCATACCTTCAGGATGAGCACAGATTGGGCAATTGTCTGTGATGTGTCTAACAGTTTGCAGTTTTGTGCTGAATCAGCATGAAACATCAAAATAGTAAAAATTTTCACATAATGAAAAGCCAAGAAGAAAATTGATTCAAAAATACTGAAATGACAAATACAGACTTTTTCAATGAAAATCAAGTGTTTTGTTTCAAAATATAGATTTTGAACTTTTGTTCAGACAGACAACTTGGCTTAAAATGACAAAAGCAAAATTTTCCTGTGGAGCAGACATTTTGAAATGAAAAAAAAATTGTGAATGTTCATTCAAGACGAAAATTTTCATTGCATTCTTCTGGTGCATATTTTTTCACAGGAAATTTAGGTGAAACCAGACAAACATTTTGGCCAAAATATATTTTTTTTAAATGGAGGTTTGTTTTTTCAACAAAACTCTGCAAACTTAAATGAAAACTGACATTTTTTTGCCAAAAAAAATCTGTTTTGTAGAAAAGTATTGAGCAGCTCAATTAATACTGTGAGGGTCATACCTTTGTAATGTACATTTAGCCAAGTACTGTACCACTTCTACTACAGGTACATAGGATTCGGACAAAGCTATCCTTGTCTTTTGCATTGACAGATGCCTTTTAGAAGTGAAGAGAGGGAAACAAAAATTGTCACTCACAGCCCTCATTCCTCATCTACTAGCAGCTGTTTTAGGACACTCCTACCCCCCACCAACTACAGTTCAGAGGAGAGCCCTTTTCATCTGCTTGCCATGATGCAGCCACATGGCGAAGAAGCAGGGCCAGCTCCAGGCACCACCGAAGGAAGCAGGTGACTGAGGCTGCCAAAAGAAAGGGGCGGCACTTCATCCGTTATTGGGGGCGGCACGTCTGGGTCTCCAGCGGCAATTCAGCGGCAGGTCCTTCAGTGCCTCGCTTCTTCTCCGGTGGCAGCTCAATCGCTCCACTTCAATCAGGTATTTTCTTTTCTTTTTTTTCTCTTTGCCACTTGAGGTGGCAAAAAAGCTGGAGTTAGCCCTGTGAAGAAGGGCCATAGCAGAATGGCAGAGCAGAGAGAGATGAAGCAGGCACAGGGCCTGTGTCGATGCTGAATGGTGGCACTGTCAGCGGCACAGTGACCCAGCACCCTTTGGTGGCAATATTCAGTTCTGGCTCTGAGGGAAGCGTGCCACCTCCTGAATTCCAGGGGCCCCTTCCTGAAGCACATGAGCTTTCCTCGGGGGTTTCCCATCCAATTGGGCCCACAAAAGGCTCCACCCTGCTTAGCTCATGAGATCTGACACAATCACAACCTGAGATAGGGACCTGTCTGTGCAACATAGGGACATTTTATGGCTGGCAGATACACGACAGGCCTATCAGAGCATGCTGATTAACCCTACTTGATCTAGTTAATTTAGGAGAGATTAACTAACAAGCTTTCCCTTAATCCATGGCACTGCCTGCTCAAAAACCCCACATGGCTCAGCCCGCTGGGGCACACAACAAGGGAGCAAGATCACATCCTGGCCCCCTGGGATGGGGCGACAACTGCTCCCATGTAGAAGAGTCTTTGCTGCCTGCGTTGCTTCCTGACAACTGTCCTTTGTCAACAGTTAATAAGACTCATTGAGAGTGGGGGGTGGGGAGGGGGTGTGTGGAATCAGAGAGATGCTGAGTCAGCAGCCACTACTCCTTTAACTGGAAAATTCACTCTCACATGCCAAAGAGATGAGCTGTTCTGACCCCGACAGTGTTCGCACCTTTCCTTACAACTGCGTTGCATCCTCTGAGGAAGGCAGCCATTCCGCAAGAAATCACATCATCATCTAACTCCGTCAGGCATCTCTCCTCCTCCCCTGCTACCGATGGAGCTCAGTTCCAGAGTCTGAATTCCCCTAAACGCTGCATGACGCAACAGACCTACACTCGACAGCGCTCACAGCAAACATTGTTCAAAAGGCAAGAGCACGCTCCGGGAAAACAAAAACTCAATGGTGAAAATCTCTCATCTCTCTTTTGTGCCTGAGTCTCATCTTAGGAGAGTTGGTAAAATCCAGCCAGCTGCCTTTCCTGCCCAGCCTCTATGCGGATGAGCCCATGAGTGCTGTTTTCCAAATCAATAATTCAGTAATCTGAGTGCAGTGCTGAAGATAGTAGTGGCTCTTATCACCATCCAGATGCTGGGCTCTCCGCTTTCAGATGGGAGGCAGCCAGCGCAAGGGGAATGGAGATCAGGAGTAACGGGGAGAGGTTGGACTATTAAAGGGACAGGGCCCAATTTCTGCAGCCTTGAACCAGAAATCACTAGGCTGTCACCGTCAGGAGCCCACAAAACCAATGGCCACTGCCTTTAAGCAACCAACAACCTTTAACTCTAATGCACCCAATCCTTTCTAAACTGACCCTCACTGGGGGCTCTAGACTGCAATACGGCGTGCCCTGCCTGAGCCAGGGAAACACGCTTAAAGACAAGCACATGAGCACTCCCACTGAAGTCAAGAGACTATTCATGTGCTTAAAGTTAAGCACGTGATTCAGTGTTTCACTGGATCAGGCTAGAGCTCTCAGCACCGTACATAATCAAGCCCTACACGCAGAATGTCAGCTGCCTCATTCAGGGATCCCTTCCCCAGTATTCCAGGGGTGGTGTTTCTGAAACTGAACAGTCTGTTCCGTTGGCTGAGCTGGAATCAGCCTTGCAATCCAGCAGCAGCAGGACACAACTGCTCCTGCTCTTTTATTTCCACAGCTGCCTCCACCCCAACTCAGCTCCATGTTACATTGAAACCACCATCAGATATTCAGGTTTCTGAATACATTGCTTGACCCAGAAATTTATTTTTGCATGCACTGGCCTCCAACTGAACCGGTATATCTAAGGGAGGCATTAGAGTGACAGGGTAGTGCAGGATGGGGATCTAGCCCTTGTCTACCTTCTGCATATGCTCTGGAGCTGTCCAGAAATCAGCTTTGAGAGAGGTGTACTCTGGAGCTCTCTAACAGGGCTTTCTCTTTGTGTTCCAGCCAGAACTGTTCTTACTGGGGCTTCCCAATCCAAAGCTCTCACACAGGGGGCATGCACCTCTGGGGCTGAGCCCTATTTGGAAAGATCCATAACTGGTGCCAAGGCCTCCCGCTAGCCCTGGGCACAGGGGGAATTTCACCCTGACTGATTCACAAGAGCCCTGCTTCCTACGCGACAAACGACTGATGCAGAAGCACTGGAAATCTCTGTCCACATCCTGACACAAAAAACTAGTCCAGAGGTCACGTGACATGGCATCCCTTGAAAGAGCAGCATTAACGGGGAGCATCACAACTGGGATGCCATTTGGGATCAGCTCCTCAGCTAGTGTAAACCAGCTGTGCTCTGCTGAAGTCAGAGGAGTGACACTCTTTTATCCCAACTGGGAATCAGGCCCATCACGTCCAGTGAAGCAATGCTGGTTTACACCAGTCAAGCATTTGGCCCATTGTCTTTAGTTCTGGGTTTGTTCCCATGACAGATGACTGAGTGAGGAGTACAGGGTGCTCCATTGTTGGGCTTTATGAAACAGCACCAGAGACGACTGTTGGTTGATGTCATTATTCTGTGATGACAATGTCCTGGCTCTATATAGCATCTATTCTCTGGGACCTGCTATGTGCCAAGCATCAGCTCTCCTTCACTTCCTGGGTCTTACACTCTCTCATTTCATCGCTTTGGTTTTCTCTGCAACACAAAGCCCGGAGCAAGCGCCAGCCAGCCTCACATGAGACAATGAATTTGGCTCTTGTGACAGTGCATCCCATAAGGCTTCATGGAAATATGCTTATGAATGTATATATATGACACAACTAGAATATGTTTTATGCTACATATGCCATGTAACATATCTCTATAAAGATTATGACCTACTGATTTTATTCATCCTATTTGTATGCATGTGTCATTGTATTTGAAGTTATGAATATTGGCTGTGTACTTGCTTGATTTCTAAGCAGCCTTAATACAGCATTTGGTCAGCTTCTTGAGAAAGGAATGTGCAAATTAAGTTCCCAATCAAGAAACACTAAAAGGACAATGAATCTTGGAAAGCTCCAATCCACCTAAGAAGTCTACCTGAGGACGTTCAGGGCAGCATGTGAACAATGGCTGCTGCCTGTAAAAACTGGGTCGTGCATGGACATGTGACTTGCCCATGTGACTCCAAAACTCCACCTTGGAATTGGACTTTGCATAGGAGAGAGGAGGGGGTCTCCACCCACAACAGAAAGTCTGCTTAAACCCCTGGGAGACCCCTCCATTTTGTCTTCAGCTGGCTCAAGAGACAGCCTTTCCACCCCCAAGGATACTTGAAAGAAACTGGAACAATGGACAGTAACTACATGGGGTGTGAGTAATGGCTGGACCCAAATTAGAAGGAGACTAGTCTGTAAGAGGAAGCTTACTGGCATACCATGGAGGGTGAGATTGTGTCTGTATTCAGTTTTCTTACTGTATTAGACTCAAACTTGTGTGTTTTATTTCATTTTACTTGGTAATTAACTTTGTTCCGTCTGTTAATACTTGGAACCACTTAAATACTACTTTCTGTATTTAATAAAAGCACTTTTTACTTATTAATTAACACAGAGTATATATTAATACCTGAGGACGCAAACAGCTGTGCATATCTCTCTATCAGTGTTATAGAGGGTGAACAATTTATGAGTTTACCCTGTATAACTTTTATACAGAGTAAAATGGATTTATCTGGGGTTTGGACCCCATTGGGAGCTCAGCATCTGAGTGTTAAAGACAGGAACACTACTTAAGTTGCTTTCAGTTAAGTCTGCAGCTTTGGGGCACTTGGTTCAGACCCTGGATCAGTGTTAGAGCAGACTGGCGTGTCTGGCTCAACAAGATAGGGTGCTGGAGACCCAAGCTGGCAGTGTCTAGCTCAACAAGACAGGGTGCTGGAGTTCCAAGCTGGCAGGGAAAGCCGGGGCAGAAGTAGTCTTGGCACATCAGTTGGCAGCCCCAGGGTTTCTGTGATCGAACCCATCACAGTCTATCATACAGTCCCCTTTTTGCATTATTTATTCTGTCATGTTTGGTTTTTTTTGTTTTACTCCATACAACAAAAAAATATTTAATTTTAAAACAAACGTGCAAATATAATGAATAGATGTTAATTCAAAACACCATCTTAATATTCAAAATAATTAAACAAATTGATGGGGGAGACTGAAGGATTGGGGAGGTTTGGATAATAAATAGGGGGTCACCAGCTTGTCAGGTCTGCATGGTAGGGACTGCATGTCGGTACAACTCCTAGCACAGTCTGGCCCTGAACCTGACTACAGCCTCTGGGAACTGCCACAATACAGCTAGCAGCTAAAGAAGCAGCATGGTCTAGTGAGTAGGGCACTGGACTGGCAGACAGGAGGCACAGGTGCCAATCCTGGCTAGGTCAATAGCCTGCTGGGTGAATTGGGCAAGTCACTTCACTTACACGTCTTTCCTGCCCACTGCCTCCCTTGTCTAGTTAAACTGTCGGTTCTCTGGGGCAGCAATTGTTCTAGTCTCATTCAGGGCAGATGCTGCTGAAACAAGAAAAACAGCAACAGTGACCATAAAGAAAAACAAAACAATGCCACCTAAGCAGCAAAAGGGTAGCTAAGATGGGTGTCAAGGGGGGGTGGAGCCAGGTCCAGAGGCATCTCCTCAATGAAGGGTGTGTGTGTATGTGCGTGCGCGCAGTCACCTATCCGCTCAATGAGGAGTTAGCCCAGCCCAGCACTGTGGAGAATTCAGATGTATTCTGGGTTTCAAAACCAAGAGCACCAGCAGGAAGTCTGTCACTGTGTAGGCAGACAGTGTAAGGAACGCACACTGGGCATGGTGGGGTCACTGGCTCCCAAGCCAGGGAGGGGGGAGGGGGCGGCTACTGTTCACCACAAGCCACTGGACTTGGCAACAGCCCTGCTGAAAGGGGCAGACAGTGCCAGTGCTCTTTGGTGCAGTGGAAGATTCAAACTGGATCAGCAGGGGCGCAGCCTGCGCTGGCCGTGCAGCTGAGAGAACACCTTGGAGCCATGTCAGGATTCCTTACACCCAGCACCCAGTTCACACCCAGTGTGGACAGCTGCCATCTCAGTGAATTAAAATGGAGGATGCTGGAGTTTTGGAGTCACACCCACCTACCCTACGGCTGGGCTGGGCCCACTAACTGCAGACACCAGAAGAGAGACTAGACCCCTGCCCAAGAGCAGGGCTTTGTTCTTCTGGAATGGAGGATGAAGCAGTCCTGCCATAAAGCTGCTCCTCCAGAGTGCAGAAAAAGCGCACGGTCCATGGGGCAAGAGACAGACAGTACAGGTGGGTATCACTCTCCTGATGATATTTTGCCTCTTGTTTCGAAATAGCCTTGCCAGGAGGCCTCCTGTGTATGTTGGACAAGAGAAGTCAAGATTGATACATGAGGTCTCTCCAGAATCTGATTCCACACTGGTACCAATGGAATCCTATAGCTATGGCTGGGGACAAATGGTTGGTGGTTCAAGATGACCCCAGTATTTAGTCACTGGATGACAGGCTTTGAGGGAGATGTCACCAGCTCCCCGCTTCACCATATCTACAATAGTTTAGCAAGTCACTGTGGGTCTGAGTCCCCATTGCCCAGCCCATGTGCAGTCACTGACCCCCACGCAAAGGTCAGAATGGTAACCTTCTACTCCCTTTGCATGGATGTGAAGGGCTGCTCATGGGGCAGGCCAATGGGAAAACAAGCCCTGTGGGTGCCTACAGAGTTCTAGGCAAAGGTACTGGACACATCGGGGATTTGCTCAATATGCAGTGGGCCCAGCTCTGAAAATTCCATAGACCAATGGGTATGTGGGGCCCACCACTGCAACCCTCCTGCATGGTGACTAGTACTTACTCACCCAGGAACCTCATGGGACACAATGGCTGTGTGAGGATGCAATAGTCAGTGGAGCCAAAGGTTGCAGGTTTGGCCCTTTACTTGGCTCTGCCGAAGCTTCAGGTGCTGTGTGTCCTGGTGAAGTTTGGGGGAGGGGGGGGAAGAGAAGCAAAGGTGGCAACTAGGCGGAAGGACTCCCAGAAAAACAAAGGAAAATAATTAGGGCTGAAATCTGACAAGCAATTTTGGCTGAACATTAAGTATAAGAAGGGAGGGTGCCCAATCAACTGCCTACTGAGAACTTTATATCCAGCTGTACTTGAAGTTTCCAGCTCTCTACCTTCTACTTGTCCCCCAAGCCACAAGACCTGGGCCTGTGCTCTTGTCAACTTTCTCAAGCTATGTACGGTCAGTACTTGGATGGGCAACTCCAAGGAAAATTCAAGGCTCACTGGAAGTGGTAATGGTGATGGTGATTCAAGAGCAGACATTCCTCCTGCCCCCCGCACATGCACACACACACCCCTACATCTGAGCCAGTGGCGGCAGAGGGCACCAAGTAGTTGGCTGAGGTCCTGACCTGCTGGGGTAATCAGAAGTCTTCTGACATTAATTACAAGTGTTAGAATGGTGCTACTGTAATGTGTGTGTGCAAGTGCGCCATGATATCTCAACCAAACTTGGCATTTTGGAGGTTGCGTTCTGCCTGCCTAAATCTCCTCTTCACTAAAACCAAAAACATTTGCTATCCTAATCCAGGGGAACTGAATTGAGCCAGCACTCTGTGCGTTGTGCTGACACTGCTGCTATTAGCACTTGAAAAATAGTACCCAGCCTTTCTGACTGGGAAATAAACCTTTCCAAATTAACATGGCATAACACTAACGCCACTGCCAACCCTCAAAAGAATAAAAGCGTCAGCATGACCTTTCCTGGCATTTCAGGAACCATTTACCCATCCACCCCCCACAGAAGTGACGCCGGGGAGCACTGCTATAAGAGGGACAGGGGAGACAAGGCTGAGCTGAAGGGCTGTCTTACAAAGTCTGCAGAAAAGCAGACCCGCTAGCTCCAGTGTGTATCATTTTGTCCATCCATTTCTTTTGGGGTTGATAATGAAACCTAACGATGACAGGTTAAATCCTATTTGCAGTGTTGTTGTAGACATATCAGTCCCAGGATATGAGACAGACAAGGTAGGTAGGTGATATCTTTTACAGAACCAACTTCTGTTGGTGGAAGGGACAAGCTTTCAAACTACACAGAGCTCTTCTTCAGGTCTAGTGCATTTTAGCAGAAACACCCAGCTGCTCTGTGATTGTAGGGGCAGCCTGCTAAGACTGGTGCTGCTTTCCCCCTGCAATCTGAGCCCTGAACTACTGCCAAGTATTTGCTCTCCATGAGGCTAGACTTATAGGACTGGACTGTGCTAGAACAGTCTGTTTCCCAACAGGGCTCAAGCTGATAGCTACAGGTGCCTGCATTTAAATGGTACCTGTAGATAAAATAAAAACTAGGAGTCCAGTGGGCTATTAGTCTTTAAGATGCCACTGGACTCCTCATTGATTCTGTGGATACAGACTAACACGACTACCCCTCTGATACATAGATAAAGTTGAATCTGTGGAATTATTTGGGTTTCTTTGGAGTGAAGGTGCTGTAGGAATGTCAGATACTAGGTTGTTGTTGTTGGGCTCCCAGTGAGCAGACACACCCAAATTCACAGCGTAGGACAGGCAGGAATAGCATCTCCCAGCTCTCCATCCCAGCTACAGACAGCAACTGCAGAGCTGTGCCTGGCCTCAGCAGAAGAGAGAGGAGCCTAAATTCGACCCACTAGATCTTCCCCAGTGTGTGCCCAGGCACTAGCCGTGCTCAGTGCACTCCGCCATGTCCACAGGCAGCCATGTTGTTCCCAAGATGGCCTTGAGTGACAAAGCAGGCAGCATGCTCTAAACCCTGACCCTCCAAGTCCAGAAGCATTCCCTCCCACACGCTCCCAGCCACCAATGACCCAGGGTGCCAGAGGCACAAGATCATTCTCGAAGCTGGACTCTGGCAGTATAGGGAACGCTCCCAGCTGGGGCATGTCCCTCTTCCCTTTGTCTAGGAGGATGAGGACATTCAGAACGTGGACTGTGAGCCATCTGACCTTTTCAACTCAGGTAGCAGGGCAGGCTCGAACCGCAGAATAGCACTACACACCGGAATAGCACTACACACCCTCCCTCTTTCTTCTAACACCCAACAAATACACACATGCTGCCAGCCCTACCACGACAGCAGCCCAGCCTCAAAAACCTGCAAAATGGCCGACACCCAACCATGGCTTCCCAGCCCAACCCTCTGCCCAGCCCCTTGGGATTTTGGAAAAAGGAGAAATGAAGACCTCTCCCTGGTAAGTAACATCTTCCCCCATGTGCATCGGATGAGAGCATCCACGGCAGCTGCTGCTTGGGACACTCTGCATTCCACCATACAGGGCAACTAACATGCACATCCATCCGCAGCTTCCCTTGAAGATGCTTATTCGCCAAAAAGCCTTTAGTCAGTGCCCCTACCACATTCCCAAGGCAAACTGAATGTGGAAGGCAAATAGACAAGTCACCAACAAACCCAGTGACAGACCTGGACAGCGAGATGGACATTTTGCTTACACTCTCCCTGCCCCATTCTGCCTCTCTGGAAAATGCCATTTATCCCAAGGAGCCCGGTCTGGAATCAAACCCAGGCACAGGGTGTTGCTAGATCCCACGGAAGCCTGGATCCCATGACTGCTGCCCACTGGATGGCAGCCCCGGATCCAGGCCCCATGACTCTGCATTCTCTCCATCACTCTGCCACAAACAGGGTGGGGTGATGGTTTGTACTGAGGCATGGCTGCCTCCTAACCCTTCTCGCTGGATTTCTCCCTGTGATACATGCAGCAATGTAGCTACGGTGGTAAATAACAGGGAGCACCCAGGGCTGAGGCGCTGCCCAGGACAGAAGAGAGGATCAGGAGAAAGGGCTGGCAGAGAAGAGCCATGAGGAACTGCCATCCCTACTATTTAGGAGCAGATCCCAGCAGAATTCACTAGCCCAAACCCCTGCTTCAGGGACAGGAACTTTGGATAGGGCAGGCAAGTACACACAGCCTGGGGGTAGGGTGACCAGACAGGAAAAATCAGGACAGGGGTGGGGGGGGGGATAATAGGGGTCTTTTTTTTTATATAGACTCAACCATCGGGACTGTCCCTATAAAATCAGGACATCTGGTCACCCTACCTGGGGGAAGCCTCCGAGAAGCAGGGGAGATGCTGGGAAGCTACATGGATTCCTGAAGAACAAGCAGTAATATTTATTTTTTACTGGAGAAGCAACGTTCTTCCCCTGCCACACCCGACACTCTGCATCTCCAACCTTCCCTTGCCTGTTTTCCACTCCTGCCTCGCCAATCCCCTAGGATAATACCCACCCCACCCCACCACCATCTCCCCAGCTACTCCAGTTCTCGCCAACGGTGGCAAGAAACCAGCCGTAGCGGGCATAACATGGGCTGATCCGCCCCTGCTCCCCGCACCCAGGGAGGGCTTGCACCGTGTTTGTTTCACCTGGGTGGGATGGGAAGGTCTCATGGGGTTTGTCTCTCCCCCCACGACCCCAATCCCGCCGGGGGTCCAGCCCAGCCAGGGGACAGGGCAGGGTCCGTGGCCCTAGGGGGTGCAGAGCTCCAGCGCAGGGCGCTGCGACCCTGCTCCATTGTTCTCCCTGCAACGGCGAGGGAGCGGGGGTCTGACCCAAACGGGTCTGCCCAGGCTACTGCCCAGCGGTGACGAATCCCAGCGGCAGCTGCTGGGGCTCCCGCGTCTGCCCGATGCACCTGCCTGGCCCGGGGCGGGAGGATGCTCTTACCTTGGCCGCGGCTCAGCGGCTCTCCGCGATCGGCGCAGGCATCAGCACACTGCAGCCGGCGCTCTGAGAGCTGCTCTGCGCCGCCGCCGCCGCCGCGCCGGGCTCAGGGGTGCGCGGCCCGCCCCCCCTCGGCCGCTGGTTGGCTGCGCTGGACGCCCGGCCAGCTAACGGGGGGCCGCTGGGTGACATCACGGCTGGGGCCGGGCCGTCACTGCGGCAACGGGGGGGAGGGGGCGATACTGAGGCACACAGCCCTTCCCCAAAAAACACTGTCCCCGGCACCGCCTCTGGGACCCCCAGCTTCCCTCCCAAGCCCCCCCCGCACCACCCTCAGCCTCCTTCGCAAGCCCCTCCCAGGGACCTGCAGCCCCCCCGCACCACCCTCAGCCTCCCTCCCAAGCCCCTCCCAGGGACCTGCAGCCCCCCCCCCCCCCCCGCACCACCCTCAGCCTCCTTCGCATGCCCCTCCCAGGGACCTGCAGCCCCCCCCCCCCCCCCCCGCACCACCCTCAGCCTCCCTCCCAAGCCCCTCCCAGGGACCTGCAGCCCCCCCCCGCACCACCCTCAGCCTCCTTCGCAAGCCCCTCCCAGGGACCTGCAGCCCCCCCGCATCACCCTCAGCCTCCCTCCCAAGCCCCTCCCAGGGACCTGCAGCCTCCCTCCCAAGCCCCCCCCCGCACCACCCTCAGCCTCCTTCGCAAGCCCCTCCCAGGGACCTGCAGCCCCCCCCCCCGCACCACCCTCAGCCTCCTTCGCAAGCCCCTCCCAGGGACCTGCAGCCCCCCCCGCACCACCCTCAGCCTCCCTCCCAAGGCGCTCCCAGGGACCTGCAGCCCCCCCCCGCACCACCCTCAGCCCCCTTCGCAAGCCCCTCCCAGGGACCTGCAGCCCCCCCCGCACCATCCTCAGCCCCCTTCGCAAGCCCCTCCCAGGGACCTGCAGCCCCCCCCCGCACCACCCTCAGCCTCCTTCGCAAGCCCCTCCCAGGGACCTGCAGCCCCCCCCCGCACCATCCTCAGCCCCCTTCGCAAGCCCCTCCCAGGGACCTGCAGGCCCCCCCCCCCGCACCACCCTCAGCCTCCTTCCCAAGCCCCTCCCAGGGACCTGCAGCCCCCCGCCAACCCTGGCTCCCACACCACCCAACTCCTGCCCCGCTGGGATCCCCAGCCTGCAGCTTCTACTCCAACTCCTCCTCCCCCCACCACAGCGCACAAACACAGCCCTCTATGGAGCCCTCCCAGGACTCTCAGCCCTTCCCCAAACTCTGCCCCTCCCAGGGACTCCGAACCCAGCAGCCCCCACCCCAACTCTTGCCTCTCCAAGGATCCTCAGCCCCCATCCCAAATCCTGCCCCCCAGAGACCACTAGCCCATCAGCTCTCATCCAAATCCTGCCTCCACAACCACCAGAGACCCCCACCCAGGAGCCCTTACCCAAATCCTGCAACTCCCAGCCCAACAGCCCCTACTCCAAATCCCCCCCCCCCCCCCTCCACCACACCGCCCAGGCACAGCCCTATGCAGATCCCCCAAAGCCCTCAGCCCAAATCCCACCCCCAGGACCCCCAGCCCAGCAGCCCCATCCTAAATCCTGCCCCCACCCCAAATCCTTCCCCCCACACACACCACCCAGGCACATCCCCTGCACCTGCAGGAGCCCCAGCATAATCCCCCCAAGACCTTCAGTCCAGCAGATCTTGCCTGCTGCCCCAATCCCTCAGGGAGACAGTGATGGTCTTACCCCTGCTTCCCTCTCCCAGCCCTTAAAGGAGAAATAGCCTCACAGACACATAGCTGTGTTGTTAAAAAGATGCCTGTATGCAGGGAGCAGCATGGTCCAGTGGATGGAGCACTGGGCTAGGATGCAGAAGACTGGACCTCTGTTCCCAGCACTGCCACCCACCTGTTGTGTGACCTTGAGCAATTTCCCCTTTCTGGGCCTCTTTCTCCCTGGTGTGTTTAGGCTGTATGCCCTGCCCTGAAGAACTTGTCTCTCACTATGTGTATAGCAACTAGCACAATGGGACCTCTAGGCCCCACTGTATACAAACAATACTTTCCTTGGTCTGCTCATATCCCTCCTCCTTTCTCTACCTCCTCTCTTCAAGTTTCATCACCTCACCCTTACCCCAAACACTCTACTTCTGTGGTCCCCAATGCAGTGCCTGTGGGTGCCATAGCACCTGTCAGGGCATCTATGTGCACCTGTGTACTGTGTGGCGGATGAGCAACCGCCAAAATGCCACTCACAAGCAGTGTCATCCAGAGGCGTCGCCGCTGAAATGCTGCCATTTTTCGCCTATTGACGTTGCTGCATTTCAGCAGATGTTTGTCTGCCGGCCATGGTGGCTCATCGTCCAGCACCTGCCAGACAAAAAAGGTTGGGGACCACTGCTCTACTTTAATTCCACCTTGCCAAAATCTCTGACCTCGTCTCTATCACATCCCCCAATCACTAATGCCCACCTACCTTTGTGTGCACTGTTTCAGTGTCTTCTTCCATACCACTCCCATCCACCCAATAACTCCTCCTCATTCTCATCCTTTCTAATGATTCACCTCATCCATGCTGTCTGGGAGAAGTGAACCAAAGAGAACTACTAGTAGGAAATAAGGCTCATGCTTTTAAAGTTCTACTCTACCCTAGGGTTCTGCCCATTGCAATACCCCCACACACTAAGTCTCTCCTCCTAGGGGAACCCCCAACCCTCTCACCCACCTTGCCTCCATGGCTACTGCCAGTCATCATCTAGCCCCCACTCACTGAGGCAAACTGCAGTCTGTAAAGACCACTCATCATTGGCAAGTGAGGGTTGGACCTGCTGCCTTTGCCTAACCCCAGGCTGCCCCTCTAAAACCCCTGTACTGGCTTTGGCCTTTGGCAAGGCCTGCAGCCTGGGGATTTGCCAGGCTGGAGTTCCCCAGCTTCTTTCACCTTTCCCCAGCCCTGCTCTACTTCCCATATCCTGAGTTCCCAGGCAACCACATCCTGAGAGAGACTGACTCCCTGCCTTCTTGCAGAAGCCCTTCTTATACTGGTCCAGCTGGGCCCTGATTGGCTGCCTCAAGCCCACCCTTATTGTCTCTCAGTCCCAGCTCTCTCCACGGGCTGGCTTTTAACCCTTTCAGGGCTGGAGCGGGGTGACTGCCCGCTACAGTGAGAGCCCAGGCTGGTGGGTCAGAGGGCAAAATGGTACCCTAGTTCCAAGGGGCAGCCTGGTGAGGGGGAAACCATCACAGTGTGTGAGGAGAGAGTTTATTTTGGCTCTCAGGCCCAGAAGCTCAAGTGTATTTAGACTCCTAACTTCCTCTGAAATCAATCGAGTTAGGAGCCTGGAAGGATCTGGTCATCAGAGCCGAACCTGAGTTTGCATGACTGGTAGCTAAAAATCCAACCCGGGTTTTACTTGGAAACTGAGAACATCTCATCTGGAAATCACAAAGGGCAACAGCATGGAAACTCACTGTGCCCTCTCAACAATCCCCTTCCAGATCAGAGCTGAACTTCAACTGAACCCTGTGTGCATGGCACACTCCGTAACCACATGAACTTACTGCTAACCCTTGGTATTCCACACCCCATCCCTGCTCTGCTGTCTGCTGACCCCATGTGCTGACCTAGGTTTAGAGGTCAGCAGTAAGTGCTTCAGGGCAGAGAACCTGGCTTTTTATCTGCAGTGGCAGGACTTGGTTGTGCCAGATGCTCAGCGTTCTGTCCATGCCCTGCACATGAATCGTGTCATGGAATTCAGTGGTCACATCCTTAAAGCTCAACACCTGTGCAAGGGTTCTGGAACAATTTTTATAGCAGGGGTGCTGAGAGCCATTAAACCAAACTGTAAACCCTGGATATAATGGAAACCACTTCAATCCAGGGGGTGCTGCAGCATCCCCCGCAATCCTAGTTCCAGCACCTATGCATCTGTGTCAGTGTTCTACTGGCTCAGGCCCAGCATGCTCAGCACCTGGCAGGATAAACCCCTTGTTGGGAGACTGGCTGTGTGCTTCTGGCCTGCAGTACCACCTAATGGCAATAGTTTGGGAGATAACGCCTAACAGTGAGAGTCCAAGGGTCGGTTCCCCTGGCAGTTGCAGCTTGGGGTAGCATCACCCCTGCTGAGAGTTCCAAGGCTGCCCTGCCTAGCGACACTAGTTTGAGGTAGCATCACCCCTGGCGAGAGCTGGGGTAGGGGGAACCTGGGCCTACCCTACTCCACTGGGTTCCAACCCAGGGCCCTTGAAAGCAGTATCCCTTATACAGGGCCTGAGGCCTGATACCCCTAAGCATGCTCCTTGAGTCCCTTCCTACCCTATCATCTTGGGCTAGAATTGGGGTCCCTCCCGTGTACCCTGCTGAGCTGCCTCCTCCGCTGGCAAAAGCAAGTTGTCACCTTCAGCTTCCATGGTTGACAGGCTTCCAGTGGCTTGGGTCTGAGGCTCAGTCTTGGCGGCACAGAGCCCTGCTGGCTTCCCAGCAGAGGGCTGCTGCACTCAATTGCTCTCCTCCTGGGCCAGCCCAGACTGAGCTGAGTTGCTCCCCTTTAATTCTCCCTCCAGCAGGAGCATGCCCAGCAGCAGCAAGGAGGCATGGCCTTCTGGGCCCAGAGTAGGTCTTTAACCCTTGCCTCACCAGTGTGGGGCTGGTATACTCCATTACATCCCTACAGCACCTAGGCTCTGGGTTCTGTAAATATCAAATAATTATAACAGAACTCCTCCCCAGTACAGTCTCATCTCTCCCTACTTGCTCCAATCAGACACAGACAGACATCTTAGGAGCCTTCTTTCCCGGCATTCCTTCACTCAGTCCCAATGAAAGAGGCAGTGGTAGCCTGTGATTAACCAGCTTGCACTGTAGTACCTGTAGGAAACACCATGGCCAGGCCTCTGAAAGAGATTCATTTACCACCAAGCCTTTCATTCTCCTATCCCTGGCATAGCTTGAGTGCAGAACTGTCCTCCTGACATAGTCTTATAGATTCTAGGACTGAAAGGGACGTTGAGAGGTCATCGAGTCCAGTCCCCTGCCCTCATGGCAGGACCAAATACTGTCTAGACTCTAGACCATCCCTGATAGACATTTATCTAACCTACTCTTAAATATCTCCAGAGATGGAGATTCCACTACCTCCCTAGGCAATTTATTCCAGTGTTTAACCACCCTGACAGTTAGGAACATTTTCCTAATGTCCAACCTAAATCTCCCTTGCTGCAGTTTAAGCCCATTGCTTCTTGTTCTATCCTTAGAGGCTAAGGTAAAAAAGTTTTCTCCCTCCTCCTTATGATACCCTTTTAGATACCTGAAAACTGCTATCATGTCCCCTCTCAGTCTTCTCTTTTCCAGATTAAACAAACCCAATTCTTTCAGCCTTCCTTCATAGGTTATGTTCTCAAGACCTTTAATCATTCTTGTTGCTCTTCTCTGGACCTCTCCAATTTCTCCACATCTTTCTTGAGATGCAGTGCCCAGTCACAGTCTGTCAATTCCACAGAGACATGAATGGGAGACACAAAACCCAAGGAATGACAAATATTAGTTGGGTCTTTTTACTTAAAAGCTTGAGTTTTTCACACACATCTGCTTTTCAAAGTCTCCAGAGATCAGATGTGCCATAAACAACAAGCCACAATGGAGCTTCATCCACAGCCCAGTGAAATCAGGAACTCTGTCCATTCACTCTGCTGGGCTTAGGAGCAAGCCTCTGTCGCCTAGCGTTTGCAGATGCAAATTCCGAGGGAGGGTCAAGTTTCTTTGGAAATTTATATCAGTCTTAGTTTTGTTTCAAAGGGCTTTAAAACAAGAGGCAGATCCTCAGCTGTTATAAATCAGAATTGCCCCATTGATTCCAATGGGCTTTGAAGGCCAGGGGCTATAGAACAGATTTCCAACACATCTCAGCACCCATAAGTGCACCTGGATTTTCAACAGAGATTAGCTCCCCTTTGACACAATCGGAGATACTGGGTGTAAGGCTAGGAAGTGAGTGACCCACAAAGAGACAGTCCCAACAATAGAACACAATGCCATTGTACTTTGATTGTATATTCTTACTTAGGTTTCAGAGTAGCAGCTGTGTTAGTCTGTATCCGCAAAAAGAACAGGAGTAGCTGTGGCACCTTAGAGACTAACAAATTTATTTCAGCATGAGGTTTCATGAGCTACAGCTCACTTCTTTGGATGCATAGAATGGAACACACAGACAGGAGATATTTATACATACAGAGAACATGAAAAGGTGGAAGTATGCATACCAACAGGAAGAGTCTAATCAATTGAGATGAGCTATCATTAGCAGGAGAAAAAAAACCTTTTGAAGTGGTTTTTTTTTTCTCCTGCTGCTGATAGCTCATCTCAAATGATTAGATTCTTCCTGTTGGTATGTGTACTTCCACCTTTTCATGTTCTCTGTATGTATAAATATCTCCTGTCTGTGTGTTCCATTCTATGCATCCAAAGAAGTGAGCTGTAGCTCACGAAAGCTCATGTTAAAATAAATTTGTTAGTCTCTAAGGTGCCACAGGCACTCTCGTTCTTTTTTCTTACTTAGGTCATTCTTATTTAGGGCTCCAGAAGTGATCCCAGCAATTACAGGCTTGTAAGCCTGACTTCAATACTGGGCAGACTAGCTGAAACTATAATAAAGAACAATATTATCAGATATATAGATGAACATAATTTGTTGAGGAGAAGTCAACATGTTTTTAATAAGAGGAAATCATGCCTTTCCAATCTACTAGAATTGTTTCAGAAGGTCAACAAGCATGTGGACCAAGGGGATCCAGTGGATATAGCATACTTGGATTTTCAGAAAGCCTTTGAAAAGGTGTCTCACCAAAGGCTCTTATGCAAAGTAAGCTGCCACGGGATAAGAGGGAAAGTGCTCTCATGGATTGGTAACTGGTTAAAAGATAAGAAACAAAGTGTAGGTATAAATGGCCAATTTTCAGAATAGAGAGAGGTAAATAGTGGTTTCCCCCAGGGGTCAGTTCTGGGACCAGTCCTATTCAACATTCGTAAATGATCTGGAAAAAGGGGTAAACAGTGAGGTGGCAAAATTTGCAGATGATACAAAATTACTCAAGATAGTTAAGACCCAGGCAGACTGCGAAGAACTACAAAAGGACCTCTCAAAACTGGGTGACTGGGCAACAAAATGGCAGATGAAATTTAACGTTGATAAATGCAAAGTAATGCACATTGGAAAGCATAATTCCAACTATACATATAAAGTGATGGGGTCTGAATTAGCTGTTACCACTCAAGAAAGAGATCCTGAAGTCATTGTGGATAGTTCTCTGAAAACATCCACTTAATGCGCAGTGGCAGTCAAAAAAGTGAACAGAATGCTGGAAATAATTAAGAAAGAGATAGATACTAGGACAGATAATATCATGTTGCCTCTATATAAATCCATGGTATGCCCACATCTTGAATACTGTGTGCAGATGTGGTTGCCCCATCTCAAAAAAAGATATATTGGAATTGGAAAAGGTTCAGAAAAGGGCAACAAAAATCATTAGGGGCATGGAACGGCTTCCGTATGAGGAGAGATTAATAAGACTGGGACTTTTCAGCTTGGAAAAGAGACAGCTAAGGGGAGATATGATTGAGGTCTATAAAATCTTGACTGGTGTAGAGAAAGTAGATGAGGAAGTGTTGCTTACTACTTCTCATAACACAAGAACTAGGGGTCACCTAATGAAATTAATAGGCAGCAGGTTTAAAACAAATAAAAGGAAGTATTTCTTCACACAACGCACAGTCAACCTGTGGAACTCCTTGCCAGCAGATGTTATGACGGCCAAGACCATAACTGGGTTAAAAAAAGAACTAGATAAATTCATGGAAGGTAGGTCCATCAATGGCTATTAGCCAGGATGGGCAGGAATGGTGTCCCCAGCCTCTGTTTGCTAAAAGCTGGGAATGAGTGACGGGACGGATCACTTGATGATTCCCTGTTCTGTTCATTCCCTCTGAGGCACCTGGCACTGGCCATTGTTGGAAGACAGGATAGTGGGCTAGATGGACCTTTGGTCTGATCCAGGAGGGCTATTCTTATGTCATTAGCACTATATCCACCTCCACATCCTTCCTCAGACCAGACCTTTGCTGCGATGCCTAAGAAAAAATTATGCTGACTGATAGTGTCTCATTGTTTCCTTGTACTCTCCTGCCTGTCTTGTGTATCCAGGTGTCCTGCCTGTCTTTGTGTACCCAGGTGTCCTGAATCTCAGTTCAGTGCTCTATGCACTAGCCCTTCTCACTCCCAACTTCTTGTGGCTACACTGAAAACAAAGTGTACACCTTTCTTACCTGCAAAGGGCACTTCTTTGCTGGACACAGCCAGGTTCTAGATGGGGTTTAAAACTGGCTGAAAATTTTTGATTTTTTTTTTTAAACAAAAAAAGCTAGGGATAAATTTTTCATGAAAAAAATGTCTCTCTTTTAAGCCAGCTGTAAGTTTCCTTTTTATAGCACTTGATTAGATGAGTGTGTGACCCAGGCATAATTGTTGGTTTATTAAAATATTATTTAGATACCAAAATAAAGATATTTTTATCCTGGGAAACGTCAAATATCTATTAACTGAGAGCACACATTGCCCATGAAGCAGAACTGATACTTCCTGAGAGTAATGTCATACATACAGTTTGATACTAAAAAGAATATAACCTAAGTTTATGATGAGATGATGTATGTGGACTTCTATTTCAGAGCAATCAATGTGTGTCATTAGTATACCCATGTATAAATAAATCAATATTAGCATGTAGGGACAAAATCAGGAAAGCCAAGGCAAAGAATGAAATACCGGCAAGGAATGTTAGAGACAACAAGAACAGTTTCTTCAGATATCACAGACAAAAAAGAAAGATCAGGTGGATCTGCTGCTCAGTGGAGAAAACAAGCTGGTAATGGAAGAGGATAGGAAGGCAGAGCTGCTCAATGTCTACTTTGCTTCAGTCTTCTAAAAAAAAAATAACATTGGACTGCACGATTAGTGAAGTTACCACAGACAATAAAAGGGAAGTGATGCTGATTGGAATAAGTAAAGAACACATCAGAGATATTGTGACCAATCTGAATTAATTCAACTGACTGCTGAACATAGCTCAGTGGTTTGAGCATTAGCCTGCTAAAGCTAGGGTTGTAAGTTCAATCCTTGAGGGAACTACTTAGGGATCTGGGCAAAATCAGTACTTGGTCCTGCTAGTAAAAGGCAGGGGGTTGGACTTGATGACCTTTAAAGGAGGTCATCCTAAATAAATAGGGTATCTTTATTTATAATTCAGATCAGTGAGGCCTGATGCTATTCATCTCAGGGTACTGAAGGAATTAACTGAAGAAATCTTGGAGTCACTGGCCATAATTTTTGCAGCCTTATAGATGACAGAAGAGGTCCTGGAAGACTGGAGAAGGGATAACGTAGTGCCCATCTTTAAAAGGGAGGAAAAGGAGGAGCTGGGGAACTATAGACTAGTCAGCCTGATTTCGATACCTGGGAAGCTACTAGAGCAATGTATAAAACATTTGCAAATATCTGGAGGATGAAGGGGTGATCACTAGCAGCCAGCATGGATTTACTAAGAATAAATCATGCCAAACCAGCCTGATTTCCTTCTTTGATAGGGTAACTGGTTTGATGGATAGGGGGAACACATAGGATGTAATATACCTGGACTTCAGCAAGGCTTTTAACACAGTCCCACATAGTTTTCTGGTAAGACAGCTGGAGAAATCCGGGCTTTGCAGAACTACCATTAAGTTGATACATAATTGGTTAAACAACTGCAAACAAAGAATAACTATTAGTGGAATGATGTCTGACTGGAAGGAGGTCTCAAGTGGTGGGTCTGGTGTTGTTTAACCTCTTTATTAATGCCCAGGATGTAGGAATAGAGAGCACACTGATCAAATTTGCAGATGACACAAAACTGGGGGCTTTCTCAACACTTTGGAGGACAGCTGAAATTCAGAGGGATCTTGATAAACTGGAGAACTGGGCTATAGACAACAAAATGAAATTCAATAAAGACGCTGATGTGCTACACTTAGGGAAGAAAAACCAAATGCATGAATACAAAATAGGGGATAACTGGCTTGGCAACAGCAGCGCTAAAAAGGATCTGGGAGTCGTGGTGGATCACAGCCTCAACATGAGTTACCAATGTGATGCTGTTGCAAAAAAAGCAAATGCAATTTTAGGTTGCATTAGCAGAGGCATAGCATGCAAGTCATGGGAGCTGATAGTACTTTTGGCGCTGGTTAGGCCTCACCTGGAGAACTGTGTCCTGTTTTGGTCACCAATGTGTATAGAAAGAATGTGGAGAAACTGGAAAGGATCCAGAGGTGAGTGACAAAGATGATCAAAGGGATGGAATGCAAGCCATATGAGCAAAGGCTGAAGGAACTGAGTATGTTCAGTTTGGAAAAGAGGAGATGAAGGGAAACATGATAGCAGTCTTCAGATATTTGAAAGGCTGCCATACAACAGATGGAGAAAGGTTGTTCTCTCTTGTACACAGAGCAGAAAAAGAGGCAATAGGGTCAAACTACAGCACAGTAGATTTAGATTAAATCTCAGGAAACACTTCTTAACTGTAAGAACAGTAGGACAATGGAACAGATGCCTAGAGAGGTCGTGGAAGCCCCTTCACTGAAGGTTTTCAAAAGGAGGCTGGAGCCATCCGTCTTTGAGGCTTAGACACAACAAATCTGGCATCTGGGCAGGGGGTTAGACTAGATGATCCTTGCGGACCTTCTAACCCTGTGAGTCTATGTTTCTAATACATTTCAGTCAAGACTGGATGTTTTTCTGAAAGCTCTGCTCATAGCACAAGAACTAGGGGTCACCCAGGAATTGTTTTGGGACAGGTCTCTGGCCTGTGTTATGCAGAGGTCACACTAGCTGATCACAGTGTTCCTTTCTGGGCTTGGAATCTGTGAATCTAAGAATGTCTATGGATCAGACCAATGCATCTGGCCTGAGCAAGTCTGCCCAGCACAAAGAAGATCCTGAACCCAGTTTTTCAGGCTGATAGAAGGGTCCTGCAGTGTTGGTATAGGGCAGCCACAGCAGTTATTATGCCACTTCCCCTCCCAGACCCCACTGCAGGGGATGGCTGTTCCCCAAAGGGAAAGAGGTGTGGCAGGGCTAGGGCCAGGGCCATGGCATCCTGATGACCTAACAATTTTGAATGCTGGAAGAGTCCTTGGAGGCCACAGGCAGCCAGTATACTTCAGAGCAACCCTGAGGCTGTTCTAAATTACACTGGGAACCTGGCTACCGTATAGGGATCAGGGGTGCAAACAGCTTCGTTCCACACTCACCCATCTCATCTGTGCCTAGAACAGGCTGGGAACTGCTGAAGCTCAGGTCCTGTGATGCTGTTTCAGAAGGCTTTTGCGCAGCGTTAATGCTTTGAGACAGATAGCAAATTGTATAGGCCTATGGTGCCAGGGCTCCAGGGTCTGGGGGCCCAGCTCCACCAATGTTGGGAGATGGGTCTCTTCCCTGGCCCTTCGTGCCACCCCCATGTGCCTCCCCTTGGCCCCAGAGCTTCCCTGCCTCAAGTGGGCAGCTGCCCTGCCACTCCACACCGTGCTCTTTCACTGCCGGTGCTGGCTGCTGCTGCCTACAACACAAAAGCGGTGCCAGCGGCAGGCTGAGGCGGTTGCTGCACCAGCAGAGGGGAGGAGGCGCACACATGGCAGCCCTCCCCTCCTCTGGCACCCACTGGGAGGCAACGCTGAGGGGGTTTCTGGGAGACGGAGTTTGGACCTCACCTGAGCAACTGCTGGGGCTTGGGTGAGTGTCCAACTGTGTGATCCGTGCCCCTCACCCCCACCCACCACTCCTGCCCCAGGCTGGGCAAGGGGCAGCCCCACCCCCTGTGAGACTATGGTGAGGGGTAGCAGGCTGCAGCAGGGGAAGAGGCCACAAGTGATGGCAGCCGCCTACCCGCCCATCATCCACCACAGGGGAGGTGAGGGGGCTTCCTGGACCTGAGAGGGGCCTGGCCCCTAAGACCATATGCAGTGACACTGCCAGGTGAGTGTGCTGCCAGGAGGGAGAGGAGGACCCCTCCCCGGGAGCTTGCTGCTGCCGGCGTGGAGAGGGTTGGGAGGACTGTGAAGTCCTCCTCTCTGGCCCCAGCCCTGGCGCAACCTGCCTGTACCACAAACTCCTCATCCCCAGCCCCCACCACCCCACTGCCTGCATCCCCAGCCAGAGCTCTCACCCCTGCACACCAACCCTCTGCCCCACCCAGAGCCCCCTCCTGCATCATGAACCCCTCAGCCCCTGTTCCATCCCGCAGCCCTCACCCCTGCACCTCAACCCTCTTCCCTACCCCTGAGCCCCTCCCACACCCCAAACCCCTCATTCCAAGCCCCACCTGAGCGCCTGCACCCCCAGCCAGAGCCCTCATCCCTCCACACACCCCACATTGTGCAGTATCGGGAAACTGTTAAATGCTTATTGTTTCCAGTCCATGTTTATGTTATTTTATATATGTAAGCCTCTCTCTCTTCCTCTCTCTCTGTATATATATAAGGCAGGTGTGTGCGAGTGGTGAGGGGACTTGGACCCATTCTGGGTACCCCCCAAAAATTATAAAAACCTGCTGCCCCTGCTTTGAGATGCTGAGTAACTGGCTGTATTTGTTCTGCTTCCAAGTGAAGGCTCTATTCCTGCAAACATGCACACAAATAACTGGATGCACCTAAGAGAATAGCATGGCCTGGGTAACTGTGCCCGCTGTAGAGCCCTGCTTCGTGTGATGGGCACAGTCACCATGTAGGCAAGTCGACCACACAGGGATGTATTGTACAGGACAGCCCAGCCCACCTGCAACACTGTGGCAACAAAAAAAGTCCAAAAAATAAGTCAGAGCCATGACTGAAGCCTTGGTTTCTAACGAGTGCCTGACCCCTGCATCTCAGCACCTCCCAGCCCAGCACTCTACCGCTCTGTTTGCCCCAGCCTGGTGCCCCACTGCTCCGTGTACCCCCCAGCTCCACATGCCCCAGCCTGACGCCCCACCACTCCACGCACACCAGCCTGGCACCCCAGCGCTCTGCACGCCACACCGCTCCGTGTGTCCCAGACTGGTGCACCGCTGCTCCATGCACCCCATAGGGTTGCCAGGTGTCCAGTTTTTGACCAGAATGCCTGGTCAAAAAGGAACCCTGGCAGCTCCAGTCAGCACTGCTGACTGGGCCATTAGAAGTCCGGTCAGCTGCGCAGCAGGGCTAAGGCAGGCTCACTGCCTGTCGTGGCTCCACGTAGCTTCCAGAAGCAGTGGCATTTCCCCCCTTTGGCTCCTATGCATAGAGACAGCCGGGGGCTCCATGCACTATGCCCGCCCCAAGCACTGACTCAGCAGCTTCTATTGGCTGGGAACAGTGGCCAACGTGAGCTGCAGGGCAACACCTGTGGATGGGGCAGTGTGCAGAGCCGCCTGGCTGCAGCCTCTGCGTAGGGTGGAGGGTGGGGACATGCAGCTGCTTCTGGGAGCTGCCTGAGGTAAGCACTGCTGGGAGCCTGCATTCCTGATCCCCTCCTGGGCCCCAACTCCCTGCCCCAGCCCTGAGCCCCCTCCCCCTCCAAACCCCTCAGTACCAGTCTGGAGCAACCTCCTGTACCCCAAGCCCCTCATCCCCAACCCAACCAAAGAGCCACACCCTCGGCTGGAGCCAAGCAGTACCTGGCTTCCTCTTACAGGTTTAAAGAAACTCAGACTTTCACACCACCACCATGTTCACTCTTCTCCAATGCCCCTTCCTGAGTTTGCAACCCCCCACCCCATGCTCTCTATCCAGTCATCCAAACAGCTCCCTTACTGCTGCACTCTTCCTGGCATCCCCTGCACTGCAATGCACCTGCTCAGGAACTCCCAATTTCCAAGCTTTTGCTAAGTTTTATCCTAACTCTTGCAGGCTTCCCAGGGGTTGCTTATTTAAACATCAACATCTGGAAGAGATTTTCCCACTTCAGTAATTGCTATGGGCCTGATTCAAATCTCCCTTACAACCGGTATGATTCCATTGACTCATGTGGAGTTACTTCTGACTCACACTGATGGTAGCAAGGTCAGGCTTGAGTCTTTAGAGACTTATCTCCAGCAGAAGGAGATTTCCTTGCCTTTTCTGCTCCTGTTTTCAAATTAAAAAAAACTAGCAGCCGGGCCATCTGAAGTATTTAGACCAAAGAAGACTGTATTGTAGCTGATGGCTGTTTTAGGCAGCATATCTTGGACCTTCTGCTTGCTAGAACAGTATCTGCAAGTTTTTACATGTATTTTCAGGGTTTTTTTAAAACCTTTTAATGATGAACTACAAAGGGGAAATAAAATTGTGTGCTCTTTTTTCTCTATATATAATGGACAGAGGCTCAGAAGAGGGTTTTTTTTTAAGAAAGGTTTCTTTTCTGCTTGCTTTTTATCTTCAAAATAGCAAGTATTTTCTCCCTTGTTTTTTTTAAATGGAGATCTCCTTGGAGGACTAGAGATCTGATTTTTTGGCTTTCAGCTGAACAAGTGTTGTTTAATCTTTCAAAAAAACATTTCCGCAGTATATTTATTAGGAATTCAAATGGTTAACAATAATAGAAACCAACGTGTTTTTAGCAGTCTGGATAAAATTACTTACCCTATGCCACTGCTCAGGTTTCAGTCTCGTATGAGGTCATAATCCTACTGGTTCTCCAGAATCCATGATCAGGCTAAGACACAAACATGCAGCAGTTTAGACTGGGAAAGGACTTTTCATGAGCATGTTAGAGAAGGATAAGAATATTGTAATCAAAATAGTAAAGATGCAAGACTAACAATGTTATTGGCATAAAATATCATCCTGGGCAACACAATATAAGGAGGAGATGAGCAGCCGCCAGTGGTGAAAGAACAGGTTAAGGACGATTTAGAAAAAACTGGACATGCACAATTCCATGGGTCCAGATCTAATGCATCCAAGGGTGCTGAGGGAATTGGCTGATTTGATTGCATAGCGAGTGGCCATTATCTTTGAAAACTCGTGGCGATTTGGGGGAGGTCCCTGATGATTGGAAAAAGGGAAATATAGTGCCCATCTAGAACCTGGGGAACTACAGCCTCACCTCAGTCCCTGGAAAAATCATGAAGCAGGTCCTCAAGGAAACCATTTTGAAGCACTTGGAGGAGAGGAAGGGGATCAGGAACAGTCAACATGGATTCACCAATGGCAAGTCATGCCTGACCAACCTGATTGCCTGCTATAATGAGATAACTGGCTCAGTGGATATGGGGAAAGCAATGGATGTGATATACCTTGCTTGACTTTAGCAAAACTTTTGACACGGTGTCCCACAGTATTCTTCCAAGCAAGTTAAAAAAGTATAGATTGGATGAATGGACTATATGGTGGATAGAAAGCTGGCTAGACTCAACGGGTAGTGATCAATGGCTTGATGTCTAGCTGGCAGCCAGTATCAAGTGGAGTACTCCAGGAGTTGGTCCTGGGGCCAGTTTTGTGGGATGGATTTAACCCTCACCAAATTCACAGATGACACTAAGCTGGAAGGAGAGATAGATATGCTGGATGGTAGGGATAGGGTCCAGAGTGACCTAGACAAATTGGAGGATTGGGCCAAAAGAAATCTGATGAGGTTCAACAAGGACAAGTGTAGAGTCCTGCACTTAGGATGGAAGACTCCCATGCACTGCTACAGGCTGGGAACTGACTGGCTAAGCAGCCATTCTGCAGAAAAGGACCTGGGGATTACAATGGATGAGAAGCTAGATATGAGGCAACAAGGGCACACTGCTGACAAGAAAGCTAATGGCATATGGGGCTGCATTAGTAGGAGTCTTGCCAGGAGGTTGAGGGACATGATTATTCCCCTCTGTTCGAAATGGTGAGGCCACATCTGGAGTATTGTACCCAGTTTTGGACCCCACGCTACAGAAAGAATGTGGACAAATTGGAGAGAGTCCAGCAGAGGGCAATGAAAATGATTAGGCAGCTGGGGCACATGACTTACGAGGAGAGGCTGAAGAAACTGGGCTTCTTTAGCCTGCAGAAGAGAAGAATGAGGGGGGATGTGATAGCAGCCTTCAGCTGCCTAAAGGAGGGTTTCAAAGAAAATGGAGCTCGGCTAGTCTCAGTGATGGCAGATGATAGAACAAGGAACAACGGTCTCAAGTTGCAGTGTGGGAGGGCTAGGATGGATATTAGGAAACACTATTTCACTAGGAGGGTGGTGAAGCACTGGAATGGGTTACCTAGGGAAGTGGTAGAATCTCCATTCCTTGACTTTAGCAAAGCTTTTGATATGGTCTCCCACAGTATTCTTGCCGGCAAGTTAAAGAAGTGTGGGCTGGATGAATGGACTATAAAGTGGATAGAAAGCTGGCTAGATCATCAGACTCAACAGGCAGTGATCAACGGCTCCATGTCTAGTTGGCAGCCGGTATCAAGCGGAGTACCCCAAGGGTTGGTCCTGGGGCAGTTTTGTTCAATATATTCATAAATGATCTGGAGGATGGCATGGACTGCACTCTCAGCAAGTTTGCAGATGACACTAAACTGGGAGGAGTGGTAGATATGCTGGAGTGTAGGGATAGGATACAGAGGGACCTAGATAAATTAGAGGATTGGGCCAAAAGAAACCTGATGAGGTTCAACAAGGACAAGCGCTCAGTCCTGCACTTAGGATGGAAGAATCTCATGCACTGCTATAGACTAGGGATCGAATGGCTAGGCAGAAGGTGTGCAGAAAAGGACCTAAGGGTTACAGTGGACGAGAAGCTGGATACGAGTCAACAGTGTGCCTTTGTTGCCAAGAAGGCTAATGGCATTTTGGGCTGTATAAGTAGGGGCATTGCCAGCAGATTGAGGGTCGTGATCATTCCCCTCTATTCGACATAGGTGAGGCCTCATCTGGAGTACTGTGTCTAGTTTTGGGCCCCACACTACAAGAAGAATGTGGAAAAATTGGAAAGAGTCCAGCGGAGGGCAACAAAAATGATTAGGGGGCTGGAGCACTTGACTTATGAGGAGAGGCTGAGAGAACTGGGATTGTTTAGTCTGCAGAAGAGAAGAATGAGGGGGGATTTGATAGCTGCTTTAAACCACCTGAAAGTGGGTTCTAAAGAGGATGGATCTAGACTGTTCTCAGTGGTACCAGATGACAGAACAAGGAGTAATGGTCTCAAGTTGCAGTGGGGGAGGTTTAGGTTGGATATTAGGAAAAACCTTTTCACTAGGAGGGTGGTGCAACACTGGAGTAGGTTAGCTAGAGAGGGAATTTCCTTCCTTGGAGGTTTTTAAGGTCAGGCTTGACAAAGCCCTGCCTGGGATGATTTAGTTGGTGCTGGTCCTGCTTTGGTCAGAGGTTTGGACTAGATGGCCTCCTGAGGTCTATTCCAAATCTAATCTTTTATGATTCTTTTATTCTATAAAATATTGGAGATTCCAGGGTAAGTGTTTAAAAAAAAAAAAAACCTCATCCAACTCATAGCTTAAAGGTACAGTGTTATCTGCATACACTGGCTTTGTTGTGTTAACCACGGGATTGTGAAAGCAGAGGGGCTTTCCTTTTGTGTTTCAAAGGGGGAATACCTGCCCAACACCCAGGCCCCTTTGCCAGTGCATGAACTTTCACACATTTGGAACAAAAGATGACTCTGGTGAAGGGCTGTGGCTTAGGGCTGGGAACACCGTTGTCTGGAATAGTTGTTTTGTGCAATCTTTTTGGCTTGAGAACCTGAACACGGAGCTGAATTTCAGTTGGTGCCCTGTGTGACCAGTCATCTCCTCCAGCATGCCCCCTTGGGGCCCAGGGTGCTGCTGTAGCAGTCCTGCCTCAGTTTCCCCTGCTCAGCCCACTGCAGCAGCTGTCATGGCTTGCTGTTGTAACCTGATGCAGCGAATAGCCCTATGGTGAAGTCTTTAACAAAAGTCCACCCCTTCCAGGGAAACAGAGTTTCTGTGTCCAAGTTCAAAACAAAAGATCTTTGTCCTGTCTCAAACTGGCCCCAGCCCCTCTTTCCCAAGGATTTGTCTTCTCTCCTCTAATTCTTCTGCCTACCCTCTAGGCTCAGCTTTCAGTTCTTTCTGGGCTCCTTTCCATCTCTCCTCTCAGCTCCTCCTTTGGGTTGCTTCCTGCTCTTTCCCATGCAGACCCTCTCAGGAGTCATCCACAAGTCTCAGACTACCTTGTGCTCTCCACTGGCTCCACACAAGCTTTCTGCAGTGTCCTCCACCACTTCCTCTTTCTTCCCAGGGCCAAGCCTCTTGGCTAGGTAAGAGAGAGGCCTGACTGAGTCAGGTCAGATGACCCACCAGTCACCAGACTGTCTTCATTTCCCCCACTTGGAGCCAGCCCATCTGTGCCACCCTGCTACGTGGCTCCATGGGCAAGCCGCCTCGCTGCTTCTACTGTTGCAGCTGCCACCATTCAAGGCAAACAGGCTTTGAGGTGTGTCATGACTAAATCAGTCTAGGTGGCTGACATTTTTGAACAAAAAGTGTTTAGTTGAACGTCACCTTTTCCCTGCCTTAGAAATGTTTTGCCGCAAAGGGCCATTTGATGACATATTTAATGAAAATGGCATCTAGGCTTTGTCGTTGTTTTCCATTTAGTATTTTTCAATTCTTAAAATTGCCCACTGTGCAGGTTGATGCCTGTTATTTCAAATAAACCAATTTTGAACCATCAGCAACAAAAAAAAATAGTTTGGTTTTTTTTGCTTTTTTATATATTATATATAAGCATATATATATATATATATATATATATATATAAGCAATAAAAAAGCTTCTTGGGGAAAAAAAATGATCCTGGTCAGAAAAAGAACAAAACAAAAATTAGTCTGAAACATATTGAGAACTTTCCTTTTGTTTGACCAGCTTTAAAAAGCAGCCTAAGGAGAATAGCCTGACTCTGCCCCTCTTTTCCCTTCCAATGTGAAATTAACCACCTCCAATGTGATGGGTTCAGTCACAGAGACCCCCTTGGGACTGTCACCTGATGCGCTGAGATTATCCCTGAGCCCGTTTTCTCTGCACGCTTGGGACTTCCGGAACCCTGCCTTGTTGAGCCAGACACTCCAGCCTGCTGCAACACAGACCCAGGGTCCAGGCCACACCCCCGCAGCTGTAGTCTTTAAGTGAAAACAGCTCTGCAGGTTATCTGACTCCAGCACCCAGACAATTAACTCCCAATGGGATCCAAACCCCAAATAAATCCGTTTTACTCTGTATAAAGCTTATACAGGGTAAACCCATAAATTGTCCATCTTCTATAACACTGATAGATATGCACAGCTGTTTGCTCCCCCAGGTATTAATCACTTACCCTGGGTTAATTAATAAACAAAAGTGATTTTATTAAGTATAAAAAGTAGGATTTAAGTGGTTTCAAGTAATAACAGACAGAACAGAGTAAGTCACCAAGCAAAATAAAGCAAAAACATGCAAGTCTAAGCCTAATACATTAGGAAACTGATTACAGATAATATCTTATCCCCAGAGATGTTCCAATAAGCTTCTTTCACAGACTAGACTTCTTCCCAGTCTGGGGCCAATTCTTTCCCCAGTACAGTCCTTGTTTGTTCCAGCAGACATCTTAGGTGGAAAACAGGTGGGAATCTTTTGTCTCTCTGGGTCCCCACCCCTCTTTCTAATTGGAAAAGTACCAGATTTAAGATGGATTTTAGCATCAGGGGACATGGTCAAATGTCCCTGTGAGACATCATTCTTCATCACCATGGGCTGGCCCATATGTACACAGGAAGGCTTGCAGGTAAATAAACCCATTCACAGCCAATTGTCCTAGTCAATGGGAGCCATCAAGATTCTAAGCCACCATTAATGGCCCACACTTTGCATAATTACAATAGGACCTCAGAGTTTTACTTCATATTTCTAGCTTCAGATATAGGAATGATCTGAAACTGCATACAAATAGGATGAACACACTTGGTAGATTATAAGCTTTGTAATGATACCTTACAAGAGACCTTTTGCATAAAGAATATTCCAGTTACATCATTCACATTCATAAGCATATTTTCATAAAGCATATGGAGTGCAACATCACATCCAGATCCTTCTCCACTGTGTGCTTGGAGGCTGAGCAATACCAGCTGGGATGGTGGACTTCTTGTCACCAGCTCACTAGGGGCTCACTTCATCTCCCTGCCTAGTATCTGTAAAAGTAGATGATTGGATTCAGGGGAGAACACTGCAAAGTGTCTCCTGCTCACTCCACTGGAGCAGCAGGCAGAGGGGGTTATCTGTAAAGAAAGGTCTCACCAAGGAATGAGGCGTTCCCAAGGGAAGCGGTCTGAGGTGTCTCTAGCACTGTTCATCAGAATACAACCAGAGCAACAAGGAAGGGAAGTCATAAATCTTTAAAGCAATGTCCATATATTTATGGATCGCAGCACTTACAAGTTCAATAACTAGCCTGTTTCTTCCGTTACCATAACAACCACAGGATATGCATCTCCACTCTTCTTATTTTGGAATTTGACTGCATTTTGTCAGAAGGCCAGTTGTCATGGTAACACAGGCCTGCAGTTTCTGACTTTCTTGCTGAAAAGCTCAGCTACCTGCCCTTCATGCAGAGGGGCTGAAGGGACAGATTGGGCTAGGAAACCATCTGGAAGCAAGTGAGATCCCTCAGTTGGGGTCAGCATGGGACAGATGGGTCCCACCAGGGTGAATGGTGGTGCCTCAGTACAGCGTCACATGCACAGAACTCACTTGCCTGTTCTCAGCACAACCATGCTGTCCAGCTCCTAAAGTCCAAGTACTTTTTGTTAAATCCAAGACCCCAACACCCATATGGGCTTGATTCTTTTTTGCCCAGCACCTTTACACCTGTAAAAATACACCACCACTCTGACTTCATAGCACTTCCCCCACACACTGTGGTAAATGAGTACATGAGACATTGGGAAACAGAGAATCAGATCCATAGCCATTGTAGTGACATCAAACAGGGCCTGGCTGGTTTTCTTTATATGCTCCACTTTGTCAGCCAATGGCTGACATGCCTGTGGCGTGAATCTGATAGCAGGGATGTCTGTGTCACATACATGCCAGCCAGGATACATTTGATGAAATGGAATATTTGACATGCGTCTCTGCTGTACCAATTCCACACTTCATAGAATCACAGAAAGGTAGGGCTGAGAGGGACTTTGAGATCATCAAGTCCAGCCCCTTGCACTGAGGCAGGACCAAGCAAACCTAGACCATCCTTGGCAGGTGTTTGTCCAACCTGTTCTTAAAAACCTCCAGTGATGGGGATTCCACAAGCTCCCTTGGAAGCTTGTTCCAGCACTTAAGTATCTTGAGAGTTGGAAAGCTTTTCCCCTAGTATCTAACCTGAATCTCCCTTTGCTGCAGATTACGCCCATTAGTGCTTGTTCTGCTTTCAATGGACATGGAGAACAACTGGTCCTCATCTTCTCTATAACAGACCTTCACATATGTGTTCTCAGGTCCCCCTCCCTGCCCAGCCTTTTTTTCCTCAGGACTAACCATGCCCTGTTTTTTTACCCTTTCCTTACAGACCAGGTTTTCTAAACCTCTTATCATTTGATAAGAATTTATCATTTCATAGTCATAAGGAACTTCAGACTGGCTCAATAGTCCACAAGGGGCTTATTTTAAGCATGGACTTCAAAAAGTTCCCAATTCTGGGACTGGAGCACAGGATTTTATTCAGAGAACACTGTGTGCCCACATTTCCACCTGTTTACACCACACACCAAGACTGCCCAGCACCAACAGATGGGCAGGTTACCCTTTGCCATGTTCCTTTCCTTCTATACAAATAGCTGTTCAGGTTCCAAAAGTCACATACATCAATACTGAGGCTGCCATGCGGGAGAGAGAGAGAGAGAGAGAGACCTCATAATGGAAAGGTACCAGAATTTGTCTTTACCTTGACCCTGCCTCCTATGCAATCTGTGCATTTGGTGTTGACGACTGCTTTCCCTTCTGTGCTTCTCCTAAAGCCCCACCCTTTGGAGTTCAGGGACCATGGTCTCCACAGTCAGCCTCCTGTCTCTCTCTGAGAAACGGGACCAGTGACCTTCCCTGGGTTCTGGGAAATTTCCTTACTGGTGTCCAAAATGTTCAGAGGATTTCTACACCATGCTTCCTAATCCTACTCCCCCCACAGCCTGAGACAAAGCTCATTGAAATCAATAGGAGTCTTTCCACTGACTTTGATGGGCACTGAATCAGGTCTCCAGCTCCAGCCAGACCCTTTCCGTTCTTTCCCCTTAACTCTTCACAGGACTCTGGGGAAGTGATTCACTACTGCTCCCTGCTTTATGGCACCTGTGGCCACTTTGCCTCAAAGCTTCACTTCAGCTTACAATGGACTCTGTGCTATGGTGCAGTGAATTAAGCGATAGATAGATAAACAGTTTTATAATATAGATCAGTCCTCCTGCAACAGAGGGAAGTTTTTAGAAGCTGAGTGAGTAACCGTGGTCTTTTGAAAAACTGGGAGCCCTATTAACCTTCTGACTGAAAACTGAAAATGTCATTTTCAGTCTAGAGGGAATAAGATTGTTCTTCTCATTGCTTCTCCCTCTCAGAGACTTGATGCCCAGGGGTATGGCAGGACACAGGGATTAGCAACTCATAAAGGCAAAGGCATTCTTCTCAAAATAGATCAGTAAACCACGCTGACAGGGATATCAGTTGGCGAAGCTTCTTTTTCCCAGAGAGTCACTTTTGTCTTGGTTCAGTATTACCCTGGAATGCTGATGTGATTCAGGGGTGGACTTGGATGGAATGGGTTTCTGAGAAACAGTTCTCAGTTTTCGGCATTCATTGAATAATAGAACACATCTCTCTTATCCAGCACTTTTCACCCATAAGTCTCAAAGGACTTTGTAAAGGAAGATAAGTATTACTGTAGATGGTGAAACTGGGGCACAGAGAAGTCAAATGACTTGGCTGGTTCTGTTCTGTTCAGGTACTTTTATCATGGCAATCACCATGGCATGTGGCCATTTTCTAGAGTTAAGAGTAAACAATGACAGGAACATCTGTCCCCATTCTAGAGGAATGAAACTGGCTTATTAGTATGTATTTGTATTAGAGTAGCACCTAAAGACCCCAATCAAGACAAGGCAAAACAAGAGCCTCATTGTGCTTGGTGCTGTACCTGCCTTAAAGAGCTGGAAGGGAAAACAGAGTTGTCACTTGCCCAAGGTCTCATAGCAGATATGAGTAGGGTGACTGTATTTCCCTATGCTGAATACGGGACACCTGGTAAAATAACTTGTATTCAAGCAAGTTCAATGGCAATCAGAACTATGTAGTACAAACATTCAAATTAACATCAAGTTGACTGAGCCCCCAGTAAAAAGAAACACTGTGTAGTTGGATTCTTTTTATTTATCTTGGTATTTTTAAGGCTTTAGGGTTCATAGGGGAGAGGTCACACACACACACACACACACACACACACACACACACACACACACACACACACACACACACACACACACACACACACACACACACACACACACACACAGGCTCCCATTCAGCCCTCACATAGAGGGAGGAGAGGGGTGTGATCGACCGACCTGACCCTCTCTGCCTGCTCTCTTTGCTTTCCATGCCTGGCTGGGCCCCTGGGATGGACCCGCGTCTCCTGGTATCTGGCAACACATCTTCCTGAGGCAACACGTGGAGGGGCACACAGGTTCACATGCCCCCTCTCCCCAGATTTCTGCCAGGGTTTCACATCAGAATGTAACCAGAAACAGTCTTTCGGCACTGTGCAGGAGGGAAGGGATGGGGTCCGCTTCCAGCAACAGGGGAGGGTGAGGGGAAGGATGACATGGCCTGAATCTTTGCAGAGCTCATCTCTTTCCCTGCACCCCAGTAGCTTGTACCTTCTTGCCTGCACAGTGTCAAGAGGCAGCTAACATCTCCAGACCGCTGCTGGCCACCAGCAGAACCCAGCCACCCTCTGCCTCCTGGTTACAGCACAGGCAGGAAGGGGTTAAGCCCTAAGGGTGCATTGTACACCAGGGCCTGGGGAAACATGACTGCAGGGGCTTCAGTAAATCCAACTAGAGAGGTGGCTCATCAGGCAAGGGTGCCTAGGGGATGGAACAGCCCCACATTCCCTGAGGGAAGGACCTAGGGCAGGACAGGGGCAGGTGAAGAGGGTGCTAAGCCCCTGTCTGGTGGGCTGCTGTGGAACCTGCAGGTTCAGGGCATGAACAGGCTGGAAATTGCTCCTCCCTTTACTCCAGAGCTTAGCTGAGGGTGGAGAGGCTGCCCCATGCCAGTGATGTGAGGAGCTTTGACACATGTAGGGCTCAGCTCCCCGTGGCCAGCAACTCAGGCTGGAGGGTCTTGGGCTTTCCCAGGGCGCTGGGCCCACCAGAAGCAATGGGGGAAGGAAGGAGCCTGCCAGCGACTGCTGGTGAGCTGAGTGCTCTGACCAAGGACTCGTTCTCCACACAGTGCTGAGAATGGGACGCACCTCGCTGGGGGCGATATGGAAGAGCAGCAGGGCTGGGGGAGAGGGTGAAGGGTCAAAGCAGGGAGAGGAGAGTGAGAAGGGGAGCATGTAAAGGGCTGATGGGTGGGCAGCAGAGGCAACATGTAACCAGCCACCGCCTGCCCACACTCACCAGCTATCGCAGCATGAAGCTAGTGCTGGCCAGAAATGGGATGAAGGGCGGGGCCCTACTGACTGAGAGCTGGCACACAACGGGGGCTGTGCTGACTGACCAGCAGAGGGAGCGGCCAGCCCCATATGCTGCATCTTCACCCTTTTTCAGTACGGCACTTAGCCATGGCCTCCCATTGGCTCCATTGTGACAAAAATGCACAGAGCAGAGGTAGCTCACAGTGCTGTTTTCCATTTGTGGCTGGCCACGAGACAGCTGTTTTCACCTTAGCACTTGTCACACTTAGCCTGGCCCTTCCCTCTGCATGATGGGTTACTGAAATGCCCTCTCTGCACAGCTTTATGGAGCCTCTGCAAGCTGCTGGAGGACTCAGGAACGTCTGTTGTTAGCAAACACAGGAATAGATGAAAGACAGGAGAATCGTAGAAATTAAAGTGAGAAAAGAGGCAGCGAAGTGGGGAGATTTCAGTTACTCAGTTCCCTCCAGCCACTTTTGCAACCGACTTCATCTGACGAGCTTTAGTCTTTATGGCCCCAAGTCAGGAACATTAAGCACATCTCTAGATGCTGTCCTGAACAGAGAGAGTTTTGTTATCCTCTATGTAGTGTGACAAAGTTCCTCCTCTATCTTGGTGGCTTCTGCGCTTATTGGCAGATTTGCTCACCTCAGTGATCTTCTCCTCTGGTGGAACCCACAGTCTGGGTCAATTCCTCCTATGTCTGATCAGGAGTTGAGAGGAACCCAGGCCCACCCTCTACTCCAGAATCCAGCCCAGGGCCCTGTGGATTGCAGCTGTCTATAGTGCCTCCTGTAACAGCTGCATGACAGCTACAGCTCCCTGGGCTACTTCCGCATGGCCTCCTCCAAACACCTTCTTTATGCTCACCACAGGACCTTCCTCCTGGTGTCTGATAACGCTTGTCCTCCTCAATCCTCCAGCAGTACTCTCACTCTCACTCTCACTCTCACTCTCACTCTCACTCTCACTCTCACTCTCACTCTCAGCTCCTTGCACCTCTTGCTCCCAGCTCCTCACACCCAAATCTCACTGACTAACTGGGAGGCTTTTAACTAGTTCCAGCCAGCCCTTGATTGGCTTCAGGTGACCCAATCAATGTAGCTATCTCCGCTGCCTTCTAGAAAGATCTTAATTGGCCCCAGCTGTCTTGATTAACTGGAGCAACTGCCATTTGGTTACCGTGGTACTAGGGATTTGGTTAGCCTGGGGCTAACATACCTGTTCCTCAGTACTTTACTGTAGCTATCTGGCCTTTCCCCATCACAGTAGTTACAGATTTTTCCTTTCAATATGTTTTCCTTTATTGTTTTACAAGAGCAGAAGTTAGAATGACAGGACAGTAGTTGCCAGGGTAACACTTAGTTCCAATTTTTTCTAAATAAAAGATCTCAATTGTGATGCTGGCAGACCAGGTGCCAGCTCATGCCAGAACCCCAGGCCAATTCTCTTGTGTATTAGCATAGATCAAAGAGGTTGTTAAATGTATGAGAGTGTATTTGGTGTTTGAACTTCATGAAAACTAGTGGGAAGTTACTTGCATTGTTTTCACTTATCTGTATCCTCTTATAATGTAGTCACAAACAGTTTGTAGCCCCAGTACCTCTGGGTTTGCCACATCAGTTATGAACGTAAAAAAATTGCTTGAGCCCTGGCACATCTTGCATTACAAATTAAGCACTGGTAACAACCATTTACATAGTGCATAACCCTGTAACTAAATAACCCATCAAACATGAAAGAAGCTTTGTGGAATGCAAATGAAGAACTGTAACAGAAATGTGCTAATGTCAATTCAAGTGACAAATTCAAAGCAAGTGTATGTAATCATTGGAGGTCACAGACTCTAAGTGCATTCCTCACTCACCGTCATCAAAGGCAAAGCCCACATGTGAGCGATTGTTTTCTGGGAGAAGCAGCTGTAAGTATGGATTCAAGGATGGATCCTGCATCTCTGGACTGTTTGGACTCTTATTGGGAAGGGTACCAGATGCAAAGCAGGGAGTCCTAGAGACAATCTGGGTACCCTGAAAAGTCTATTGGGAAACTGGCAGTTTATTACATCACTGCCACCATTTGGAATTACAACTGTGACTCACTTGTCCATATATTTTACTTGCTTTAACCTCCCAATAACTTGCATTTCCTTTTCTAAGCTAATAAACTTTTAGTTTGTTTACTATAAAATTGGCTGCCAGCGTTATCTTTGGTGTAGGATCTCGGGTACCAATTGAGGGAAGTGACTGGTCTCTTGGGACTAGGAGCACCCTGATGTCGTGTGATCTTTGGTTTAAATGACCTTTTGTCACAAAGTCCAATTTGTCTGGGTAGCAAGATAGGCTGGAGAGTCTACAGAGACTGTGTGTGACTCCATGGTGAGATTGTTACAGTGATCCAGGAGTTCACATCTGTTACTGGCTTGATGAAATCTAGTTGTAGAACATACCACCAACTTGGGGTGTGTGCCCTGCTTACTGACAGTCTGCCCTGAGGTCGGCACTCACAGTCGTGAGCCACTCCAGACAGTGTGACATCAATAATGCACTGGCTTTTCTGGTACCTCTCTGGATCTCAGTGACTTTTCAAAAATAATTGTCCAGATTCTTCAAGTTCATTAGCCACTAATGACCTCCACATTCGAGAAGGAATGATTCCTCCTTTAGAAGAAGGGCTTTATTATGTTTTTAAAAAGACCCAGTGGAATATCCAATCTTGAAATAACTAATGAAACAATTAGTATTTTGGGGCACTCGGGGGGCTATTCTCCAAAGCCCAAAACCAGCAAAGCACTGAAGCACATGTTGAAGACCCAGTCTGAAAGGACTGAAGCATGCACTGAAGTGCTTTCCTGCATAGGGAGGGATGGAAGATGATAAATGCTTTGCCAAAGTGGGACTTAATATATTGTAGTAAATAGGCAGCAGGAGAACTATGCCTGGTACAATCTGATCATGGGAGTAAAGCATGGCAGGGCCTCATTTCAGATTTTGCAAAGATAAGTGTCTGCCTGGAAGCTTTTTATTTTGTCTCTGGCCTGAAAGGGATTCTCTTAACTGCTCCAACCCTTCATATAAAAAAATCCCAACATATGCCTGAAGCCCTGCTCCCTATTCTGTCCAGACCTCCAGAGTTCTGCAAGACTGTGCTGCTGCTTTAATGTGATCTCTTTTCAGGGTCAAGGTCAAGCACAGCCTTTGTGGGCTAGACTTTCCATCGCCCTGCATACTGTGTAGTTGTGTAAAACGCTACTGAATCACTCTTTGCCCTGTGCAGCGTGAAAAGACGACGCAAGGTATGAGTGTCAATGTGCCTGTTCTGTATATCTGAATACACTTTTGCAGGATCAGACGACAGATGCTGTAATGCCCTGGAAAACTCTCCCTATCCCACCTCTACACTGAGCCCAGAGTATGTGGGGACAGCACTGTGGGCATTTAGCTAGTACTGTCTGGAGACCCATGTAGATATGTTTAGTTTTGGGGCACATTCTCCCAGCTCTGCCTCTTGTGCAGCCATTTACACCAGCTCAAAGCCAATGTAAAATGCTACCAAATCAGAATGTCAAAAAGCAGCTGGAGTATGACTAATTATTCACATTCAGTGGCCTCTCAGCAGAAGCCTGGGGGATGGGAGTGTTCAGCACTTGCTGCTGTGGGAATCCCATAGTTTTACTTTTATTGCAGATCACCTTTGATAACTACTGAGTCAGGCAAAGGAGAAAGCTGGTCAATAATGTGTGGTAAAGGCCTGGGCAAAGCTGCATTTGTAGGAGATAATAAACAAGAGATTGTGTTTCTGTGGAGAGGGCAAGCTGCCAACCACAATTAAGTCAGCTGCGGTTAGCTCTTGGCTCAGGAAACCATCTTTGGGCATGAATATCCTTGCTGATTACCCTCCCACCTCAAATATTTTGGAGAAGGTGGTGATGGGACCACTCCAGCTGTAACTGGATCCTACAGCTAAGGCAGAAGAGCTCCATCATGATGTTATCAACCAGCAGCAGTCTTTGTGATATAGCTGTTCTGGCTGTGGGATCCTGACATTTCATATCCCCAAGGGCCTTGATATATGTGGGTTCAACAAGGTTCATTTGGCCACCTCTCCTGTTCAACAAGTCCAGTGACTATGGATGATGATGATACACTTTTGGCTTCAGTATCATCCACCTGATGCCAAGAGGTGCTCAGATGCCATGGGAATGATGTAAGTGACTAACTAGACAGATGAGTAGACAAACTCATTGATAGTACTCTCCTCTACATCTCCTTTTCATTCGACTCACATTCTGCAGCTTCTTGGCTTTCCTGCTGCCTGAGCACCAGACAAATCCACAGCAAAGCAATTTGCCTGTGGCTTACAGAAGTGATGGCTTTTGGCAGGGGATATCAGTAAGAGGAATGGGCAGAGGCAATGTTTGCACTGCCTCTCAAGGATATGTGTCCTTCTCTAGAACAGTTTACAACTATAGGGACCTCCAAAGTCCACTGCAGCACCTAGAGTCTCAGGCTGTGCCTCTCTCATGTGGATCTTCCAGTGACAGCTCACATCTTTGTCACCCACAGACTAATATAATCTACCCCAGGCCCAGGTTGTGCAGAACACAGCTGTCTGTCTCCTAACCCCAGTGCTCTTAGTTGTGCAGCACTAGCTTCCTGTCACCTCCTGGATGAATAGTCTAGGGAGTGGTTATCTGAACCCTATCCGTTACTGAAGCTAATAGATCCTCTGACCTAGACTGGATGCTACAAGTCTAGCAGCAGGCAAGGGCGACTCCAAGCACCAGCACATCAAGCGCGTGCTTGGGACGGCAAGCCACTGGGGGCGCTCTCCCGGTCTCCGCAAGGGCAGCAGGCAGGCTGCCTTTGGTGGCATGCCTGCGGAGGGTCCGCTGATCCCGCGGTTTCGGCGGACCTCCCGCAGGTGTGCCGCTGAATCTGCGGGACCGGGGACCTCCCGCAGGCAAGCCGCCGAAGGCAGCCTGCCTGCCATGCTTGGGGCGGCAAAACACCTAGAGCCGCCCCTGGCAGCAGGACATCCTCAATACAGGGCTTCCAGCTTTGAAATTCACTCCCCTTGGCCAGCTGCCAGAGTCCAAGCCGCATGACTTTTAAGGGCAGGATGTGCTGCATATCTATTTGCTTTGGTTTTTGTTTGCTTTTTATTTCTTATTTGTTGTACTCTGGTTTAATCTCTTGTCCTGGCAATAGGTAGCTAACATTTCTGAAGGCAGCAATCATGGGTTTTAAGTGCTACCTACTGAGGATGGCTTTGGATATTTTGTTTATGGTTAGCTTTGTACATGAGCATGTAGATGCTGTGGTGATAGGCACATATATAAAATACATAGTAGTTCTGCGTTTATTATAATAATCTGGTGATTATGGCCCTGATTCCCATTTACACTACGATTTCTTTACACTGCTCAAGTAGTGTAAGGGGGACTTACATGGAGAGAAATATAAGACAGAATTAATCCCTAAAGGCTGCACAGTACAGATACCGAATGGCACTGCATATAGAAGTACAATGGATCTTGTAGCTGATTCTACAAGGCCCTTTTTAAATGTAAGCAGAGTCTGAATGAGTTGACATCTAGTGATGAGCTGTGGAAGAGGACGTCAGGAGCTGATCTCATTTGCATGGGCACACCCACATGCCTAGGTGCTCAGCATGATGGGATTGTTTGCCCAAATGATCACTTGTGGTTGGTGTTTTACCCCCAGTCTCCTTGTTATTGGGGCAGGAGAATAAAGGGTTGTTATCCTTGTTGTGTGAATTGAGGGCAGCAGAACTGTACTTGGCATATCCATATGGAGGGACTCACCCTCAATTAAACGGCACAGGTGGTGGTGGCTGACATGATATTTGTTGTGTTGTAGCCCTGCTTAAGGAGCTTAGGTACAACTTGATCCATCCTCTCCCCATTGTGTAACAAAAAAGGTAATTTAGACTCAATTGAGAGTCTTGTTACATACCACAGAGCTGAAATCACTGATATCTAGGTCTAAGCATTAGATCTGCTGTGGGACAGAGTCTCTGATGCAAGAGACTGCCCACTGTGCACCAGCAGTGAGGTTCCCCCACTAACAGCAGAAATCACTGAGAGCTGTATTAAGTGGTAGGACCTGAAGACATCTCGGTAATCAGTTGGCAGGGTGGCCAGTGGAGAGGTGAGGCAATTATCTGGCAAGGGAGCTAGAAGAGAGGGCCAGAGCAGAGCCCCACAGAAAGGCTCTCTCTTGATCGGAGTCACCCCTTTAAGAGGCCACACTGGGCTTTCCCCAGCCATTTGGGCCCCCAAGCAGCGTAGGAGCTAGGCTGTTCTCAGTGATGGCAGATGAAAAAACAAGAAGCAATGGTCTCAATTGCAATGGGGGAGGTCTAGATTGGATATTAGGAAACACTATTTCACTAGGACAGTGGTGAAGCACTGGAACGGGTTACATAAGGAAATGGTGGAATCTCCATCCTTAGAGGTTTTTAAGGCCCCGCTTGACAAATATCTGGCTAGGATGATTTAGTTGGGGTTGGTCCTGCTTCGAGTAGGGGGTTGGACTAGATGACCTTCTGAGGTCTCTTCTAACCCTGATAGTCTATGATTCTATTATTCTAATTTCCCCTTTCTCTCACAGCCGTTAGCTGCATCCCAATTGTTTTCCTGGATGCAAACAAATTTGCATCACCACTCCCAGCAATGCAATCTGAACAGGAGAAGTGAGGCTTGGTGTGATGACCACTAGTGCGGCCAGTACACCAAGAAGCAAGCTGGAGACCATCAGAGCTACAAGCAGGAGGTGGTGGTTTAGCTACCAAGTCAGACCTTGAACAGAGAGCTGTATCAGGGCTGGGCGCAGAGGGAACATACATTGACCATTCAAACAACAGATGTAGCATCTTGGCCCTGAATGGTACATTGCTTGTCTGAGAGAGCAAGTCTTGTTCTAGCTCTAATGAGACTGCAATTGTCTGTGTCCCTATGTTCACCCCTTTCACAAGACTATGATAAGTTTTATACAAAGTATGTTTTGTAGGGTATTATCTGAAAACTCATAATTTGCTGATCATTATTGTCCTGTTAAAATATGTGTGGCAACATTGTATATAAAGTTATAAAATTCTACTGAACAACATTACTGAGGCATGGTGGAGGTTTAGAAAAACATGCGCAAAAGGCAAACTGATGCCTCAGCTAGGTGTCAACAAAATCAAATGGACTATCACCTGGTAATGCAGTCATTCTTTGGCAGGAAAAAGGATGTGAGCAAAAACTTACATCTTGGCAAAGACAGCTGCAGTGGCACAGGAGCCAGCAAACAGAGCTGTAAACAGGGGACTTTGAGTGGGAGTTTGCATGGGGAGTTTAGGGGAAGACTAAGAGAGGCAGTCAGAGGATCAGACAGACTAGTGAAGGGAGTGTGCAGTGCTCTAGCAGCATTTTGGTGCTTGTTGGGGGTTTGGTTTGCTGTGGGTGGTGGTGTTTTGGGTTGGTTTATGTTTCCCAGATTTACAGCTTGTGTTGTCCAGGAAGGTGCTGGGCAGTACAAGAGGCACACTTCTGGGGCTGGGGGCAAGTTTGGGACTGGGAGTTTGCTGGTGTTGCCCTATGAGGTAATTCATGGCTGGCTGGCTAGCTATAGCACTCAAACAATATAGCTGGGCATGATTTACGTGCTGGGAGCTGAATGTGGGCAGATCAGGAGTGGTTGCTCTCACAGCGAAGCATTGTAAAAGGCACCCCAGGGTGAAAAGTTGAGGGGACACAACTGTCCATCAATCCAGATTGTACCCTGGGCAATGTGACAGTGGCTCAGCTGGAGTATTTCCTGTTTGCCTCCAGCCCCGCCAAGTGGTATAGGAGGCTGCATACTCTGTCACCGGGTTCTTCTATAATTGCTTGGTGGGCTTCTCTCCCTGATCCCCGCCCTACTCCCGTTAGCCCTGTCCTTGTCCCCCCCACCTCCTGTGATGCCAGTGCTGCCCCTGGGAATACCCCCAAGGGAGCGGCTTCACTAGTTTTTTCCTGTTCTGACCCCCCAGGGGCTGCTGTTCTCCTTCCACTGCCCCTTCTTGAATCTGGGAGCAGGGCGGGTCACGTGGTGTCGGCTCATCTGCTGCCACGTCGGGGGTCTGCCCCCTGCCTGCCCGCCTCGGTGGGCCACGGGGCTGTGACGGGGGCCTCCGGGGGGACAGTCATCGATCAGTGACCCCGCCTCCCCATGCGCTGAGGGAGGAGCTGCAGGAGTTCCTTGAGGACGTCCGTGGATCCCGGAACAAAGTCCATCTTGCGCTCCAGCGGTGGGGGGATTTCCATCAGGTCCTCCGGGCCATTAGGGCCCTCATGGGGAAGGGTAAGAGGACCGGGAAGCAGGCCGCCGCGGCCTACCGGCGGGTCCGTGTCTTCCGTGACTCTTTACTCACCTTCGGGGTAGGTCATGGTTTGGTGCACGGCCTGCCGGAGGCCGTGGGCGTGTCTGCTGGCGAGGATCCCCCCCAGCCCTCCTCATGGCGCCGATCGTCCTTGCCACCTTAAACACCCGGGGCTGTAGGATGGGTTTCCGCAGGAGCCAGGTGCTCTCCTTCCTCTGGGAGGGGGGGTACTCTGTGGTTTTCCTGCAGGAGATCCATACGGATCCGGCCGCTGAAGCTAGCTGGCGACTGGAGTGGGGGGACGGGGCCTACTTTAGCCACTTCTCGGTCTGCGCGGCTGGAGTGGCGACCCTGTTCTCCCCCGACCTACGGCCCGAGGTGCTGGGGGTCGCCGAGGCTGTGCCGGGTCGCCTGCTGCACCTCCGGGTCCGCATGGAGGGGCTTGTGGTTAATCTCGTCAACGTTTACGCCCCGACATTGGGCCCGGAGAGGCTGCGTTTTTATCAGCAGGCATCCGCCTTCCTCGGCTCCCTGGATCCTCATGAGTGCCTGGTCCTGGGAGGGGACTTTAACACCGCCCTTGAGGAATGGGACCGCTCGGGGACCGAGCAGTGCCCGGCCACCGCGGACGTCCTCCGGGAGATCGTCGAACGCCACTCTCTGGTGGACGTCTGGCGCGACCACCACCCGGATGACGTCTCGACGTTCACCTTCGTCCAGGTGGAGGCCCATCGGTCGCGCCACTCCCGGCTGGACCGTATTTACCTGTCGCACTTCCACCTTTCACAGGCCCACTCCTCCAGCGTTTGGCCGGCTCCCTTTTCGGATCACCACCTTGCCACCGTGACGGCCTCTCTCTGCGCGGAGAGGCCGGGGCCGGCCTATTGGCACTTTAATAATAGTTTGCTGGAGGATGCGGGCTTCGTGGCGTCCTTCCGGGAGTTCTGGCTGGCCTGGCGAGGGCAGAGGCTCACCTTTTCCTCGGCGCGGCGGTGGTGGGATCTGGGGAAGGTGCGCGCCTGGCTCTTCTGCAGTGACTACACCTGGGGCGCCAGCCGACGGACGGATGTGGCGATAGGGCAGTTGGAGCGGGAGGTCTTGGAGCTGGAGAGGCGTCTGGCCGCCAGCCCCGAGGATCCAGCCCTCTGCGGAGCATGCTGGGAGAAGCGGGAGGAGCTCCGGGCCCTCGAAGACCATCAGGCCCGGGGTGCTTTTGTTTGGTCCCGTATCCACCTCCTTTAGGAGATGGATCACGGCTCCCACTTCTTCTACGCCCTGGAGAAAAGAAGGGGGGCCAAGAAGCACGTCACCTGCCTCCTGGCGGAGGACGGCACCCCCCTCACGGATCCGGCGGAGATGTGCAAGAGGGCCAGGGCCTTCTACACCACTCTTTTCTCCCCAGATCCGACCAATCCTAACGCTTGCAGAGTGCTCTGGGACGGGCTCCCGATGGTCAGCATGGGCGACCAGGACCGGCTAGAGCTGCCTCTCACTCTGGCCGAGTTATCGGAAGCCCTTCGTCGCATGCCCACCAATAAATCTCCGGGCTTGGACGGGCTGACCGTGGAGTTCTACCGCGTGTTCTGGGACGTCCTCGGCCCAGACCTGGTCACTGTCTGGGCCCAGTCTTTGCAGAGTGGGGTCCTCCCTCTCTCGTGCAGGTGAGCCGTGCTGGCCTTATTGCCGAAGAGGGGGGACCTCCGCGACTTACGGAATTGGCGTCCCGTCTCGCTCCTCAGCACAACTACAAAATTGTTGCGAAGGCCATCTCGATGCGGCTAGGGTCCGTGCTGGTGGACGTGGTCCACCCAGACCAGACCTACACCGTCCCGGGCTGCACCATCTTTGATAACTTGTATCTGGTCCGGGACCTTCTGGAATTGGGGTGTAGGGATGGTCTGTCGTTCGCCCTCTTGTCTCTGAATCAGGAGAAGGCGTTCGACAGGATGGATCACGGGTATCTCCTGGGCACTCTACGAGCGTTCGGCTTCGGACCCCTGTTTGTGGGTTTTCTCCAGGTGCTGTACGCTTCTGCGGAGTGTCTGGTCAGGCTCAACTGGACCCTGATCGAGCCAGTCAGCTTCGGGCGGGGAGTGCGGCAGGAGTGCCCCCTCTCGGGCCAGCTGTATGCTCTGGCGATCGAGCCCTTCCTCTGTCTCCTTCGCAAGAGGTTGATGGGGTTGGTGCTTCGGGAGCTGGGGCTGCAGCTGGTCCTGTCGGCGTACGCTGATGACATGCTCCTAGTGGTCCAGGACCCGGGCGACTTGGCGCGGGTGGAGGCTTGCCAGGCTCTGTAGTCGGCAGCCACCTCCGCCTGGGTCAACTGGGTTAAGAGCTCTGGCCTGGTGTTCGGGGACGGGTGGCAGGTGAGCTCCCTCCCACCCAGGCTTCAGGCCATCCAGTGGAGCGCGGGTCCGCTGATCTATCTCGGCGTTTACCTTTCTGCCACGCATCCATGTCCGCCGGAGAACTGGCAAGATTTGCAGGGCAGGGTGACGGAGTGGCTCCGGAAATGGACAGGACTACTCCGGTGCCTCTCCCTTTGGGGGAGGGCACTGGTGCTTAATCAACTGGTCCTGTCCATGCTCTGGTACCGGCTCAACACCCTGGTCCCGGCCCCATATTTCCTGGCCAACCTCCTGATGGCGATTCTGGAGTTCTTTTGGCCAGGGACGCACTGGGTATCTGCAGGGGTCCTCTACCTGCCCCTGGAGGAGGGGGGGCAGGGCCTGAAGTACTTATGCACTCAGGTCCATGTCTTCCGCCTCCAGGCCCTGCAGAGGCTCCTGTTTGGTGCGGGTAGTCCGGCGTGGAGCATATTGGTGCACGCCTTCCTCCGCCGCTTCCGAGGGCTCCGATATGACCGGCAGCTCTTTTACCTCCATCCGAGAGGTCTTCCGCGAGACCTCTCCGGGCTGCTGGTCTTCTACCAAGACCTCCTCCGGACCTGGAAGCTCTTTTCAATGACCAGGTCCGTGGCGGCCACCATGGGGGTTGACCTCCTCGCGGAGCCCCTGCTACACAATCCCCAGCTTCGTGTGCAGGTGGCGGAGTCCCCCACGGTGCGCCAGAGGCTGGTCTCAGCGGGAGTCACCAGGGTTGGAGATCTCCTGGACTACGACCGGGGAGACTGGCTGGATCCCCTGACGCTCGCTCAGCGCATGGGGCTCTCCAGACCTCGTACTCCCCAGCGCGTACTTCAGGAGGTGAAGACCGCTTTACTGCCTGTTGCTTGGGCTTACCTTGACCGGGTCCTGCGAGAGGGCACGCCCCGCCCACCCTCCACCCCAGGCCCCATGGACATTTTTATCGGGCCCCTGCCCCGTGGACCCAATTGGCCCCCTCACCCTTTCACTGCCAGCCGGCTGCATGATCTGCAGCCAGTTCTGTTCTAGACCGCGCCACGGAAACATCTGTACACGCTCGTGCTCCATACCCTTCACTACCTCACTCTCGCGTCCCGCCCCGATTCCAAATGGCAGGACCTTCTGCCACCTCTCAAGAGTGAGAAGCCCCGGTGGGCCAGCTTGTACTCTGCCCTGGTCCCGAGGCCCGCTTGGGATATCAGTTGGCAGCTCCTTCACGGGGTCGTGAGCACAGGCGTGTACTTGGTGCGGTTCACCCCTGTCTCTAGCACCTGCCCTTTCTGTGGTGAGAAGGAGACCTTGGCGCACATTTATTTGGAGTGCGCCAGGTTGCAGCCCCTGTTCCGGCTCCTCCTGAATATTTTCTTGTGTTTTTGGTTGCACTTTTCCCCTCACCTTTTTATCTACACGCTCCCCATCCGTGGCCCCACAAAGTCGCGGGATCTCCTTCTCAACCTCCTCTTGGCCCTGGCTAAACTGGCCATCTACAACACCAGGGAGAGGAGGTTGGTCGACGGGATTTCCTGCGACTGTAGGGCCTATTTCCGTTCCTCCGTCTGTTCACGCATCCGGGCAGAGTTCCTCTGGGCGGCGTCCACTGGCTCCCTTGACACCTTCGAGGAGCAATGGGCGTTGTCCGGGGTTCTCTGCTCGGTGTCCCCATCAGGTTCCCTTCGTTTAGCCCTATGACCTCCCTCCGGATCCTGTTTTTTCATTAGTTGTCCCCTGTAATTACTTGGTGTCCCAGACCTGTTGGTCCTCCTCTTAGGCTGGGGGGAGGTCCTTTAGAAGTGGGTGGGCTTCGCCCGTCCACCCCCGCTGGATGCCAGTAGGACCAGACTCCTGCAGCCCACTGGCCTGGGTCTGTCACAATAGCTAATGTGTTGCAAATTTTTTTTAAATTCTCCAGAGGCAATCCTGGCAAATACAGGGCGGTAAGCCTAAATTCAGGCAAATTGGCTGAAGCCATAGTAAAGTACAGAATTATCAAAGACATAAATGAACACAATATGTTGGAATAGAGTCCACATGGCTGTTGTAAAGGGAAATCATGCTTCACCAATCTATTAGACTTCTTTGAGGCTGTCAACAGGCATGTGGACAAGGGTGATTCAGTGGATATACTGTGCTTGGATTTTCAGAAAGCCTTGGACACAGTCCCTCTCCAAAGACTCTTAATCAAAGCACGCAGCCAGGGGACAAGAGAGAAGGTCCTCATATGGATCAGTAATTGGTTAAAAGAGAGGAAACAAACAATCAGTTTTGACAATGAGGAGGAATAAATAGCTGAGTCCCTCAAGGACCTGTACTAGGACAAGTGCTGTTTAACATATTCATAAATGATGTGAACACTGAGGTGGCAAAATTTGTAGACAGTATAAAATTACTGAAGACAGTTAGGACCAAAGCTGACTGTGAAGAGTTACAAAGGGATCTCACAAAATTGGATAACACAATGGCAGCTGAAATTCAATGTTGATAAATGCAAAATAATGTAGATTGGAAAAAAATAATCCCAACTATACATATACGGTGATAGGGACTCAACTAGCTGTTACCACTCAAGAAAGAGATCTTACAGTCATTGTGGATAGTTCTCTGAAAACATCTGTTCAATGTTTCACTACAGTCTAAAAAGCTAACAGAATGTTAGGAACCATTAGGAAAGGGATAGACAATAAGACAGAAAATAGCATAATGCTGCTATATAAATCCATGGTATGCCCACACCTTGAATACCACATGCAGTTCTGGATGCTCCATCTCAAAAGAGATATATTAGAATTGGAAAAGGTGCAGAGATGGGCACAAAAATCATTAGGGACATGGAACAGCTTCCATGTGAGATAAGATTAAAAAGACTGGGACTGTTCATCTTAGAAAAGAGATGACTAAGAGGGGATATGATAGAGGTCTATAAAATCATGACTGGTGAAGATGAATAAGGAAGTGTTATTTACCCCTTCACATAACACAAGAACCCAATGAAATTAATAAGCAGCAGGTTTAAAACAAACAAAAGGAAGTACTTCTTCACACAACACACAGTGAACCTGTGGAACTCCTTGTCGTGGGATGTTGTGAAGGGCAAAACCGTAACTAGGTTAAAAAGAAGAATTAGATAAGTTCATGGAGGATAGGTCCATCAATGGCTATTAGCCAGCATTGTTAGGGACATGCTTAGGGTGTCCCTAAACCTCTGACTGCCAGAAGGTGGGAGTGGACGATAAGGGATGGATCACTTGATGTTTTGTTCATTTCCTCTGAAGCACCTGGCTCTCATGACTGTTAGAAGACAGGATACTGGGCTAGATGGACCATTGGTTTGACCCAGTGTTGCCGTTTTTATGTTCTTAATAACAAGATAATTAAAGCTAACACTTTTGGAGGGGATTCCCCAAATTTTAGTTCTTGGTACTACCACAAGTTCAGTATAGAATATAATTATACACACGTACATACATACACTGTCCTAGGGCTCTTTTGTGGAAGGAAATATTTACCCTTCTCCGTCTCTGTGGAATGGTATCCAATCCCTTTGTAGGGCATGCTGGCTCTTTAAAGTTGAGAAACAAAGGAAAGCCCTACAATCTCCTTCAAACTCCTCTTGAGTCTGTGCAACAACAGTCTGCAATTTACTCAATCTGCAGCCATCCTAGTCTTCATCTTCTCCAGAGGCGTTAGGGAGCCAGCTGTCTAAATCAACAAAACTGGCAAAGCCGCTGAATCCCAATCCATGAAGCAGTACTCTCTGGTCCTTGCGCTGCTCCACCACTGAGATTTCCACTCTGGTTCCCAACCTTCCTATTTATGAACTCCCCTCCCTTCCCTAGAATTCCCATTCATTCTCAGAGAGGGACTCAGGAGGTATCTCGTCAGGCTACTTACCCACAATGGAAATCAACCAGGCAGTTTCAAACAGCTAATGAGCATGCCCTGTGCTCACCATACCCTGTGCCTGCATCATTTAGGCCCACCCGGCAGAGTCACCAAGTGGCTTGGTCAAGTCTTCAGGCACCCAGAGCCCACCCCAAAAAACAAAACCAAGAGCCATTTGTCCTCCCCACTGTTCTTCCTCTTATTCACCCCATTACACGTTGCGACGCAAGCGGGAGGGTGACAGAAGGACTTCACAACCCAGCCCCTAACACTTTTAGCTTCTATCCTTCTGGAGGGTCTGGAGGTGGAAGATGAAAGAGAAGCTCCTCTGCTGGTGTGACAATCAGCTAAACTCTTGCTAAACTCAGCGGTTCTTTTTCTAACTTGTCTCTAGACCTTTATTAACAATTGCTTCAAACTGAACCACTAAGCATCTCCCTCCACTAGGCAAGTGCCTGCTGTGCATATATTGTTGGAGCAGCTCTAATGAATAGCCATTTCCAAGTCTGTCAATCAGCCAGTTTCACAGAAGCCTTCAGCTGCCTTTGCTTTAAAAAAAAAAACAAAGCAAAAAACGAAAGCTGCCAAGATCATTTTACAATTTACAATTTACACGGAGCCAATTGTTTGCCACCCACCTCAGCCTCCTACAAACAGATATTATCCTTCTACAGCCCAATCAGCCTGGAACACTCACTGAATATCTATATCTCTCTATCTGTCTGAGCTGCCACTTTAACATCTGTCAGCAGTGTATGGAGTTCTGAAGAGGTGTGTTATTACTGGATGGGTCCGTGACAATAAATTATAAACAGAAGCACAATATAAAAGAATCCAGCACACGTTTCTCCTTCAAGAGTACCGATTCCAGCCGCTTTGCCTAGCGCAGCAGCACCATGGTGGGCAATGGTGCATTTGCACAGGGAAATGGCGCAGAGGAACTGGGCTCCACAGGAGCTGTCTCTAGGGTAGCCCAGCAGGAGAGATGGACAGGCGGTGGGTCAATGGATAGGTTCATATGTAGATGCGCTGCACAACCCCTGCCCTCATTGAGAAAGGATGCCAGAGCTAGTACTGCAGTCCAGGGATCACACTAGCAGAGCAGTGGCTAAACTGATGTTCTGTGCCCTGGTGGGGAGGATTCCATCTCCCTCACTGGTGTGAAAATCCTCAGATAAAGGCTGCACTCAGGGTTCAGGATTTAGGCTGTCAAACAAACTCAGCTAGTAGTGTGGTCAGTGGATAGAGCAGTACAGTGGGACTTGGGAGACCTGAGTTCTGTGGGAGGGTGAGCTTGGATAAGTCACATCCTCTGCCTGTGCCTCAGTTTCCCCATCAGTACAATGGGGATTATGAGGCTTCTTACCCTAAATTGGGCCAGTTAGTAAGCTTAGGGAGAACTAATGACCCACCAGAGTTTGGCAGAAAGCAGCACGTTTATTATACTGATAGCTAAGCTCAAAAGAAGTGGGAGGGGGTCACACTCATATATTCACGCTCCCAGGACAGGCACAGCAATGGAGATGTCAGGATCCTTCAAGGTAAGTGTCCCACAGGGCAGCAATGGACGGTGCGATGGAGGTAAGTCTTCCTGAGGTATAATGAAATGCAACGCAGTGAACCACTGGCCAGGCAGTCTGGGCGAAGGGCCTTTACGGGAGGTACAAGCTTGTGAGTGCATTCCTGAGCACATGGCCCCTTCTCCTCTTAAGGACCTACTCCTCATGGCCTGCGACTAGATATGACTTGGCCACATCTGGTTGGTCACACTCCACCTCGGGCAGTGTCCATGCACTGGGTGTGTGAGCGCTGCCTAATTAGAGTCCCAGACACCTTGTCTACCTGGGAGCTCTTCTGATCTTCCAGCTGTTCAAGCAGCCCATTCATTCCACAAGCATTCCAGGAGGGAGTGGGAGGGGGAAAGCCACTTCACAGGTATTCAGAGAGGAGACAAAAGGTGGGGGAAGGTGTAACAGATCCTTTGAACATACAGGTTATACAGAGCATACAGATCACTGCTGCTCCTACAACTAGGCTGACCTCCTTTGCAAAGCACTTGTGAGATCTACTGATTAAAAGAGCTACATATTATTAACTTTTACTCCTGTCCAGTATCCTATACTCCAGGGATCGGCAACCTTTGGCATGTGGCTCACCAGGGTAAGCACCCTGGCGGGCCAGGCCAGTTTGTTTACCTGCTGTGTCCGCAGGTTCAGCAGATCATGGGTCCCACTGGTTATGGTTCACCACTCCAGGACAATGGAGGTGGCGGAAAGCGGTGGCCAGCACATTCCTCGGCCCATGCCGTGCTGCGCCGCTTCCTGCAGCCCCCTTGGCCAAACCTGTAGATGCGGCAGGTAAACAAATGGGCCTGGCCCGCCAGGGTCCTTACCCTGGCCAGCCGTGTGCCAAAGGTTGCCGATCCCTGCTATACACTAATGGTATATGAAATGACATGGAGATGTTCTTTTAAGAGGAACGAGGATTTTTTTTTCATGTCTCCATATTTTAAGGCTAAAAACTGTAGAACAGTTCAAATGAAGGCATCAGCTGGGGACGGCAATGGTGCTTTTTGAGGGAGTATGGGAGGAGAGGAGTTGGTAGGCTGGTTTGTTAATTGGATTCTGGCCCATCAAGGGAAAGTACAGAGCTACAAAATCATTCGTATTTCTGAGAAACGCAAGAGCACAGCTCCTCAGCTGGTGCAGATCTACATCGTTCCGCTGATTTCCATGGAGCTGCGCCTGCTTTTATGATATATTTTCTGACTTCTTATTAATGGCCAGCAGGATGCAGTAGCGACGCAACATGGTCCAGCGGATCAGACATGGAAAATCAGGGTTTTACTCCCCCCACCCAGCCTGTCATGGGTGGCCTTAGCCAAGGGATGTTGCCTTTGTCTGGTGTATTTATATTGCAAGCACCTTGGGGATGGCCCTACATGGTTGTACAGCATGTACTACAATGGGGCCCTGATCTTATTGGGGCCCCTTTCTGCCACTGTACTAATTACCATGAGAAAGGATAAGTAGGTCAGCTTCAGTATGGCTTTCCTCGGTGTTTTAAACGCTCACTTTGACTTGTTAGGCCTGGGTATTGCTTGTGTTAGACACTTTTCTTCCTACAGTTGGGGAAATTATTTGCCTAACTAGGGGGACAGGATAAAGCCTAGGTTGGAGGTTTATTATTAATTCATACATTTCCAAATCTAGACTAACGTGGCATTAGGGTTGAACATGCTTTTGACATTACGGTTGCTTAATAGTATAAGAAGAGAGTGCAGCATTTATGCAGTATTGGTTTCCCTGCCATGCCAAAAAAAAAAATCAATAAAAATAAAGCAAAGGCACTGGATAGTGCAGGTGCTAGATAATGGAATGTAGTGCCTGGAGGGCTTTTATACCATGTAATGTTTTTGTCTGCTTGCTTTGCCATATCCCTGAAGCAGCATTGCACCTAAGGAATTATTCAATCAGAGACTAAAGGAAGTAAACAAACATCATCAGTGACATGCATAGCTTCTAAAATGATAGTTAATAATCAGCATTTCTCCAAGATCTAACTGCCTACAGAGTCAGTCAAATATATTATGGTAGTATGTAGGAACCTCAGCCATAACCCAGGAGCCCAGTGTGCATGGTGTTGGACAAACACAGAACAGTCCCTGCCCCAGAGAGCTGACAATCTAAGCAAGAACTTGATCTCAAAAAGTTCAGATTCACGTAACTCTCTGCAGCCGTCTCCAAAGAATGTACAAGGGAAGACTTGGATAAGCAGCAAGGCTGAAGCACTCCTGGAGGTGCTCTTTCCAGAATGTGCTCAAGGCTCACTGGCTGGGCTGCGAGGAAGCTGGCACTTGTCCCCTGTTGCACTGTCATCAGTTCAGTGGCTTGCCACAGCACTAAAGTTCTGCTAAGAAATGAAACAAAATAAATGAGTTCAAAGGTCAAAGCCATGGAAGTACTGAGCCTGCACTAGGTAAAAGTGGCTGTCTGTTTGCAAAGCTCAGAGCTCATCAAATATTAACTATACCCTCCCTGCCACATCCCTGCTGAGGGAGTGAGGAAAATCCCCACTGGGATCATTTGGAAAGTTATTCTTGCTCCCGAGCTTCACTGAAAAAGGAGCCATTCGCAAGTGTGAGACAGAGAAGCGGAATCAACATGGAGGAGGTGCCAGGTAGAAAGGCAGAGCTTAGGATGTCTACAAAACACGGGGAAGCTTCCCAAACAGGTGAGTAAGGAACAGATCCAACCTCCAGGTGAAAGAATGCTTAGGACTAGCTGGCAGAAATCCTCCTCCAGTAGGGCTCTGTTCACAGGATTAAAGGCAGCAATTCCACAGGGATAAACTGCCAGTGAACATTCTGGTCAGGGAGGTGGGCCTCATCAATCCCTTTGGACATTAGCCAACCCCCGCTGGTCTCTCGTGGTTCCCTGTCCTCACGCTTGAGCTGGATTGGTAGCCAGTTTTAGCTCCTCAAGCTTCCAACCACACCCAATTAGCAATAGGAGGAGAGGTCTCTGTGTCATAGGCCGCTTGCGCTGTTGTCTTGGGTTCTGCATGCAGTTAGCAAGTGGATGGGGGTGAGAACCCCCAGCAGCAGTGCAATGAGATGAGAAGTCTTCAAATACTGTTTTCCTGGGGGCTAGAAGAGGTGGTCTCCATTGGATAAAGGCCTGCACTGACACACACACATACACACCTGCATATGCACACATCCATGAGAAGAAAAACACTTCACAAGGAAAGCGAGGGGAAAATCTGCAACTGTAAAAGGGTGGGGCCAAATTCTGCTCCTATTAAAATCAATAGCAAAACTCCCACTGACTTCACTGGAGCAAGACCGAGCTTTAGACATAGGAAGGAATTAACAAGCACCACTTAGTCTGCCCGGGTGTTTGGGACTATGCAGGGGGTAGAGGTGCGCAGAGAGCAGAACTTTAGAGAGGAAGGGCGCTTGGGCTTCAAACACTAGCCTCAGAGTGCTGGCTCAGTTCAGGATCTGCCTTGCTTACTAGGTGACCTTTGGCAAGTCACTCGCTCTCTATAGCTCCCCATCCATACAACAGCGATAATGCTCCTCCCTCTTCTCCCTGCCCCTGTGCCTTTCTGGTAAGTTGTGGGGACAGGGACAGTCTCTGACTCTGTATATGTTCCAGGACTAGCTTCATGAGATCTCCAGTTCAGGATGGACCTCTGGGCTCTGCTCTAACAATAAAGACCATAAGCAGGCAGAGGAGGGAATCGAATTGTGTTTTATCTCATATATAAGCCCCCTCAAAATGGCTTACTTTGGGAGCATCTGCTTTCTCCCCAGCCTGCCCCCGACAACAATATTCCACTGTCAATTTACTTCTTTTAAATGCCAAAGAGTCCAACTGACTGGTCTTCTCCTTAACTGCATTATGTCCTTGGATTCTAAGTATACTCCCCTTCTCTTCCCCATCCCACTAAGGGGCAGCCAAAGTGGAGGTGGGCTCGGAGGTCATGGCTGTGAGAAGTAACAGGGTGGTGCTGGATAATACCATCTGCCCAGCTGAAATCATCATCTGCAATGGCAAGATAGCTGACATTCTGCCCAAGAGAAGCTGGGCTTGTGCCAGCGGAGAGAAGGCAAGTATGGGCCAAAGTGCTAGATGAACTGGTATTGAGGAAACAACCATGTATCAAAGATGACAGAGATGTTAGAAGGAACAGCTATTGGGGACAGAGTAATTGCATTTAAAAATCATTCCAAAAAGTGAAATCTTGAGGCAGATCCTCAGGTGAATCCGCAAGACTCCAAAGACTACAGAGGTATATGTAGATTTACATCACTGAGGGTCTAACCCAGTGGATTATACTGGTGGAAGTGAGATCAGGCCCCTGGAACTTGGCACAAATAATGTAGAGGCAGCCCCTGAAGTACCCATCCCTAGCTGTAGGCAAGATGCTGGGCCATTTTATTAGTTCCATATAGATGGCTAGCCTGTGACCTGAGAGTAACTCCATTCGTTTGAATGGAACTACTCCAGAGTTCAACCAGCATCACTGAAAGTAATCAAGCTGTTCTTTCTTTACCTCAGTGCTGACCCTTAGTGTAGTGAGCCAGGGCTCTCAGAGACCAGAATGACTGGTCAGCACACATTTCCTTTCAAGTTCCCATAAATATTTTTAGTAAATACTCTAGTTGTGCTCTGTTATCACAATTTCAGGTGTGTGTAATGGGGGAAAACAGATGTGTCCTTGTTGCCAAGAAGGCTAATGGTATTTTGGGCTATGCAAGTAGGAGCATTGCCAGCAGATCGAGGGACGTGATCATTCCCCTCTATTTGGCATTGGTGAGGCCTCATCTGGAGTACTATGTCCAGTTTTGGGCCCCATACTACAAGAAGGATGTGGAAAAACTGAAAAGAGTCCAGCAGAGGGCAACAACAATGATTAGGGGGCTGGAGCACACAATTTATGAGGAGAGGCTGAGGAAACTGGGATTATTTAGTCTGCAGAAGAGAAGAATGAGGGAGGAGTTGATAACTGCTTTCAACTACCTGAAAGGGGGTTCCAAAGAGGATGCATCTAGACTGTTCTCAGAGGTGCCAGATGACAGAAGAAGGAGTAATGGTCTCAAGTTGCAGTGGGGGAGGTTTAGGTTGAATATTAGGAAAAACTTTTTCACTAAGAGGGTGGTGAAACATGGGCATGAGGTGGTGGTGGAATCTCCTTCCTTATAGGTTTTTAAGGTCAGGTTTGATAAAGCCCTAGCTGGGATGATTTAGCTGGGGATTGGTCCTGCTTTGAGCAGGGGGTTGGACTAGATGGCCTCCTGAGGTCCCTTCCAACCCTTATATTCTATGATTCTATGCTTACCGGTGTCTGAATAAGGAGAGGGAAGCCAGAAAACTTGACTGCTTTGGGCTAGATTCCCAGATGGCGTAAGTTAGTGTAGCACTGTTTAAGTCAATGGGCTATGCCAGTTTACACCAGTGGAGTATCTGGCCCAGAGATTGGCCTGAACCAGAAGAGATAAAAATCACACCCACACACAGATCTGGTGAAGTTCACAGCGTGGGCAAGCCATCTGGGCCCAACTCATCAAGATCACCTCTGTTCTGTCAGGTAAGTGCTACAGTGTGCAGAGGGGAAATCCTCCTCAGAGGGGACAGGGTCCCTCTCCCCCCAGATTTGCTGCTTGAACACTGCTGAAGCCGCCTGCCCTCACTCCGCCCCTCCCTGCCCTCTTCCCCGCACACTATCAGCAGGCACAGGTCATCTTTGGTCCTCCTTAACAGTGCATTTTCAAACAGTCTGAAGCCAAGCCTCCTATTCTGTAGGTGCAAATTGCACCTACAGTGTTGCACTTCTTGGATGAACTGAAGGTGCACGTCAGAGCACTTGCACCTCTAAACTAGAGGTGCAAATTTGGCCAGTGCAAATTTCACCCACAATTGGAAGAACACCCTTTTGTAAGTTTGGCCCTTGGTATCAGGGACATGAACATGTGAAGTCAGCCATAAAATCTGTTTGGCATATTTTTAATACCTGATTAAAATAACTTAGCAAGATCTAGTGCACAGGAGCAAACTGGATACATGAAAAGAATAGCCAAGTAAATCATAGATTAACTGGGACCATCAGACTGGCATGTCTGAGATTAGAGAGCTATTTTGACAGTCTGTAGGAATTGTACCCGGGTGCAGATAACCTTTAGAACATTTGCTACCTCACTGGCCTAGTACATCCGCTGGAGGTGTTCACAGAAGCCATTGGGAAATCCACATTTTCCCATCACTCTGTAAGTCACTTCCTGACTGTGAAGCCCTGCAAGGGATTATTTTTAAAATCCTGATCCCACCCTTCCCCGTAATACACTCCCACGCACTCCCACATAGTTTCTTGCATTTTTATCCCACTCCCACCCGCAAAAACCTTAGACCCTGCAAAAGAGACAGATTTTTTTATGCTACTAAAACAACAATTTTACCACTAAAAGAATAAAACAAATCTTGCTTAAACCATGTAAAAATACTTTAACTCCCGTTATAAGAGACATCAAATCTCTTTCTATCCCTCGCTTAAATTTAAGTATTAAAACCTTTATTTTAAAAAAGAAAAACTTGCTGTACATTGCTCAAATTCTATATGGGCCAAGGTGACGAGAGAGTTAGTGTTTTCCTGCAAACCCCGACAGACTGGATTTTTTCCCCACCATATCCCAACAGCAACAAAGTACATTTTACCCACTCCCACTTATGGCACCAGCCCTGGGATCCACGGGATCCCACCCAGTCCTACAGCAGGGTTCTAGCCTGCATACAAGAAAGTGGGTGTAGCAGGGACATCACCTCTAGAGTACCCCCTCATGGTAAAGGGTGGCCCTGCAGGCACCCCACATTCCCCTCCTGCGCCTCCTCACGACTTTAGTCCAGAGTATTTAATATGAAAAGTTCCCCTTCTGGAGTCTGATTTATTGCAGTTGTACAGTTTCCAGCAGCCCTCTTCTTTCAGACCACTTCTAGCACTGCCTGAAGTGTGTGTGTTTGTGCATGTGGGGGGAGCAGTAATCATAATCTGGGGGCCGCTGTTGTCGTAACACAGTGCTTAAAATGCACCCTCAGTAACCCAGCTCAGTTTGTATTTGCTTTGCCAGGTCTGCACCATGCCCTTGAAGCCTGGCCTCCAGGCCCAAAGCCTTCTCTCTTTGCTAAGAGACTCCACCACCCTCCTGCCATAGTTACTTCTGTGCTTCTCCTTGCCCTCCAGCAGCTCCGCCATGGCGGGCAACAAAGTCTTGCAAGAAACAGAAAGAAACAAAATCATCCTGACAACAGGGCTTCCTTCCAGACAGCTCTTCTGGGGCGCCCGCAGCCTGCCACCTTAAGCACCCAGCCAGCAGCCTCCCCTGCTAGATCTTTCTGGGACTCCTGCAGGAGACTTTAGCTTGGCTTCATACAGACAATCCCTATCTACCCCCAAGGTCTGATTGGGTCACATGGCTTACCTCATCTCTTCTCCCCCACCAGGAGAGTGGCTGGGGCTGAACCCATCTCCCCATAAAGGGCCAGCCACCCTGGGACACTGGGCCTTTCAGTGCTAATAGCAATGTTGATGTGGGCTGAGAGGATTCTAACATGACCTCCCCATCAGGATTGTCCATGAGTTCCTTTCTCCCCGCAGGTGCTGGATGTTGGCGATCTGGTGGTGATGCCTGGGATCATAGACCCTCATGTCCACACGTGTGAGCCAGGGCACACAGATTGGGAGGGTTACTCTTCTGCAACCAAGGCTGCTGCTGCAGGAGGCATCACAACCCTGGTGGCTATGCCGCAGTACGGTACCGAAGGTGGAGTGGGAGCAGCATTACTAGGGTGACCAGACAGCAAATGTGAAAAATCGGGATGGGGGTGAGGGGTAATAGGAGCCTGTATAAGAAAAAGACCCAAAAATCAGGACTGTCCCTATAAAATCGGGACATCTGGTCACCCTAAGCATTACTGCACGCACCTATGGGTTACCTCCTTGTTGCCATGCATTGGAAGGGGCCCATATCATATAATGATAGCATGACCTTTGTGAAGGGAAGGATGGAGTGGAGAGTGAAGTGGCTCCTCGCTGTGCATTGCACTGGGTTTGATGGGTCTTGGAGATCCGCCTGTCCTGCATGTGGATAGTTAGGCGCACGCTATCTCCCACTGAAATCTATGGGCATCTTTCCATCACCTGCAATTGGAGGTGGATCAGGGTCCCTGCAGAATGAGGCAGACCCTCCGTTGGTATAAAGGATGAACCTAAACAAATTTACATCAGCTGAGGATCTGGGCCCAGGACTTCAGCCCACTCTTTGCAGGTGTTGAACATATGCTGTTTGGGTCGCCCTTTCCCTCTGCAATGCTGCTGAGTTATTCTGCCTGTGAAGGGTATGGGGTGACAAAAGAATGGGAGCTCAATGGGTGCATGCTATTTGCTAAACTCCTGCCAGGTCAGGGAAAGCCCAGCCTTTGCTGGTGGAAGCTATTCTCTGCCACCCCATGCAGCTTGGAATGTAGGACAAATCCCCTACAAACTGCAGCTCAGAGCTGCAAGGGAAATAAACTGCATCCAAATCTGCCTGTTTCCAGCAAGCACTGCCACTTGGCCCAGCTCCTGAGTGATAAATGTGGTCCAACAGTGCTCTCTGCTGGCCACACCTAGTACTCTCAGGATGAAAAGAAAAAGGATTTATATGCAGAAGTTTATTCTGAGAGGAGGTGCAAAGATCCTCATTCTGATGTCCATCCCAAGGCTGAACTAGCGGAAGTAGGGATCCAGGCATGGAGGGTCCTGATAGAAGAAGGAGACCATCTACAGGGGATGAGAACATAAAGGGGCTTGCCGTTGGCAGGGGACTAGGAAGTATAATCCATTTGTAGGGGCTGAGGGCTTTGGAGGAAGTATCTGGTGGGGACGAGTGATCTAGAAGAACACCAAAGTGTTGGTAGCTCTGGTCCCCATTTTGTCTTAATCATCCTCTGTCTATTCCTATCCCACTATATTATTACCCACTTTTGCTCCCAGCGCCACACCGGGAAATGAGATCTGCCTATAATCTTCTATGGGAGCTAGCTGCGCCCCTGTCTACCCTGCACTCTCCTCATACCGCATCTCTTGTGCACTCTTTCTCTACATCTCTATAGCATTCTCCCTTCCAGTCGAGAAAGGGTTCTGGACCTTGCTAAGCTGCTCTCTCTCTCTCTGTGCCCTCCAGGAGCTGTCTTCCCCCAATCACAACTCTGGCAAACTTTGAGGACACGCTACAGTCTGCCGAAGGGCAGTGCTATGTGGATGTAGCCTTCTGGGGCGGAGTCATTCCTGGAAACCAGGTCAGTGGCTGTCATTCAGCAAATGCAACAGCATGAAATACCAGCTGGAATGGTGCAAGGGCAGATACCCAGGACTCATCTCCTCTCTGGGGAGTTTCAGTGCAGGGAGCTAACGGGCTTAGTGCTTCTGGAAACCTGGCTGCAAGTCACTAAAAAATTGCTGCACAGTCAGTGCAGGCTGCGAAATAATTCAGAGGAAACTGATCAGTCCAACAAAGTTGTGGTGAATGCCTCCCATTCAGCTGATCTGCCTAACCCCACTAGGGTCTCTTGGGGAAGGGACACAGAACAATGTCTCAGGGATGCTGCTAACGAATCTGCAGTCACTGGCAAGGCTCCCATTGACTTCAATGGGGCCAGGGTTTGGCCCTGGCTCCTGTGAGGCTGATGAGAGATTCCCAGTCTCTGCTGTTGTTAGAAGGGGCATCTGGGCTGGGTCAGCTTGCAGGTGTTGGGAGGTTTGTGTTGGTCCAATCTATTAGCAATGGGGCAGTAAATGTGATAATAATCATAGAATCCCATAGAGTCCTCTAGCACAAGGGTCAGCGGCTAGTGGGCATTGGCTGAGCAAAGTTGTTGGGTAACCACTAGCACAAATACAGCTTTGATCTGTTGAAATGAAGTATTTGCCTTCTAAGGGGCATCTTGACCTTCAAAGTCTGTTGGAATTTGACCTTCTGTGGAGGTAAATGTTGAAGAAACTGATGGCCCTATCCACTGTGGAGCACAGCTGTCCCATATGCATGCTGAGTTATTGGCTAGGACGATGCCTCATGGGGCATATGAACAGTAGTTTAGGTGCTCATCCTTTGGCAGATTTTGCTTAAATGTGGCTCTCATAGCTGGAGCCATCCGGAAGGGCTGGCTGAACCAGGTGCCTGATAACCTGCAAATGTAGAACATAACATCTATCTCAGTCACTGCCCTACTTTCATCATCTCAGATGGCCAGGCTATCATTCTGCAGCAAATGCTAGGGTTGGAATGCACACCCTGCAAAGGCTGCATTAGGCAGAACTGGTGCATAGTGGGATGTCCAGGCCTGAGTGCATCACTTCTGTTGCCTGCTTTAGGATGAGCTCCTGCCCATGCTGCAGGCTGGAGTCCCAGGCTTTAAGTGCTCCCTGATTGCAAGTGGAGTGGAGGAATTCCCCCATGTCAGCCTCCAAGATCTGCACATGGCAATGGATGAGCTGCAAGGCACAGACTGTGTCCTCTTGGTAAGTGTCACTGCTTATGCTCAGCTACCCTGGTCCCATGAAGTTCAGGTCCCTGCTTTCTCTCTTCAGATTCAATACCCAGTGCTACTGTAACCCACACACCTCCTGGGTGTGGTGTTCTGTCCCAGCGAGTGTCACCGAGACCACTTAGAGAGAGAAAAAATGAGTCTGCTCTACAGCCTTAGCTAACAGCCAGCTGGTTTTTAGCTCATGCAGTAGAGGTGCAAGCATTTAGCTCCAGAGGTCCCAGGTTTGGTCCCACCCACCAATGACCGGGGTCTGTTGGTGTTACACTGCCAAATCAGAACAGCAGCATCTCCCACGCACTTGGCATAGGTGTAACTAACTGCACAAAGGGAAGGGTAGGGGAGGGCCCACATGGTTCAGTGGGCTGCATTCCTGCCCTGGAGACTAAAAACAGATACTGGTTTCTAGCTTCCTCTTTCAAATATTACCTTCACAGACAACCATCTCCATGACAAGCCTCTCTCCCTGGAGTGTGATCCCAGAGCACATGGAGACCCAGGGGACAAGCATCCCAGAAAAGCCATTTGTCAATTAGACAGAGTCAACCTTTCCTGGCACCCCAGAAAGGGAGGAAGTTGCCATCATTTGTGTGTCATCTCAACCCCTCAGGACAGGCGGTTTCTGAGGGTTTTCAATCCCCAGGAGAGAGCAGGGCTCTTCTAATATATGGCTCAGAGTGTGACTCACCAGGCCCTTCCATTTCCTTCCACAAATGAGAAAGAACGGTAATGAGAGGAGTAGCCTTGGAAAGGGCTTACCTCCTCAACCTGTTAGCATTAATTCTTCCCTCCATTTGGATTCGCTTTCCAGTTCCACGCAGAGCAAGAGCTGGGCCAGTGGAAGCCGGCACTAGAGGGTACGTAGTGACGACTCTGGGATGGAAACCTACGGCAAGCACATCTCTCTATGTACACAGCCTGCAGGAGGCATATGGGTCTCACTCTCTGTCAAGGTTTCTTTCCCCACTTTGAACTTTAGAGTACAAAAAGTGGGGACCTGCATGAATACTTCTAAGCTTAATTACTAGCTTAGATCTGGTACACTGCCACCAGCCAGAATTTAGTGTCTGGCACACTTTTTGTTCCCCCAAAACCTTCCCTGGGGAACACAGATCCAAACCCCTTGGATCTTAAAACAAGGAGAATTTAACCATCCCCCCTCCTTTTTTCCTCCACCAATCCCTGGTGAGTTCAGGTCCAATTCCCTTGGATTTTAAAACAAGGAAAAATCAATCAGGTTCTTAAAAAGAAAGCTTTTAATTAAAGAAAGAAAAGGTAAAAATTATCTCTGTAAAATCAGGATGGAAAATGCTTTACAGGGTACTTAGATTTATATAGCCCAGAGGAAACCCCCTCTAGCCTTAGGTTCAGAGTTACAGCAAACAGAGGTAAAAATCCTTCCAGCAAAAGAAACTTTCACAAGTTGAGAAAACAAAAATAAGACTAATCCGTCTTGCCTGGCTATTACTTACAATTTTGAAACATGAAAGACTGATTCAGAAAGATTTGGAGAGCCTGGGTGTACGTCTGGTCCCTCTTAGTCCTAAGAGCGAACAACGAACAAAACAAAAAGCACAAAGACTTCCCTCCACCAAGGTTTGAAAGTATCTTGTCCCGCTATTGGTCCTTTGGTCAGGTGTCAGCCAGGTTTACTGAGCTTCTTAACCCTTTACAGGTAAAAGAGACATTAACCCTTAACCATCTGTTTATGACACTCTCACTTTACGCTGCCAGGGCAGGGCACACACAGACATCCCACGACACTGATTAATGTTGCAAGCAAGAGCCTACTGACCGGGGAGTCACGGAATAAAATTCCCTTAACTGTTACCCTTTCTGGGCAGTTAGCCACTCTGTACACATCCCGGGCCAGGTCCTCTGCTGGTGTAAATAGTCCACGGAGTCCAGGAGCACATCACTATGTCCCTTAGCACAAACCTCCTGCACCTCGAGATGCAAACCTGACTCTATTTCCTTCTCCGGTCTCTGTGCAGACCCCACAGAGTACAGGGTACTCCTGGACTCCCGCCCTGATGCAATGGAAGTGGAGGCCATCCAGACCATCGCTAATCTCTGCCTCCAGTACAAGTAAGGAGCCATTCTCCATGGGGTTGGGAAGCAGGAGGAGACATGTGAGTGCTTTTGTGGCAGTGACCTTTGACCTCCAGAAAGTTGCTTTCTGCAGGCTCCCCCACCTGGCTCTCTGCTTTCATTGCACAAAAGGCTGTGTGGCCCCTATCCATGCCAAGAGAATTGTGGCAATGTAAACTGAGGGCAATCCGTCACTGGGCAGAAAGGTGCACACACACCCGGGCTTCCCCTCCAGCAGGGAAGCCAGTGACCCCCTTCCCTCACCCATCTCATAGGTATGGTGAGTTGGCGTATGCACATGTCCTTGCCTCTCGGGCACCCCCCCGTCCAGATGCAGTGTTGCCTGGGATGTTTCCTCTCATACCCCTCTGGTGGCCACTGCCTGTGCTGTGGGGGCCACGCCCAGCTGCTCTTTTCCTCAGACTGCCTTGCTGGGTCTCCTGTGGGTTGGCTTTCTCGCCAAGTCACACGCTGGTTCAGTCCCCTTCCAGGTACCAAAAGGCCCAACTAACAGTCCTCCTGCCCTTCTCAGGTGCCACTAAAGGCCTCTGCTTCTTGGCCTCTTCTCCTGGCCCTGCAGAGCTTCTCCCACAGGGTTCTCCTGCCTCCCTTCCCCAGAGATCTCTCTGTTGCAGAACTTCTCTTTTAACTCACACATCTCCTGGGCGTCTCCTCTATTCCCTCAGCCTCACATACCCTAGCTTGGGGCTCCTCTCTGCTCCTTGTGCAGCTCGCATGCTGGCTTCTGCAGGCTCTTCCCAGAGGGGACCCTCCTCCTTAGCTCTGGTGCTTCACCACCACAGCTGGGGTCAGTTTCTCTCTAAGCCTCAGGAGACAGAGTGAAGTCACTAATTATCACTTGTGTTGCCAGCTCATCAGTGAGGCTGAGGACAGTGGCTAAGACATGGGCAAGACCCTCCCCCTAACCCACAGGTGGTGACATTTCAGCTCTGCTCTCAACCATCATGAGGTGAGGAGTGAAGTCACCAGCCTGAGGACAGCTGCCCAGCCAGCAGGATAACTGTCTCATGCTCTCTAATAGGATGCCCTGCCACATCCTCCATCTCTCCTCTGCTCAAGCCCTGCCCATCATCAGAGAGGCTCGCCAGAAAGGGGCACCACTCACTATAGAGACTGCCCACCACTACCTCACCCTCACGTCTGAACGCATTCCACCTGGGGGCACCTACTACAAGTGCTGTCCTCCTATCAGGACCAAAACCAATCAGGTAATGAGACCTAAAGGGGCTCCAGAGGGGAATTTCAGCCCAAGACATCAGATGCCATGAGCATAACCGGGGCTGGGGGAAGGGGGCACCAGCAAAGGAAGGAAATGAGGCCACCATCTAAGAAGATACATTTCAGGAGCAGCAAAAGTCAGACTGGCCCAGCTCTTCAGTCTCTGTGTAGCCCATCCTCTTGCCCCTCACTCTCATTCTGCAGAATCCAGGCAACTTTGTCAGTCACATCTCCTCTGCTTCAGTCACCTGGTGGTGAATCCTTGAGTGTGGCCTTGATCAGACATGGTCCACTCTTGAGATGGACTGTTGTGGGACATGGCGAGGTTCGGGAAGGAGGTGGCTACAGTGGCCAAGGCTCTAGGTGACCAAGGCCCAGACAAGGGGTTTAGCCGCAGGAACAGAAAGGAATGGGTGGGGTTTGGACATGTTATGGAGGGAGAGTGGCAGGGGTTAGGGATGGTCTGAACAGACATGATTGCTCTCGCTCTGAACAGAGGGTGCCTGATTAAGGACAGGAAGGTAGGGCTGAGGGTCACCAGCACAAAACTCTCCTAGCTAAACCATGTGATCGGTGCTGAAGTTACATGGGATGGAGCAGGCCAAGGAAACTAACAGAGGGAGGAGGGGAGGTACTGCCAAAGGAAGTACCAAAGGAGCCTCAGATAAGCAGTAGAAGCAGGAAAGTGCAGGCTCTGCAGCCTCAAGAATGGAGTGCTTCCAGGAAGCTGAAGTGCTCCATGGTGCCAAAGGCAGTGTTTCCTAATGGCTGGAGCACTGGCTTAGGATTCAGAAGACCTGGGTTCTAGTCCCAGTCAGCCTCTGGGTGACTGGGGGCATATTGCATCCCCTCCCTGTGCTTTTGTTTCCCTCTCTGTACGATGGATGTAATGATGTCCCCTCCTTTGTCAAGCGCTTGGAGACTAACTGGTGACAAGCGTTGGCTAAGAAGTGTTACTATTATTGTCAGTTAAAAGGACACAAATGAAGAGGCCATGAGCTCTGCGTTGGTGTCAGCTCTCTTGAGTTTCAAGATATCTGGTGTGTTTTGTAAAGCCCAGCTCAGGAAGTCAGAGTCTCACAGGAGAACAGTGGCTGTGGGTCGTGGTAGTTCAGTTTCTAGCTCCCGAGATTGTAGAGGAAAGTTTGAAAATGTGAAGCGAGTGCATCTGACAGGCTCAGAGATCAGGGATAAGTCAGCAGGTCCCTGAATGGATTGGGGCTTGGGCACACTGGATTTAGCTACAGAAAGGTAGCTGATGACCTTGGCAAGGGTGGTTGCTGTGGAGTCAACGGAACAGAAGCCAGGCTGCCGAGGCCCCAGGAGAAAGGCAGGGCTGAGCAGTTACCCATCTGGCTAGAGCAAGGTCCAGGTACTGAATAAACCAGCCTGGGTTGTGGTTGTCCAGGACAGGAGGTTATTAAAGCTGTGATAACCAAGGCCTCTCTTAAGTCAGTGAGAGATGTTTTCTAGCTTCTGTCTCCACACTGCTCAGTTCACAGCAGCCCCCTGGAAGATGGTGGAGCCCATCTTGGCAAGCAGGATGTCTCATTTGATGTTGTCAGGTGGAACCACTTCACTGTCTTATGAAAGAAATCAGATGAAGCTTGTCAGGCCAGGAACATTCCAGCCCTCCAGGACAGGGCATGAAGAGCAAGGGGGTGTGAAGAGTGCATGTGGCTCGCTGCTCCTTCCGGTGGCTCTGGCAGGGCCTGATGTGCCTTTCATACACTGGACACGGGTCCAGGAAGGGAAACAAAGCTGGAACAGAAGCTGTGTAGAAACCTCCTTGTTTGTGTTTATATGTCGTAGTTTAATTTAATCAGTGTCTGTTATATAAATTGGACTGTGAGTCCACATATCATGACAGGATGACTCAGGCTAATTTAAGACTTTCTGCACATAATAATGGTCCTGTCAGACTAGCTGGCAGAGCAAATACCCTCTTCCGTACAGGAAAGAGTCCTCCACCCATCCCAGTCTGCTGTGAGGTTAACCTCTCTCTTTCTCTTGCCTCCAGGAGCAACTGTGGAGTGCTTTGCAAGAGGGGCTGATCGATATGGTGGTGTCAGCCCATAACCCTGGCTCACCAGATCTCAAAATCTTGGATGATGGAGACTTTTTCAAGGCACAGGGAGGCATTGCCTCACTGCAGTTTGGTAAGAGGGGTGGGTCAGACCAAACTGGCTGTACTGAGTCTGTGAGATATGGTGTACAGCAGGGCTTAAATTCAGCCAGAGCCTTCCAGAGCAGAGCTCCGGTGAATGTTTTCAAAACCTTAGGAGCCCTGGCGCCTCCCCACATGGGCGGAAGTCATGAGTCCTAGTGCCTAATCCCCATCTAAAGCCCCAAGTCACCCTCCCCTGCAGTTGAAGCCATGAACCCTCAAGGTGGGAGGGGGGCAGAGGTTCTGGGAAATAATCTCTGAGAACTTAAGCCCTGGTGTACACTCATGGCAACTCAGTGCTTGGTCATCTTCCGAGGGGATGGGGGCTGCTGCAGACTCCAGTTCTGACCCCTCAGTGGTTTCATTAGCTGTACTGTGCCTTATCTACTACCCAACCCCTCCAAGCCTCAAGATGACTAGCCCAGTCCTTCTACATTATTCTATTCATGTTCTCCTACCATGTCTGTCACCCTGGTATCTGAGCACTTTCCAGTAGTGCATTAAGCGACAGGCCTAGCATCTGCCACATGTGGTCCATTCCTTCTTCCAAGTCCCAGAGGAAATAGTGCATGTGGCTGTTTTGTTGTTTAATGTTCAGTTCTGGGTACTGCATTGTCTGTTTTTATCAGCAAGGGCCAGGTGGAAGGAGTGCATCTTGCACTTGAAGGGGACAGTGATGAGGGTCGTGGGCATGCATTCCACACAGCCTCTGTTGGCTAAGGCATGTGGAAGAAGGCTGCAGCGGCTGTCCAAGCTCTGGCTAGCTCTAGCCACTGTTATCCGCCCCTGTAGTGTAATGAGAAATAAATGCACTCACACTTAAAATAAACAGAGACCCTTGTTCCCACTACTGATGGAGGACCATGGAGGGTGCCTCTCAAATGTGGTAGAGACCTATCCAGCTTCAGTTGCTCAATCTCAGTAGCCTTGTGTGACCTTCCATGAGCAGGAGATAAAGCTGACCCATCAGTAACAGCCTTGATCCCCCTACACATGTCCTGACTGCTGTTGGAAACACACGCAGGGCTTCCTCTGTTCTGGACCTCAGCAAAATCCAGGGGATTCTCCCTTCATGACGTGGTGCAACTTATGTGCAAAAATCCTGCCAGCCTGAGCCGACTGGATGACTGCAAGGGGAAGCTGTACACAGGGATGGATGCTGACTTGGTGATCTGGGATCCAGACAAGGAGTTTGAGGTAATGATGGGAAAGGTGTGTAGCACAGAGTTGGAAATGCCCAGCATTGGATGTGTGCAGTGTAATAATCAATAGGGAAATAGGATGAGTCTTTGGCTTGATATGATCCATGACATAGGCTGAGATATACAATAGTATATACATAATGAATGGAAGGGCAGTCTTGATAGACTAAGATCGGACACTTGTAGAATAAAATTTTACCTAACTTTTGGTTGCCACTTTCGTTCATCTCCTGTGACCTGTTACCCTGAAAAGGAACATGAGCCTCTGTTTATTTCCCTACTTGGGTAGGTCCAGGATGATGCTGGTTAAAAGAGTCCCATTCGTAGGTGGTGACAGGGAGCAGGCCATATTTGAAGATATTCTCAATTCAGCAGCCATAAAATTCATTGTTTTTTGTTGTTGTTTTTTTTAGGTGAAGAAAAACATGATTCAACATAAAAACCAGGTACAAGAACAGTTCATACTTTCTATATTCACACAGTACATCCTCTTTCTCCCAACCCCCTCAGGAAAGTAGTAAGACTTTAATCCCCTTTTATTGTTGGTAACTTGCACTCTCACCTACTGTAGAACACACTGCTCCTTTGCCTTCTAGTTGTAAGAAAATCTTACAGAAGTATAAATGGTGTCTCAGATCCTGTAGGGATTCTAATTGCCATCTTTGTTTAGTCATGGAGTTCCTTTCACTGCCCAACAATGCACCTGAAAGGACACTGTCTTGTAGTGAGAGGATATTCAACCTTCATGTAGACTGTATCATTGGTTTCCTCTTGCAGAGGAAGACCCATAGCAATGGCCTACAGGAATGAGCATGGGGCTTGGGTGTTATGTCAATGTCTGGTAACCTGTGGCTTGTAAATGGAAACTTGTGGTAAGAGTTTGCATTGCAATGGCTGGTGTGTTTTTTCTCCTAGCTGACCCCATACCTTGGCTTCCAGCTTCGTGGAGAGGTTTTTGCCACTCTCGTGCATGGCAGGTTGGTTTATCTGAAAGGAAAGTTCTCACCCAAGCCGGAAGGAGTCCTGCTTGTAACTCAGAGAAAGATGTCCACAACAGTCTCCTCCTCACCCTACTACTGATTAAGAATGGAGGAAAGAACGTGACCATGAGACCAACCAAATTATTGAGAGCCCCCTGTAGACCTGGAAAGAGAAGAGAAGCATGTGGGGGTGGGGGTGGGGGTGGGGAAAACAGTAATGGAAGCAGAGGGCATGGCCCATTCCCTAGTTCACTTCCATAAACTCAGGCTTTCAGGAAAAAGGGTTTGTGGATGGCTGTAGAGACACTGTCTGATCTTTGGCTCAGCTGCTGGAGGAGGTCTCCAAGAGGAAGAGAGAAGTGAGACCAAAGGTGGTCAATGGAGAGCAAAAAATTCCTCTCCTCTTGTTGCCTAGCGCTGAGCCCCACACATCCAATTTACAACCCTAATGGGCAATCATTTTGCGGGGAGTTTCAAAGAAGCCTAAGGGGCTTAGGCACTCAGCTCCACTTGCCTTTCAGTTGGATTCGGGTGCCTAATTCCTACAGACTCCTGTGCAAATCCCAGCCTTGATGTTGCAATGACCTACGATGGCAGTGGACTGAACTATGCCATGTATGTTAGAGTGACATTCTTTCCCCTTTGGTGCAATGGAGAGCTTTGCAGGACCACTGAAGTCCACCCCAAAGGCAGAACTGTAAGCCAGCAAACCAGACCCTGAGGCAATGCTTCTAGCTGAGCTATGGAACATTGGACTTGTATATGAAAGCTTTTATTAAAGCAGCATGCCAACCTGTGGGTGTGTGAAGAGGTGTATTCAGTAGGTGTTGGAATGCTTAGCTTTGGGCCAGAGCCAACAGCTGTGCCAATAGAATGTAATTAGTCCCTTTAGTCATATACAGCGAAATCTAACTCTGCTGGGTGTTGCTAGAGGGCAATGGCAGAAGGAGATCCAATGGCTGGAAGCTGAACTCAGCAAAGTTCACAGAGGAAATAAAGACAAAAATTCTTATACAGGAGTTTAATTGACCCAGAAACAGATTCCCAAGGGTGGGGGTAGTAACCCGAGTCCAGTCAAGCTCTAGAAGACACCATTCTAAACAAGACAGCCCTTAGTTCCTCCTCAAGCTCCGGGACTTGATGCAGGAACCACTGGGGGGAAGTTCTACAGCCCTCAGGCTATGCAAGAGGTCAGGCTAGATAATCATTGGCCTCCCTTCTAGCCTCAGCAGCTCTGAACAATCCACCGGTTTGTTGGCTAATATGAAGTGTAATTAGCCTTGACTTGCTTTAGGTCTCTGCCGCACCAGTGCCTGGGATGCAGCGGGCTATCCTGCTGGCCTTCTCCATCAGAGGGCAGCTGTTGGTTAGGGGTGGGGCTGGCTCTCCAGCGAGAGCTGGCACGTTGCACATGGGAGAGTAGATATGTAAATTGTTCCCCCTCTTTGTACGGGCCAACCACACTCTTTCCCTTCATGTTGAGGATGAGGAAAGCATGAACAGAGATCTTTGAAATAGCACTGCCCATTGTATGATCTTATTCATCCCTATTTTCCTATGTCAGGCCTGACCCAAAGCCCCCTGCAGACAGTGAAGAGCCTCCTACTGACCTTAGAGGGCATTGGAACAGGGCTGTGCTGCTGCTCTCAGAAAATAGAGCTGGCTGGAAAATGTGGGTTTTTTTCTCATGTGGACATTTTCACTTTTTCATCACAATACTTTCCCCCAATCCCCACCCCCGGGGGTTCAGAGTTCAGCTTTTTCATGGGAAGCAGACTTTTTCCATGCATATTTTTGTTTGGTCAAACCCCCAATTTTCCACTAAATTCACAGTTCCCCTGGAAAAATTGCCACCATACCTCCTGAGTACGTAAAGCCCCTTGCACAACTGTCCCATTGGAGTGTGACCACTGCATGGTCTCTGTCATGCTGGATGTCATCAGCAACTTACACAAAATCTTCTCAAACACAGCCTAGCCCAATGCAGTCTGCTCAGACTTCACCCTCCTTTTAAAAACCATCAGGAGCAGAGTAAACTGACTTTGGTGCTGTCATAAGAGGGAAGCAAACACTGGTAAAACATCAGCCAGTCTCTCAGCGAGTTATTTTAACCTTATGACTGGGGGTGGAGGGGGGCGGTGTGTGCGTCCGCATGAGAGAGAGATCTATGCTTGTTACTTGTGTGTATGTATCATTTGAGTTAGGCAATAATTTTTCTTGCCTAGATCACTCCCTCTTGCAGAAAAGCCATGGAGAGGCGGGGAACAGCAGGGGGATTCCATGAAACTTCCCAGGCAGAGTCCGCCCCTGCCCCGCTCACTCTCTTCAGGGGTTTTCTGGCTGGCCTGGGGAGGGGTGTCAGCCCTGAAAACCTATTAGACTCAAAAGCTCAGCTGGCTGCTCTCCCTGGAATCCCTCTAAGGACATTCAGGGGCTTTGGATCAGCACCTTGACAGTGGCCCCCTAGCTGAGAGGGGGCCCAGCTGCTCAGTGAATTTAACCTGAGGCTGCAGTAAATTAAATGTTGCCCAGGGAATCATGTTAAAAACACACACTCGAGCATACAAACCCAACAACATGGGATCCCCACATGCACAGCCAGCCACCATAGAGGCACCTAGGGGAACTCCCCCAGAAGAATTCAGAGACAAGGGGACATGCTGATCTCTAGAAACAGCCCCAAACCCCGACATGTGCTCTGTAAAGGAGAGGGATGGACACAGTAAGATGCGCCAATCTTGCCTGCTCATTCCCACGCACACTCGAAGGCAGAAAAGAACACCAGGCAGGCATCACTGCTGTTCACACTGCCCACACCACACCAGATGGGATAGGCAGGAGCAAGAGGGTTGATTGCTGGCAAAACCTCATGCATCCTGTGTTGGTTTTATAAATGAAACACCTTGTCCTGCTTTGGATTCACCGGGTATAGGGAGCAGTGCAAGGCTCCCCATCCAGTGAGGCAGAGATTGGTTCTAAGGAAGGTTCTTGGGCTCCCAAGAAGCAGCAGACCATAGGACTCTCTCGCAGACGTAGGACAGCGTTAAATCTTCCGCTACAAACACGTAGGGGAAGTAGAAGTGGGTGGCAACCTGCACAGCAGTGACCATGATACGGTTGAGTTCAGGATCCCGACAAAAGGAAGAAAGGAGAGTAGCAAAATATGGGCCCTGGACTTCAGAAAAGCAGACTTTGATTCTCTCAGGGAACTCATCAGCAGGATCCCCTGGGAGGCTAATATGAGAGGGCAAGGAGTCCAGGAGAGCTGGCTTCGTTTTAAAGAAGCCTTATTGAGGGAGCAGGAACAAGCCATCCCAATGTGCAGAAAGAATAGCAAATATGGCAGGCCACCTGCTTGGCTTAGCAGAGAAATCTTCAGTGAGCTTAAACACAAAAAGGAAGCTTACAAGAAGTGGAAACTTCATCAGATGACTAGGGAGGAATATAAAAATATTGCTTGAGCATGCAGGGGTATAAACAGTAAGGACAAAGCACAACTGGAATTGCAGCTAGCAAGGGATGTGAAGGGTAACAAGAAGGGTTTCTACAGGTATGTTAGCAACAAGAAGGTGGCCAGGGAAAGTGTGGGCCCCTTACTGAATGGAGGAAGCAACCTACTGACAGATGATGTGGAAAAAGCTGAAGTACTCAATGCTTTTTTTGTCTCAGTCTTCACAGAGAAGGTCAGCCCCCAGACTGCTGCACTGGGTAACAGTATGGGGAGGAGGTGAACCGCCCTCAGTGGTGAAAGAACAGGTTAAGGACTATTTAGAAAAGCTGGACATGCACAAGTCCATGGATCCAGATCTAATGCATCTGAGGGAGTTGCCTGATGTGATTGCAGAGCCATTGGCCATTATCTTTGAAAATTCATGGCAATCGCAGTAGGTCCCAGATGATTATAAAAAGGCAAATATAGCGCCCATCTTTAAAAAAGAGAAGAATCCAGGGAACTATAGACCGTTCGGCCTCATCTCAGTCCCTTGAAAGGAGCAGGTCCTCAAGGAATCCATTTTGAAGCACTTGGAGGAGAGGAAGATGATCAGGAACAGTCAGCATGTATTCACCAAGGGCAAGTCTTGCCTGATCAACATAAGAACATAACATAAGAACATAAGAATGGCCGTAGCGGGTCAGACCAAAGGTCCATCTAGCCCAGTATCTGTCTACTGACAGTGGCCAATGCCAGGTGCCCCAGAGGGTGTGAAGCTAACAGGCAATGATCAAGTGATCTCTCTCCTGCCATCCATCTCTATCCTCTGGTGAACAGAGGCTAGGGACACCATTCTTTACCCTTCCTGGCTGTCATAAACAGATAGCTAAGGGTTAATGTTCTTTTACCTGGAAAGGAGTAACCTGAAACACCTGACCAGAGGACCAATCAGGAAACAAGACTTTTTCAAATCTGGGTGGAGGGAAGTTTGTGTGTGAGTCCTTTGTTCTTGTCTTGTGCCTGTCTCTCTCTCGGCTATGAGAGGATTTCTGTTTCCTGCCTTTCTAATCTCCTGTTTCCCAGTTGTAAGTACAAAGAGATTGGGGGTTTTTTTTGTATTTACATGTGTGTAGTTGCTGGAGTGTTTTGAATTGTATTCTTTTTGAATAAGGCTGTTTATTCATATTTCTTTTAAGCAATTGACCCTGTATTTGTCACCTTAATACAGAGAGACCATTTTTATGTATTTTTCTTTCTTTTTACATAAAACTTTCTTTTTAAGACCTGTTGGAGTTTTTCTTGGGTGGGGAACTCCAGGGAATTGAGTCTGTAGCTCACCAGGGAATTGGTGGGAGGAAGAAGTCAGGGGGAAATCTGTGTGTGTTAGATTTACTAGCCTGACTTTGCATTCCCTCTGGGTGAAGAGGGAAGTACTTGTGTTTCCAGGACTGGAAACAGGGAGGGTGGCGTCCTCTGTTTAGATTCAGGGAGCTTGCTTCTGTATATCTCTCCAGGAACCCAGGGAGGGAACATCTGGAAGGGAAAAGGGAAGGGAACTGGTTTATTCCCCTTTGTTGTGAGACTCAAGGAATTTGGGTCTTGGGGTCCCCAGGGAAGGTTTTTGGGGGGACCAGAGTGCCCCAAAACACTCTAATTTTTTGGGTGGTGGCAGCTTTACCAGGTCCAAGCTGGTAACTAAGCTTGGAGGTTTTCATGCTAACCCCCATATTTTGGACGCTAAGGTCCAAATCTGGGAATTATGTTATGACACTGGCTAATAGTCATTTATGGACTTAGCCACCATGAATTTATCCAGTTCCCTTTTAAACATTGTTATAGTCCCAGCCTTCACAACCTCCTCAGGTAAGGAGTTCCACAAGTTGACTGTGCGCTGTGTGAAGAACAACTTCCTTTTATTTGTTTTAAACCTGCTACCTATTCATTTCATTTGGTGAACCCTAGTTCTTGTATTATAAGAATAAGTAAATAACTTTTCCTTATTCATTTTCTCCACATCACTCATGATTTTATATATCTCTATCATATCCCCCCTTAGTCTTCTCTTTTCCAAGCTGAAGAGGCCTAGCCTCTTTAATCTTTCCTCATATGGGACCCTCTCCAAACCCCTAATCATTCTAGTTGCCCTTTTCTGAACCTTTTCTAGTGCTAGAATATCTTTTTTGAGGTGAGGAGACCACATCTGTACACAATATTCGAGATGTGGGCATACCATGGATTTATATAAGGACAATAATATATTCTCAGTCTTATTCTCTATCCCCTTTTTAATGATTCCTAACATCCTATTCACTTTTTTGACCACCTCTGTGCACTGCATGGACATCTTCAGAGAACTATCCACTATGACACCCAAGATCTTTTTCCTGACTCCTCGTAGCTAAATTAGCCCCCATCATATTGTATGAATAGTTGGGGTTATTTTTTCCAATGTGCATTACTTTACATTTATCCACATTAAATTTCATTTGCCATTTTGTTGTCCAGTCACTTAGTTTTGTGAGATCTTTTTGAAGTGCTTTACAATCTGCTTTGGTCTTAACTATCTTGAGTAGTTTAGTATCATCTGCAAACTTTGCCACCTCACTTTTTACCCCTTTCTCCAGATCATTTATGAATAAATTGAATAGGATTGGTCCTAGGACTGACCCTTGGGGATCACCACTAGTTACCCCTCTCCATTCTGAGAATTTACCATTAATTCCTACCCTTTGTTCCCCGTCTTTTAACCAGTTCTCAATCCATGAAAGGACCTTCCCTTTTATCCCATGACAGCTTAATTTACGTAAGAGCCTTTGGTGAGGGACTTTGTCAAAGGCTTTCTGAAAATCTAAGTACACTATGTCTACTGGATCCCCCTTGTCCACATGTTTGTTGACCCCTTCAAAGAACTCTATTAGTATTAGTAAGAGACGATTTCCCTTTACAGAAACCATGTTGACTATTACTCAACAGTTTATGTTTTTCTGTGTGTCTGTCAATTTTATTCTTAACTATGGTTTCGACTAATTTGCCCGGTACCGACGTTAGACTTACTGGTCTGTAATTGTCGGGATCACCTCTAGAGCCCTTTTTAAATATTGGCGTTACATTAGCTAACTTCCAGTCATTGGGTACCGAAGCCGATTTAAAGGACAGGTTACAAACCTTAGTTAATAGTTCCGCAACTTCACAATTGAGTTCTTTCAGAACTCTTGGGTGAATGCCATCTGGTCCTGGTGACTTGTTAATGTTGAGTTTATCAATTAATTCCAAAACCTCCTCTAGTGACACTTCAATCTGTGGCAGTTCCTCAGATTTGTCACCTACAAAAGCCGGCTCAGGTTTGGGAATCTCTCTAACATCCTCAGCCGTGAAGACTGAAGCAAAGAATCCATTTAGTTTCTCCACAATGACTTTATTGTCTTTAAGCGCTCCTTTTGTATTTCAATCGTCAAGGGGCCCCACTGGTTGTTTAGCAGGCTTCCTGCTTCTGATGTACTTAAAAAACATTTTGTGATTACCTTTGGAGTTTTTGGCTAGCCGTTCTTCAAACTCCTCTTTGGCTTTTCTTATTACACTCTTGCACTTAAGCTGGCAGCATTTGTGCTCCTTTCTATTTGCCTCACTAGAATTTGACTTCCACTTTTTAAAGGAAGTCTTTTTATCTCTCACTGCTTCTTTTACATGGTTGTTAAGCCACGGTGGCTCTTTTTTAGTTCTTTTACTGCGTTTCTTAATTTGGGGTATACATTGAAGTTGGGCCTCTATTATGGTGTCTTTAAAAAGGGCCATGCAACTTGCAGGGATTTCACTTTAGTCATTGTACCTTTTAACTTTTGTTTAACTAACCCCCTCATTTTTGTATAGTTTCCTCTTTTGAAATTAAATGCCTCAGTGTTGGGCTGTTGAGGTGTTCTTCCTCCCACAGGAATATTGAATGCTATTGTATTATGGTCACTATTTCCAAGTGGTCCTGCTATAGTTACCTCTTGGACCAGCTCCTGTGCTCCACTCAGGATTAAATCTAGAGTTGCCTCTCCCCTTGTGGGTTCCCGTACCAGCTGCTCCATGAAGCAGTCATTTAAAATATCGAGAAATTTTATCTCTGCATTTGGTCCTGAAGTGAAATGTTCCCAGTCAATATGGGGATAATTGAAATCCCCCACTATTATTGGGTTCTTAATTTTGATAGCATCTCTAATTTCCCTTAGCATTTCATCATCACTATTACTGTCCTGGTCAGGTGGTTGATAATAGATCCCTATGTTATATTTTTATTAGAGCATGAAATTTCTATCCATAGCGATTCTATGGAACATGTGGATTTGCTTAAGATTTTTACTTCTCTACAACCTTGTTAACGTTTAGTGCCAGCAGTCTGGTTCCACTTTGGTTTAGGTGGAGCCCATCTCTCCTGTATAGGCTCCCCCCATCCCAAAAGTTTCCCCAGTTCCTAATGAATGTAAACCCCTCCTCTCTACACCATCGTCTCATCCACGCATTGAGACTCTGAAGTTCTGCCTGCTTACCTGGCCCTGTGCGTGGAACTGGAAGCAGTTCTGAGAATGCCACCATAGAGGTCCTGGATTTCAGTCTCTTCCCTAGCAGCCTAAATTTGGCTTCCAGGACATCTCTCCTACCCTTCCCTATGTCATTGGTACCTACATGTACCACGACCACCGGCTCCTCCCCAGCACTACACATAAGTCTGTCTAGATGCCTCGAGAGATCCGCAACCTTCGCACCAGGCAGACAAGTCACCATACAGTTCTCCCGGTCATCACAAACCGGCTATCTATGTTTCTAATGATCGACTCTCCCATTACTAACACCTGCCTTTTCCTAGCAACTGGAGTTCCCTCCCCCGGAGAGGTAACCTCAGTGCAAGAGGATACCCCAACACCAACTGGAAGGAGGGTCCCAACTACGGGAAGGTTTCCCTCTGCTCCCATTGATTGCTCTGCTTCCCTGGGCCTTTCTTCCTCCTCAACAGCACAGAGGCTGTCTGAGCAGAGGTGGGACAATTCTACAGTGTCCTGGAAAGCCTCATCAACATACCTCTCTGCCTCTCTTGGTTCCTCCAGTTCCGCCACCCTGGCTCCAAAGTCCGTATGTGGTCTCTAAGGGCCAGGAGCTCCTTGCACCGACTGCACACATATGCCATCCGCCCACAAGGCAGGTAATCATACATGCTACACTCAGCGCAATAAACTGGATAGCTCCCACTCTGCTGCTGGGCTTCTGCCTGCATTGTCTCCTAGTTAATGAAAGGGTGGTTTAAAGAAAGGGGTTTTGGAATATGGTTTGGATTATAGGTTTTAAGGGGACTACAGGGGAACAGGTAGGACCAACAAGGGACCCGCCCCCTTCCCACTCCCCTTCCAAACTCCCTTGCAAAACTCCCTGTTAGCAGCCCCTGTTCGCAAGCTCCCTGGTCGCTTGTGCTTTCCATGATGAGATCACTTGCTATGTCAATATGGGGAAAGCAGTGATATACCTTTGACTTTAGCAAAGTTTCTGATACAGTCTCCCACAGTATTCTTGCCAGCAAGGTAATAAAAGTATGGATTGGATGAATGGACTATAAAGTGGATAGAAAGCTGGCTAGATCATCGTGCTCAATGGGTAGTGATCAACGGCTTAATGTCTAATTGGCAGCTGGTATCCAGCAGAGTGCCCCAGAGGTTCCAAAGAGGATGGAGCTAGGCTGTTCTCAGTGGTGGCAGATGACAGAACAAGGAGCAATGGTGTCATGTTGCAGTGGGCGAGGTCTAGGTTGGATATTGGGAAAAACTACTTCACTAGGAGGGTGGTGAAGCACTGAAATGGGTTACCTAAGGAACTGGTGGAGTCTCCATCTTTAGAAGTTTTTAAGGCCTGTCTTGACAAAGCTCTGGCTGGGATGATTTAGCTGGGGACTGGTCCTGCTTTGAGCAGGGGGTTGGACTAGATGACCTCCTGAGGTCTCTTCCAATCCTAATCTTCTATGGTTCTATGACTTTGGAGACATTGGACTAGTAGGTTCTCTAGAGGATTCTGTGAAACTGAAGAAGGCTTCCCTTCTTACCCACTCTCTCCTTGTGGTGCAGTGACCCCATGTGGGCCTGCAACTCAAACTCTGGGGGGCAATGAGTATTACTGCATGGTTTCACCACCATCATGGGCCCAAACTCACAAAGGATCTGAAAAGATTTTGGCTAACCCAAAACCCAAGCTGGAAAATAAGCCCCCAGATCCTGTGCGGTAGGTTTTTAACTCACACTAAATCTTTGTTCAAATTTGGGTTCCCTGACCCAGCCTCGCTGCACACCCAATCCTTGCATGTGGATTCAAGAGCTCAGCTATGTTCTATCTCTACTGGACATGCAAACACATTACATGATCTTATAAGTAGATGGAATTGTATCTTCAGCATTTATAAATCAGCCCATTGGTTTGTGCTGACTGAGGCTCCAGTGTAGTGGAACATAGTCTCATTATTGCCCAAACAAGAACCGTACTGTCCCTTATGAAAGAAGCCAGACGGGTCTCCAGTGCAGTAAACACAGAGGGGCTGTGTTAGTTAAGATGCTGTTGGACATGCACATCCTCTGTACTCTCAGACAGGAGACCGTGCTGCGATGATGGCTGCAGTCTTGGCTGATGCATCTGGGATTGACCTGGGGACCTCCAGAGCTGAAAGTATGAACTTTTATAGCCTGGCCAAAGCTCTGTGGCTTGAGGCTACAACAGCCTGACAGCCTTTCTGGATGAGGACACATAATACACACACTGACCAGTGTGTTACATGCTTCTTCCAGACAGAAAAAGCTCATCCCACTGCAGTTTGACTCCCAAACCAGCTCCTACCTCTGTGATGGCTGCCAGCTTGGCCAACACACTCGGCATTGAACCAGGGGGCTCCCGTGCTAACTGCATGAGCTGCTAGAAAGCAACCTTTTATAGTGTGGTCAAGTGGCTAGCGCATGGAACTGGCATGCTGGGAACCTGGGTGAAGCAAAGTGAAGACACCAGTGCAGCAGCTCCTTCTGGTTATCAATTCAATTCCAGCTCTGGAGCACCCTCTGCCGGATAATGTTTCACCTGCCTCAGGCCCCATGTCCCTCCAAGACCCCGGTGTCCTTTACCTTGGGGTTCTGCCCCAGCAGTACCCCGCCACACTCTGGGTCTCCCCTCCCAGGGGAACCCCCAGCCCTCTCACCCATCTTCCCTCAGTGGATACTGCCAGTCATTTCCTAGCCCCCACTTACTGGGGCAAAGTTCAGACATCATTGGCAAGGGGGTCAGACCAGCTGCCTCTGCCTAAGCCCAGGTGGCAGCCTCTGCAACCCTTGTACCTATTTTGGCCTTTTAGCAAGGCCTTCAGCCTGGGGACTTACCAGGCTAGAGCTCCCCAGCACCTCTTGCCTTTCCCCAGCCCTGCTCTATTCCCTGTACCCTGAGCTCCCAGGCAGCTGGGTCCTTCTCCCTCCAGGGCTGGAGAGAGCCTGTCCCAGCTTCTCTCTAAGCCCTTATAACAGGGCCAAGTGTGGGCTGATTAGGGCATGGCCCCAGGTGTGGCTGCTTCCTCAATCAGCCCAGACTTTTTTCTAGGAGCGGGGTAACTACCCTGCTACACTGGGTTCTAGTCCTGGCTCTACCACTGGCCTGCTGGTGACCTGGGGTACATCACTTAACTGTTATGCCTCAGTTTCCCAATCTGTAAAATGAGGATAGTGATCCTGATCCTCCCCTTGGTAGAGTGCACTGAGATCTACTCAGGAAAAGCCTTGATAAGAGTTAGATATTATTATTATAGCCAAAAGCTGCACCAGATCCATCTTTTCAGTGGCTCAGCCCCAGCTGCTGCTTCACATGCATTGACCAGTGGGTTGACACAGTACAACCTCACCGCACAGCTCTGCCTAAACACTCAATTACTTAAACAATCCTGGATGGGAGGGTTGGCTCCAACACCATGCTGATTGGGTAAGTTATCGTACACAAACACCCATGCAGTTATCCAGTCAGCTTTCACATCAAGGGAGCACTCTTTCAACTACACTGTTGCCTCACAAGAAAAAACACACACAGCCCAGCTAAGTCTATAAAGTACAAAAACAGCTGGGGGTCTGACAGAGACCAGCTGTGGTGCTGCTCGAGGCGACATGTCAGCCTTCCCCAGCTGGGGTGAAATGGAGTCCTCCACAAGTCAGTTACACACTCCATATATTCCATGCTGGCCAGGAAGGTGCAGAAGGACCAGGCAAAGGGGGAACTCATTAACACAACAGGGTGAATGCTTGTCCCATAGCCTCACTCTTACAGCCACACTCTTACATGCACGTTGGGCATGGTTGCCGGTATGACTCTTTGTGATGGTGGTAAATTCCACCCACACACACCATCATCTGGGCATGCAATATCTTTCCCCAGAGCCAGTCAAATTGGGGTCCTGAGGAAAACAAATAAACGAAGACTGGTTCCTACTCTTAGCTACCCCAGGATAACTTGGGAGACATTCCAGTGGAGATAATAGCATTGGGTATGGCCTGTGGAAAGGGGTGTGGCCAGGGTATTCTTGTATCACTTTGATCCCCAGCTGCTTAACTGGCAGTGTAATTGAGAGCAGCTCCCAGGATGCTCTAAATCAGCAGTTCTCAACCAAGGCTCAGTGACTCAGGGGTCTGTGAGCCATTTCTGGGAGTCCACAAGCCCCAGGGCCCCAGCGTCCTGTGGATCTAAAGCCTCAAGTCCCCCTACCCTGCGGGACTAAAGCTGGGAGCCCAGAACCCCAAGTCCCAGCGCCTCACATGGCAGAAGCCCCAAGCCCTGAGCTCCCCTGCCAGCAGCTGAAACCCAGAGCCCTGAGCTTCCCTCCCACATGGTTGATGCCCAGAGCCCTAAGACCCTCACTCTACCCCACAGGACTAAGGGCCCAAGCCCTGTGTCCCCCCTGGCACCTGAAGCCCAGAGCCCTGAGACTCCCTGTGGCTGGAGCCTGGAGCCCTGGCCTCTCCTGTGCTGGGTCCTGGAGTTTTGGGGGTATATTGAGGGGCCTCAGACAGAAAGAGGCTGAGAATCCCTGATTTAAATTATGCCAAGACCCCAGTCAAGCACACAGGTGGAGGAGGTCAAAGGCCCAGTTTATCTCCTACATCCTAAACTGTACTGTGAGCTCCTTGGACATCATAGAGGCTCTGACTGGGCCCTTACTCCTAAAGTGTGAAGCAACTGGGCAAAATGATGTGCACAGTTAAACTGGTGTAAATCTGGACTACACTTGGTTATGCCAGCGTAAACCCTGAGCGGCTCTAACTCAACTGAGTTACTTTAGATTTGTACCAGGGGGACAGAGCAGCATTTGGCACCTGATGGATCATAAATAGGGAAAGAGCTTTGGGCCTGCAGAGCTAAGAGCTTCAAATCTTGTCTTGAATGTTGCTCCTTTCTTCAACCCCTTCCTGCACGACAGCTTCGCATCACTCTCAGCATTACCACTGCGACGTCCCTGTCTCTTACTGTTACAAGCTGGGGGCTCCTGTCTCCTGTGGGGGATTATTAGCCATTCTAATGCCACCAGCATCGAGTTCTTGCCATGAAGAGAGCAGAATACAACAGCACTGGTTGCCATTTCTGATCCATGACGAAAGGAAAGAGCCTGGCTTTTAAGCATTTAGAGGAGCGTCCTGGCCTGTGAGAGTGACACTACTCCAGGCTGTCCTCTTGTCAGACACAGTAGGTTGGACTTGGATGGGTGACCTCTTGGAAAAGCCAGAAAGCAGCAGGAAAAGTTGCTTCCCCAAATGTGGCTCTACCTGCGAACCGAGTACTGAATCAGTGCCACATCATAGTGCTCAGGGCTGACTTTTTTTTGAGACACACAACTGAGGTCCTGACCTCTGGAGTGCATAAAAGACCCCAGGGGATGCATTTCTGTACAAATGAACATGTGCATTAGCCAGGCAGCCCTAGCCAAGTTCCAGGTGGACTAGTTGCATTCCGCCTTTCTAAATTCCCCCTGAAGGTTCAATGCATCTTTCTTCTTCATTGCTTGTGTACTGTTAAACAGCTGCTATGTTTCAGCCCAGAGACAGCTGCATGTCAGTGGAGAGTGACAAGAGTCCTATATACTCATTGAATCAGCTTGTAAAGTGTTTCTGGATGAAGGGGAAAGTACCTAGCCTCTACGCATGTTTTGGTTTCTCTCTCTTTTGTTGTTGTTGTTGTTGTTGTTAAATCCAGGATCCTGCAAAAGGACTCGTATAGAAACTACACAGATTAGTTGACAGTAAATGAGGATTGGGACTTGAGTGAGCAAAATGTGGCAGCATCCAGGAAAATCACAGAAACACAGAGACACAGCGCTGGGGAGGGGACTCATCCAAGAGAGGGAGGCGGCAAACCACATGGGGCAGCTATTGCTTGTGCACTGGTTCATGGAATTTCACTACCAGTAAATTGAGATCCGAAGACCTGAGAAGTGCACTAATATGGCCAGCTATTAACCCCAGTTAATCCTGCTTCTCCACCTGCTAGTCTTGGCAAACTAGTAATAGTGCTAATTCAAGGTGCTAATCATGTACTACTGAAATCAATAGTAAGCATCCCATTGATTTCATTGGCACTTGATGGGACCGAGGGGCCTGATCCCAAATTAATGAAATGACTCCTGCTAACTTTCCCAGGCTTTGGTTCAGGGCCCAAGTGAGGCTCAGAGGAAGAGGGGAGGAAGAGAAGGAAAGCAGAGGAAGTGGGGGAAGAGGGAGAGTAGGAGGGAGAATGTGAGAAGGAAAAGAGAGAGAGAGAAACACCTCATGAGAGTTCAGAGCTCTCCATATTCCACACTCCTCCTCTTCGACAAGCTGTTCTGTGTTCAGGCCACAAACCCACTGCAGCATCTAGCACTTCCCAAGCAATGTCTGTGACATCCCTGTCTACAGGATAGGGACTGGATGTCACAAACGCATCCCTGAAGGAAAGTGCCAGGGAAGCAGCCTGGGACTGTTCACATACCAATATCTGAGTAACCCACAGTGATAAAAAGTGACTTCTTGAATGGGAGTGGGACTCGGGAGAGCTGGGATCCATTCCCAGCTCTGCCACTGCCCTGCCAGATGACCTGGAGCAAGACTCCCTCACCTCTCTGTGCCTGTTTTCCTTCTCACCCTCTGTACATCTCGGCTATTGAGACTGGAAGCTCTTCGGGGCAGGGCTTCTCTGAGTGCTCAGTAGCATGGCTGCAGCCTCTCAGAGCTATCAGAAACCATGGCATGGTAAAAAGGACATAGGACAGGGAGTAAGGACCGGGCCCCAACAGGGCAGTCTGGCAGAGTGCAGCAGTGTATTGTTATCTCACTGAGCTTTGGGGAAAACCGGTCTGACCGAGCAAGTTAGACAAACATGGGGACTTTCTCCTGCACTAGGGAATTATGAGGCTAAAGCAAGAAGCAGCAAAGCTGTTAGTGCCACATGAGCAGCGGCAGTCAGACTGCCAGCTCCTACCAGGTGCAGAGTTCACAGGCCAGGAGGGCCAATGGGGCGGGGGGTGTTTTCAAGAGGAGCTCTCTGCATCAAGGAGGAGCCAGGCAGCTGCTGGGTCATTCAGAGGTGGGCTTAGGCTTTTATTGCCAGGATTGTGAAGGTCAGTGTGACAGGACAGAGGGTTTGACAGGCTTTGAGTCACCACTGCCAGCAAAGGCTCAGTCAGAGAGGAACGGGAGCTTGAAGGCTAGTGGCAGCAGGCCCAGGGGCTGGTTGCTGTCAGGGCAAAGGTTCATTTTGTTATCTCTGGCCCAAAAGATGCACCGAGCAATGATGGGCAGTGCCTCCCGAGTGCTCCAAGCTACAGCTCGGACTTCTCTCCATCTGCCTGTGCTCCCAGCTCCACGTTATCGCGCAATGTCTTCACAACAGCTGCTGGTGCCACCCCCGGCAGTGCTGCAGCAGCCCCTGGCCATTCCAGACAGGTTGCTCCTGGGGCCTGGGCCCTCAAACGTCCCTCCTCGGATCTTGACTGCAGGAGGTCGGCAGCTAATTGGACACCTCCACAAGGAAATGTTCCAGGTGAGGGCTACAACTCAACTTTTCCAGAACATGGTCACTGACTCATTCCAAGTGTTTCCTGCAATCTGCAGCCTCTCCCTCTCCTCAGGCACCAGTGCAATGTTTTAGATAGCAAATGAAACCCACTTTCCCTTGCTCCCGATCTTCTTTTCCCCTCTTCTGGGTTCCATTCCCACATGATGTCACTTTCTGAGTCTCCTAGGGCCCAGAAGAGGCATTTTGGTGATACTAATTGTAAGTCACTGTTGGGCTGTCATTTCTCCTGGCTTCTTTCAACTTTTGGTGCCAGTGTGTTTCTTGAAATCTTTCCTCTGTGCGTGTGCCTCTGCCCCCATGGCCACTGGGATGACTCATATGCTTCAGGCTCTTGCAGACTCAGAGCCACAGCTCTGATTCCTCCCCATTCACCACTCGGGGGCTACTCCAAAGCCCGTGACCCTTTCAGTCAGTGGACAGATTCCCACTGATTTGAATGGGCTTTGGATCAAGCTGACAAGCAGTTTGGAGAACTGCCTAGAGGCCCACCATCCACTGCCTGTCAGATTCCCAATTCTCCCAGCATTTGGAGAACTCAGGGGCAAAAACAAAATCCTTTCCCTAACCTCCTTCAGTGCTTCCGTGGCAAAGCTCTCCATGAGCGGTGCCAGCAGGGTCTGGCATTGGTTATGTTTAGCTGTTTGGTGTTGGTCTCTAGCTCTTTAAATTGCTTTCAGAACTGAGTAGAGTGTCTGTCTAGTTCAGTAGTGCCCCATGGGCACCACAAGAGAGGCCTTCCACAAAGGGAGGGCTAGGGATCAGTTTTATTTTTGGTAAAACCAATTTCTGTAAGAAATAGCTAAAAGCTGTAAATATAGTGTGTTTGTGGCTCACAGTCAAATACTCTGCAGTATGTGACATCTCCGCTGGATCCCATCATGAACTCCATGATTTTTGCCTATCCCTGTTTCATTAGAAGTACTGCACGTATATTGCCTAGCACAGGGCAGAAACAACAGCAGGCAGATGAGGGCTGGAGCTCTGCACATTCTCGCTCCCCCTTTGATGGCTGATTATTTCCTCTGTATGAGTCACTGGAAAGGTGTAGATGTAAACTTGGGCCCACTACCAGCTGCCACATCCTGGTTGTTTTCCTCCTAACACACAAAGTGTCACTGTTAGTGGGTGCCGATTTCAATGCAGTTACACTGCCAAACTGCAGGTGGCTGCTTTAACCCTGGCATCTTGTCCGTTCTCCTCAGATCATGGATGAAATCAAGCTGGGAATCCAGTATGCCTTTCAGACACAGAACCCACTGACTCTGGCCATCAGTGGCCCAGGCCACTGTGCCATGGAGGCTGCACTTCTGAACACAGTGGAGGCTGGAGAGGTGGTGTTGACGGCAGTGAATGGAATCTGGGGCGAGCGCGCAACAGACATCTCCAAGAGACTGGGTATGGGACTTGGACCCCTTCCCGTTTGTTGTGTGAGGCCCCCAGCTACAAACAGCTCCAGGATGGCTCAGACTAGGGACTAAGCTAGACTCTTGGTCACTCCGAGTGGCTCTCAGCAAAATGTGCACCGTGGCTAGGTCAGAACCATTATACAGAGACATGCTGCATCTTGACACACAGGGCCAAATTGCTCTATCCAACTCTGGAGTGATTACACTGACCTAGTGTAACTGACAGTTCACCTGGACTCTCGCTGCTCAGATACAGTATGGCCCTGCTCACTCTGCCCCAGCTGGGCATTTGGCAGGCCCGAGAGAATTTGGAATAGCCCTCTCTCCCTTTCCCACCAACTGTCTTCTGGGAACTCAAAGAAATCAGGGAAGCTTTGGCAAAGGCAGATTTGGTTAGCAAGGGGCTTGCTGCAGAATAGAGAGAAAGCTTTCAGGCGCTGAAGGAGAGAAGAAGTTAGGCAGGACTGATAGTATGTAAGATCCATGAAGACATATATTTCCCACTTGATTTCAATGGGAGTTAGGTGCCTTTGAGGATCTGTCATAAGTCCTTGTCTACACTGGGGTTCTATGCATTGGGGTAATTACCCTGGAGTAGCTAGACCATCGTAAACCCCTAGTGCAATTGCCTGGTATAGACACACTACACTAGAGTAAGCCATGAATTATATCAGTGGAGTTAACCCCAGTTGCAAGCCTGGGTAAATTAAACCAGTGCAAGTGATGTATTACACTAACACAAACATCATTAAGGGTTTGCTTTGGGCACATCCATCACTGTAGCTACCCTGCTTCAAAAACCCCAGTGTAGAGCAGCCTCACTGAGTAGAAGTAGGTCCAGGGGCCCTGACATCAATACAGACCTTTGAGGGTAGTGAAGGGGAACTGAATCCACCCAGGAAGCCTTAAAAAGAGCAAACATCTCACAGAACCATCACCCTTGCCTTCCTCAGAAATGCATGGAGCCCCTGTATGTGATATCCCAGTGGGAGCCAGGACAGCTGCAATTCTCGATCTCTCAATGAGAATCTGACTGGGCTGTGTAACACTGACACAGTCTTTGGGCTCCATGCTGGGATCCCTGGGCCAAACTCTTTGGCCTGCATAATACAGGAGACCAGACAAGATGATCCTGATGGCGCCTTCTGGCCTTTAGGTCTCCGACCCTCACAGAGAAGCTTCTATTTCCCTTCCTTTCTAGTGAGCCAGTGGTTGGGATGGGGGATAGGGGGGCTGCTACCCAGCGGCACAGCATGTCCAAGTTTAATCAGTGATATTGGGAGGGCTTTCAGCATTTTCCCAGTTTTCAACAGGACAAATTCCCATGAGGCCAGGCTGGACTTTGACAGGCATCTCCACTTTCCAGTTAATACATGACTTATTACACATCCAGAACAACAGCTCGAAGTTGGTCATGGTCCATCTGCTAATGAGTGGAGGCTTGGCACCATGGTGACCCCACCTCCCCACCCACCCCCTTTGGGGTGCTCTGTGCCATCAGACATGCTAATTCTCCTCAGGTCATTGCACCAACCCTGGGATGCTGACTGCACTGTGCCAAGGTGCCCATGGGGAACGGCTCTGTGCATCCTCTCCCACGCTTGCATACCGCAGCACAGCCAGCACAATCTGTCCCTCATTGTTTAATGTTGGGGGTTCAAGGTTACTGGTGCTATTCAGGGCTGTTGTTAGAGATGGGACTGCACAGCAGGGTCTGCTAGGGCATTTCTACCAGCGCACTGACTCTATCCCACCCCTTTCAGGAGCTAATGTCCACCAACTGGTGAAGCCCCCTGGAGAATACTTTGCACTACAGGAGATTGAGGAGGTGAGTGCTGCATGTATCAGAGCAAGGACGTTGGGACTAGACTGCAGTGCACAGGTGCTGGCTAGAACAGCCTGGTGACTGTGGCCTCCTGGGACATAAGAAGAGGCAGGAATCCTTATGTTGCTGCAATGGCAGGCAGAGAAAGCAAGAATGGGCTATGCCCAGAGGAGAAACCATTCTCAACAGTCTACTGAGTGCATCCTCTGGGTTTAGGAGTAGCTGCCTTGCCCAGGAGAACCCTGCTGCTCACCAAGTGGCGGGTGGGCAGCTACTCACACTATCAGAGCGTGTCTGCATAGCCTCAGCTCCTTGCCCATCTCTGCCTGCAGCCCTGAGAAATGTTGGGAAAAGGAGCATTCTCCATCCTACCAGACAGTCAGGGGCACTGTGCGTCTCCGCTAGCTCCTGCCCTCATGTGGGAACTCATCCTGCACTGCTAGAGGGAAAGCAAAGGGCTGAGCCCCAGCTTGGTGCAATGGAAGCAATGCTGGTTTACACCAGCTGATGACCTGGCCCTAAATCTGTTATGCTGCCACCCACACACCCTTTGCTTTGTTGTATAAGTGTTCAGGGCTCAGGGTTGTCTCCTTGGCTCTTCAGAGGAAAGACATGAGGGAGTACAGGAGAAAAGCATAGGGAAGTAAGAGAGAAAACCATACACTGTTTCCACTAGACGTGGATGTATTTAACTGCTAGAATATACAGCGAGCATTTTCAGGCAGGGTTCCTTCACCCTGAGATTGCTGTGTAGGTTCCTAGCAGACCTGAATTCCTGGTACACCTACAGTGTCCAGAAGAGGGAGAGCGTTCATCACTAACAAGCCTACCCAGCTTTGTAACAGCATTATTCATTTGTGTTGTGTTAGCACAGGGATCGGCACCCTTCAGCACACGGCCCAACAGGATAAGCACCCTGGCAGGTTGAGCCGGGCTGGTTTGTTTACTGGCCGCGTCCGCAGGTTCGGCCAATAGCGGCTCCCACTGGCTGCGGTTCGCTGCTCCAGGGCAATGGGGGCTGCGGGAAGCGGCAGTCAGCACATCCCTCAGCCCACGCCGCTTCCCGCAGTCCCCATTGGCCTGGGACGGTGAACCTCAGCCCGAGGAAGCCACGATCGGCCAAACCTGGAGGCACAGCAGGTAAACAAACCAGCCCAGCCAAAGGGTGCCAAAGGTTGCCAATCCCTGTGTTAGCATCTTGGAGCTGCCATGGAGAAGGATCCCACTGTGCTAGGAGAGGTACAAACACAGCACAAAGAGAGCCTTCCCCAAAGAGTTGACAGTCCAAGTGTAAGATAGGAGACAACAGATGGCTACAGACGGACAGAGGAGCACAAGGAAACAATGAAACAACAGGCAGGGTCTCGGCTCACCAACCATCCCCAAGATTTTGGCAGGCCTCACAGCAAAGGAGAGTTTTAAGGTGGATTATGAGGTGCCTTTGTAGAGGTTTATAGGAAGCAGCCCCAAGAGTCAGAGGTAGGTTGGAAGAAGCACGAAGGAGCTTGTTTGAGGTAACAAGTGGGAGATGATGATGGCACATGCCTACAATAAATAGGAGCACCTTGTGGCACTGCTCTCATTGCACAGACACACCTGTCTTCCAGCAGGTGTGCCACCTCTGCAGCTCACCAGTACCTACGCCTGACAGCAGCCACGGGAGAGCTCCCAGCGCACCACTGCCCATGCAGGCATCTGACAGTGTCTTTGCCAGCCAGTGCCATCTCAGTGTGATGTTGCGGAAATTCTGCCTCACTCTGCCCCAACAGTCATTGGCCTTGTGCTGGGTGGCTGCTCCTATGACTCCAGCCTAGTTTATAGTCTCTCCCCTGCTGGGGCAATAAAGAGTCTGACTGACCAGGAGTCCAATGAAGGGTCAGTAATTCCAGGCCCTGAGGGGAGCACTCTGACCCCTTTGCTCCAAGAAGTTGCTGGAACCCCAACCTGCCCACCCACTCCTCCAGGGTTGAGCTCAGTGACCATGCATTAAACAGTGGGGACTGTCTCCTCACAAACCCTCACTGCTACCTCCCTCAGCTCTCCTGGATGCCTTTGCCAGACTCACACTCTGCTTCTGCCTCTCTAGAAGTCCAATTTCCTGCCAGTCTGCAGCTGAAGGCAACTCCTTCTCTGTAGTCCCTCTGCAACCCCCCTCTCCTTGGCCCTGCTTGCCTTCTTATCCCCCAGCTGTTACTGCAGCTGAGAAGATGGCTAGCCTACCCGTTAACCCCTTAGTGACAGTGGGAGAATGGGATCTCTACACCCCATGATAGCAGGTTACTCTCTTGGTGTGAGGACTGAGGGGACTGCCCTTGCCTGCAGGAACCACCTTCCTCCTCTCCCCCCACAGCTCCCATTGGTCGGGAACGGGGAACCACGGCCAATGGGAGCTTCAGGGGTGGTACCCACAGGCCAAGGCAGCACGCTGCAGAGCCACCTACCCCCCCCCCCAGGAGTCACTGTGGGGCTGCATGAGGTAAGCGACGCCAGGCTAGAGCCCACACCCCGAACCCCTCCTGCACCTCATACCCCAACCCCTGCCCTGAGCCCCCTGCTGCACCTCAGCATCCTGCCCTGAGCGCCCTAACCTCCTGCCTGGAGCCCCTGCCACACCCCTCCTGCACCCCAATCCCCTGCCCTGAGCCCCCCTAACTCCCTGCCTTGAGCCCCTTGCTGCACCCCTCCTGCACCACCGCCCCCTGCCTGGAGCCCCCTCCCACACTCCGCATTCCCTCCCGCACCCCAACTCCCTGCCCCAGCCCTACATTCATGGCCCTGCATACAATTTCCTCACCCAGATGTGGCCCTCGGGCCAAAATGTTTGCCCACCCTTGTGCCAGGGCCTCCTCAGCTTGGATGGTGTATTTAATTCTCTCTCTCTCTCTCCTGCCCCTGTAGGCTCTGGCACAGCACAAGCCCTCACTGTTCTTCATCACACATGGAGAATCATCCAGCGGGGTGCTTCAGCCACTGGATGGCTTTGGAGAGCTCTGCCACAGGTCAGTGGGATCCCTCACATGGTGCCCTGTGGCTGGACAGACTGTCTGGGCCATGGAAGGCAGGGATATCAGGGTGTGTTGGGAAACTCAAAACAAGCACTACACTTACTAACAGCATCCAATAAGCATCATGCTCTCTAGAAACCACAAAGCTCAAACACCACCAAGTTACCACACCTGCATTTTATTCTTGTTCTAAGTCTTGGGAGATCAGCAAATGGCCCTGTGAGAGCCCAGGGAACACATGTTATTGTTTGCTAAGTACCACAGAGAAGAGATAGGTGACAAAGCAGCAGCAAGGGGAGCAAAGGTGTATCAACAGCCTCCACTCAGGGGGACTGAATGTGGGGGGGGGCAAAGTGTCAAACAGCTCATTGGTGAGGAGATGGTTCTGCAGTCAGGCACAGCACAACAACCGTCAGCCAGGTCATTGCTAGGCACATAGGCGCCGACTTCACCGCTTTCCCCTGGGTGCTCGACCCATGTGCCCCTGGCCCTGCCCCTACTCCACCCCTTCCATGTGACCCTGCCCTGCCCTGCCTCTTCCCGCCCCACCCCGCCCCATTCCAACCCCTTCCCCAAAGTCCTCACCAAAACTCTGCCCATTCCTTGCTCCTATTCTGACTCCTTCCCCAAATCTCCACCCCAGCCCTGCCTCGTCCCTGCCTTCTCCCCTGAGTGTGCCACATTCCCGCTCCTCCCCCTCCCTCCTGGAGCTTGCTACACCACCAAACAGCTGTTTGGCGGTGGCCAGGTGGAAGCACTGAGAGGTAGGCAGAGGAGTGGGGACACGACGTGCTTAGGGGGGGAGGTGGAGAAGGAGGTGGGGCGGAGGGGAGGAGAGGGGAGGGGAGCTTAGCTGCCGGTGGGTGCAGAGCACCCACTAATTTTTCCCTGTGGGTGTTCCAGCCCCAGCACCTATGAACATGGATTCACCAAGGGCAAGTCATACCTGATCAACCTGATTGCCTTCTATGATGAGATAACTGGCTGTGTGGATATGGGGAAAGCAGTGGATGTGATATACCTTGACTTTAGCAAAGCTTTTGACGTGGTGTCCCACAGCTTGGGGTGTGCTACAGACCGCCAGGATCTGATTTGGATATGGATAGAGACCTCTTTAATGTTTTTAATGAAGTAAACACTAATGGGAAATGTGTGATCATGGGAGACTTTAACTTCCCAGATATAGACTGGAAGACAAGTGCTAGCAAGAATAATAGGGCTCAGATTTTTCTGGATGTGATAGCAGATGGATTTCTTCACCAAGTAGTTGAAGAACCGACAAGAGGGGATGCCATTTTAAATTTGGTTTTGGTGAGTAGTGAGGACCTCATAGAAGAAATGGTTGTAGGGGACAGCCTTGATTTGAGTGATCATGAGCTAATTCAGTTCAAACTAGATGGAAGGATAAACAAAAATAGATCTGGGACTAGGGTTTTTGACTTCTTGAGGGCTAACTTTAAAGAATTAAGGAAATTAGTTAGAGAAGTGGATTGGACTGAAGAACTTGTGGATCTAAATGCAGAGGAGGCCTGGAATTACTTTAAGTCACAGCTGCAGAAACTATCGGAAGCCTGCATCCCAAGAAAGGGGGAAAAAAACACAGGCAGGAGTTGTAGACCAAGCTGGATGAGCAAGCATCTCAGAGAAGTGATTAAGAAAAAGCAGAAAGCCTACAAGGAGTGGAAGAAGAGTGGGATTAGCAAGGAAAGCTACCTTAGAGAGGTCAGAACATGTAGGGATAAAGTGAGAAAGGTTAAAAGCCAAGTAGAGTTGGACCTTGCAAAGGGAATTAAAACCAATAGTAAAAGGTTCTATAGCCATATAAATAAGAAGAAAATGAAAAAAGAAGTGGGACCACTAAACACTGAGGATGGAAAGGAGGTTAAGGAGAATCTAGGCATGGCCCAATATCTAAATAAGTACTTTGCCTCTGTCTTTAATAAGGCTAATGAGGAGCTTAGGGATAATGGAAGGATGACAAATGGGAATGAGGATATGGAGGTGGATATTACCACATCTGAGGTAGAAGCCAAACTTGAACAGCTTAATGGGACAAAATCGGAGGGCCCAGACAATCTTCATCCAAGAATATTAAAGGAACTGGCGCATGAAATTGCGAGCCCATTAGCGAGAATTTTTAATGAATCAGTAAACTCAGGAGTTGTACTGTACGACTGGAGAATTGCTAACATAGTTCCTATCTTTAAGAAAGGGAAAAAAAGTGATCCGAGTAACTATAGGCCTGTTAGTTTGACATCTGTAGTATGTAAGGTCTTGGAAAAAATTTTGAAGGAGAAAGTAGTTAAGGACATTGAGGTCAATGGTAATTGGGACAGATTACAACATGGTTTTACTAAAGGCAGATCGTGCCAAACCAACCTTATCTCCTTCTTTGAGAAGGTGACAGATTATTTAAACAAAGGGAATGCAGTAGACCTAATTTACCTCAATTTCAGTAAGGCATTTGACACGGTTCCACATGGGGAATTATTAGTCAAATTGGAAAAGATAGGGATCAATATGAAAATTGAAAGGTGGATAAGGAACTGATTAAAGGGGAGACTACAACGGGTCGCACTGAAGGGTGAACTGTCAGGCTGGAAGGAGGTTACTAGTGGAGTTCCTCAAGGATCGGTTTTGGGACCAATTTTATTTAACCTTTTTATTACTGATCTTGGCACAAAAAGCGGGAATGTGCTAATAAAGTTTGCGGATGACACAAAGCTGAGGGGTATTGCTAACACGGAGAAGGACCGGGATATCATACAGGAAGATCTGGATGACCTTGTAAACTGGAGTAATAGTAATAGGATGAAATTTAATAGTGAAAAGTGCAAGGTCATGCACTTAGGGATTAATAATAAGAATTTTAGATATACATTGAGGACATATCAGTTGGAAGTAACAGAGGAGGAGAAGGACCTTGGAGTATTGGTTGATCACAGGGTGACTATGAGCCGCCAATGTGATATGGCCGTTAAAAAAGCTAATGCGGTTTTAGGATGCATCAGGTGAGGTATGTCCAGCAAAGATAAGGAGGTATTAGTACCTTTATAGAAGGCACTGGTGAGACCTCACCTGGAGTACTGTGTGCAGTTCTGGTCTCCCATGTTTAAGAAGGATGAATTCAAACTGGAACAGGTTCAGAGACAGGCTACTAGGAAGATCCGAGGAATGGAAAACTTGTCATATGAAAGGAGACTCAAAGAGCTTGGCTTGTTTAGTCTAGCCAAAAGAAGGCTGAGGGGGGATATGCTTGCTCTTTATAAATATATCAGAGGGATTAATATTAGGGAGGGAGAGGAATTATTTAAGCTTAGTACCAATGTAGATACAAGAACGAATGGGTATAAACTGGACACTAGGAAGTTTAGACTTGAAATTAGACAAAGGTTTCTAACCATTAGAGGAGTGAAGTTCTGGAACAGCCTTCCAAGGGGAGTAGTGGGGGCAAAAGACATATCTGGCTTAAAGACTAAGCTTGATAAGTTTATGGAAGGGATGGTATGATGGGATAGCTTAATTTTGGCAATTGATCTTTGATTACCAGCAGATAAGTATGCCCATTGGTCGGTGACGGGATGTGGGATGGGATGGGATCTGAGTTACTGCAGAGAATTCTTTCCTGAGTGCTGGCTGAGAGTCTTGCCCACATGCTCAGGGTTTAGCTGATCGCCATATTTGGGGTCGGGAAGGAATTTTCCTCTGGGGCAGATTGGCAGAGGCCCTGGAGGTTTTTCGCCTTCCTCTGCAGCGTGGGGCATGGGTCACTTGCTGGTGGATTCTCTGCAGCTAGAGGTCTTCAAACCACAATTTGAAGACTTCAATAACTCGGACATAGGTTAGGGGTTTGTTATAGAAGTGGATGGGTAGGGTTCTGTGGCCTGCTTTGTGCAGGAGGTCAGACTTGATGATCACATTGGTCCCTTCTGACCCTAAGGTCTATGAGTCTATGAGGCTGTGAGTATTCTTGCCAGGAAGTTAAAAAAGTATGGATTGTACGAATGGACTACATGGTGGATAGAAAGCTGGCAAGATTGTCGGGCTCAAAAGGTAGTGACCAATGGCTCCATGTCTAGCTGGCAGCCGATATAAAGCAGAGTGCCCCAGTGGTCGTTCCTGGTGCCGGTTTTGTTCAACATCTTTATTAATGATCTGGATGATGGGATGAATTGCACCCTCAGCAAGTTTGCGGATGACACTAAGATGGGGGAAGAGGTAGATACACTGGAGGGTAGGGATATGATACAGAGTGATCTAGACAAATTGGAGGATTGGGCCAAAAGAAATCTGATGAGGTTCAACAAGGACAAGTGCAGGGTCCTGCACTTAGGACAGGAGAATCCCATGCACTGCTACAGGCTGGGGACCAACTGGCTAAGCAGCAGTTCTGCAGAAAAGGACCTGGGGATTACAGTGGATGAGAAGCTGGATATGAGTCAGCAGTGTGCCCTTGTTGCCAGGAAGGCTAATGGCATATTGGGCTGCATTAGTAGGAACATTGCCAGCAGATCAAGGGAAGTGATTATTCCCTTCTATTCGACACTAGTGAGGCCACATCTGGAATATTGTGTCCACTTTTGGTCCCCCCACTACAGAAGGGATGTGGACAAATTGGAGGGAGTCTAGCAGAGGGCAATGGAAATGATCAGGGGGCTGGGGCACATGATTTATGAGGAGAGATTGAGGGAATTGGGCTTATTTAGTCTACAGAAGAGAAGAGTGAGGGGGGATTTGATAGCAGCCTTCAACTACCTGAAGCGGGGGGTTCCAAAGAGGATGGAGGTTGGCTGTTCTCAGTGGTGGCAGATGACAGAATAAGGAGCAACGGTCTCAAGTTGCAGTGGAGGAGGTCTATTTTGGGTATTAGGAAACACTATTTTACTAGGAGGGTGGTGAAGCACTCGAATAGGTTACCTAGGGAGGTGGTGGAATCTCCATCCTTAGAGGTTTTTAAGGCCTGTCTTGACAAAGTCCTGAATGGGATGATTTAGTTAGTGTTGGTCCTGCTTTGAGCAGGGGGTTGGACTAGATGACCTCCTGAGGTCTCTTCCAACCCTAATGTTCTGTGATTTTCAGGTTCTCTGTCTAGCACAGCCCTACTCCCCAGCTCAGGTTGGGCCCCTGCCCTCTCCTTAGCTCGGCCCCACTCTGTTCCAGGCAATACCAGCTCACACAGAGTATGCCCCCTCCCCCGACCTCCTGACTCCCTCATTGGCCTGCCCAACTTTTCAATTAGACTCACCTGGAGCATTGGTCTCTCTCCATCGCTCCTGTGAACTGTCAGTCTCAGGGTCCTGATTTCCCATTAGCCCTTCCCCTTACTTTTTGTACTGGGAGCTAGCCAACCAAAAAAACCTCACTGAGTTTTAGTAAGGGTCTAACAATCCCTTACATATACACTGAAATGTAAGTACAATATTTATATTTCAACTGATTTAGTTGATAATTATATGATAAAATGAGGCAGTAACAATGTTTCAGTACTAGTGTGCTGTGACACTTTTGTATTTTTATGTCTGATTTTATAAGCAAGTAGTTTTTAAGTGAGGTGAAACTTGGGGGTATGCAAGACAAATCAGACTCCGGAAAGGGGTACAGTAGTCTGGAATGATTGAGAACCACTAGGGTTAGGGTTTCAGAGGGTAGGGCTACCTGAGCTTGGATTAGGGTTCCAGGGCCCTCCTAGGCAGCTGTTGCAGACTTAGATCCTCTGTGGATCAGTTGCCCGGAAGGCTGCTGAATACTTATCGAACAGTGGGGCATAATAGCATTCCCAGGTAAGGAAAAATTGCATGTTTCTCTTTCACCACTGCCCATGGGCAAAGCAATGGGCAGGTTAGTGACCCTCCTAGAGCTGTTGCAGTGGTGCTTAACACATTTCGAGGGGTCCTGGGAAATCTAAGACTCTGGAAAAATATTGTCTGGTGAGAGAAATGATAAGAACCAGAATGAATGAGAAGCTTTCAGACATCAACACAAACAGGTTGACATTTGCTAAGTAATATCTGCTCTTCCTTTCCCTCTGCTAGATATAAATGCTTACTACTGGTGGACTCTGTGGCATCATTAGGTGGAGCTCCCATCCTCATGGACCAACAGGGTAAGGAACAAAGAACTCATCTTCTTAACTAGAGTATTCACCAGCCCCATACAATAAACAAGAAAAAAAGTATGTGTGGCTAGAAAGTTCCCCTCTACAGGGGAGGCTGGGGAAAGGGTAACTCTGATTGCCTTAAAAACCAGAGCTCCTGGGCCATTCCAGATGGTGCTTAGGGGTGGGGAAGTTTAGCGGAAGGTTCATCCTGAACCATATTCTCTAGAGTGATTTCTGTTGGGAGAAACTGGGTCTAGGGTAGTGATGAGACCTTCCACTGCAGGTGCTCCCCGAGCTATGGTTAAGCTTCCAGAAAGTAGTGCTATGGCCAAGCTTCCAGAAGGTAGTGCTATGGGCAAGCTTCCAGAAGGTAGTGCTATGGACAGGTGCTGAACCTGAATGTCCAAGGGCAGGACATCTCGGGGTAACATTAATGTTCTACATGGTAGGGCCATCTGGACTATAAGAATGATTCCAGAGGACAAGGCTCCCAAGCTAGGACTATGTTTCCAAGGGTAGGGTTACCCAGGCTTGGGTTAAGGTTACAGTGGAGAGGACTCTCCAAACTACGCTTAGGGAAACAAAGCATGGGGCTCCTTGAGCTGTGGATAGGGTTTCAAAGGGTAAGGCTCTGCAGGATAGGGTTGGTGTTCTAGCACTTTGAGTTGCACAGGCTAGAGTAGGCCTCCTGAGGCTCCGGTTAGGGTTCCAGAGAGTAGGGCACCCTGGGTTTGACTCAGGGTTGTAGAGCCTAAGGCTACCAGGGTAGGGTTAGCCATTCCAACAGACAGGGCTCCCCAAGCAAGGATTAGGCTTCCAGTGTAGGGCTTCTCAGGTTAGGATGAGGGTACAAATGTTAACAGGCAAGGGTGAGTGTTCAAGAGAGTATGACTACTCTGTCTAGCATTAGGGTTTCAGATGTTAAGACTCCCCAGCTAGGCTTAGGGTTTCAGAGGGCAGGGCTCTCCAGCCTAGGGTTTGGGATCCAGAGGGTAGGGCTTTCCACCCTAGGGTTCAGGATCCAGAGGGTAGGGCTCTCGGGCACAGGGTTTGGGATCCAGAGTGCAGGGCTCTCCGGCCTAGGGTTCGGGATCCAGAGGGTAGGGCTCTCTGGCCTAGAGTTTGGGATCCGGAGTGCAGGGCTCCCTTCTAGGGTTCTGGTTCAGACAGTAGGGCTCTCTGGCCTAGGTTCTGGTTCAGAGGGTAGGGCTCTCCAGCCTAGGGTTCGGGATCCAGAGGGTAGGGCTCTCGGGCACAGGGTTTGGGATCCAGAGTGCAGGGCTCTCCCTTCTAGGGTTCTGGTTCAGAGGGTAGGGCTCTTCAGCCTAGGGTTCGAGATCCAGAGGGTAGGGCTTTCCGGCCTAGGGTTTGGGTTCCAGAAGGTGGGCCTGTAATAGCATTTCCTGTTCATAAGAACATAATAGTGTCCATACTGGGTCAGAAAAATGGTCCATCCAGCCCAGTATCCTATCTTCTGACAGTGGCCAATGCCAGGTGCTTCCAAGGGAATGAACAGAACAGAGCAATTTATCGAGTGATCTACCCCCTGTCGCCCTGTCCTAGCCTCTGGCAGTCAGAGGCTTAGGGACACCCAGAGCATAGGGTTGTGTCCTGACCATCTCAGCTAATAGCATAGATCGACCTATCCTGCATGAATTTATCTAATTTTGTTTTTAATCGACTTATACTTTGGCCTTCACAACATCCCCTGGCTATGAGTTCCACAGGTTGACTTATTGTTGTATGAAGAAGTACTTCCTTATGTTTGTTTTATATCTGCTGCCTATTAATTTTACTGGATTACCCCTGGTTCCTGTGTCATGTGAAGGAGTAAATAACACTTCCCTTTTCATTTTCCACATCATTTATGATTTTATAAACCTCTATCATATTCCCCCACCAGATGTCTCTTTTCTAAACGAAACAGCCCCTGTTTTTTTAATCACTCCTCATACAGAAACTGTTCCATACCTCTAGTCATTTTGTTGCCCTTCTCTGCACCTTTTCCAATTCTAATATCTCTTTTTTGCAATGGGGAGACCAGCTCTGCACTCAGTATTCAAGATGTGGGTGTACTATGGATTAATATAGGGGCATTATGGTATTTTCTGTCTTATTGTGTCTCTCTTTCCTAATGGTTCCTAACATTCTGTTAGCTTTTTTGACTGCTGCTGCACATTGAGCAGATGTTTTCCGAGAACTATCCATGATGACTCCAAGGTCTCTTTCTGGAGTATGTATAGTTGGGATTATGTTTTCTAATATGTATTACTTTATATTTATCAACATTGAATTTCATCTGCCCAGTCACCCGGTTTTGTGAGATCTCTTTGTAACTGTTCACAGTCATCTTTGGACTTAACTATATTGAGTAATTTTGTGCCATCTGCAAATGTTGCCACCTCACTGTTTACCCCTTTTTCCAAATCATATATGAATATGTTGAACAGCCCTGGTCCCAGTACAGACCTTTGGGGAACCCCATTATTTACCTCTCTCCTTTGTGAAAGAAATTCAGGTACAAACCCTTCCTCCCAAAACTGGAAAAAATGTAGTCAGGACCGTAAACCGTCATAGTTTGTGTTCAAAAAGAGACTTAACTCTGACCCATAGCCCTCTCCTCAATAGACCTATGATTAGTTTGTTGTGTCACTATGGTTCACTAGGGATACTGTCTTCTGGTGTGGTTTCTATTCACTTTCAGGAGTAGTTTAAGCCAGATCACAGGGTGACTAAGAGGCACTAATGGGATACTAAAACCACTCTATCCTTAGAATGATGGATAATGAGTTTAGAATAGTGAATTGTGCATTATGCAGATTGCCCTGGCTGGCTGGCAATGAAATAGTCATTCTAATGTAACATCTGTGCAGCATGAGATGAGATGTCCTGTGTCTTGCAGTGAGTGGTTGAAATGCAAGAGGGTATGTGTTGGAGCTGCTGACCCATATGTAATGAGACATGAGGCATTTCTGAGAAAATGATAGGGTGCAAACAAGCCTGGATTAACACAGGGGCTTTAGGGGCTGCAGTCCAGGGCCTTGGGCTAAGGGAGGTCCCCGCAAAAATAAATCCATAATTATATACATGAAAATATATGTATATAAAATATATGATCTATGGTTTGGGATAGAACAAATCTATTTTACTAACATATCTTATTAAAACAACTTCCTGATCATAATTATCATGTGATAAAATCCAATCATGTGCCATTTCTTATTGCTTGGATCTGTGCGCCTGTGCAGTGGTTTTATAAAAATGTCGGATAATGGTGCACCTAGAAAATATGACAGCAGAGCTCAAAAGAGAAAAGTGCAGAAGTTAAAAATGATTCATCGGGAACAGTTGTTAAACAAAATACCAAAATTGACAGGCTATTTCAGTAAACCACCAACAAATGCACCAGATATTAATGATTTGGAAAATAAGTCAACAAGCATCACAAATCCACTCAGGCAAACAACAGCAGCCACAACAGCCAGTCCAGACACAGTCAGTCAGCCAGTTTTGGATGAGAGTGACATAGCTGCATGGGATGAAGGCAAAAACGCAGCTAACTTTGACCCATACAGCACTGATGCAGCACGTTGGGCCCAATAAATGAAACAGTGCAATCTTATTGGATCACAAAGGGGCCAACACTGTGTCAAAACAAACATTGTGATTTTTCAGTGTCTGAAAAACAATACAAACACCAGAAACGGTGTTTATTGAAAAGCCTCTTCACATATACTCTTCAAAATGGGGAATCTGTACCTCCTGAGTGGCTTCTTTATTCTCTATCGACAGGGTCTGTTGTTTTTTTTTTGTGTGTGTGTCGATTGTTTGGAGATTCATCCTCTCATACAAGGGCATTTAGTGGTTGTGGCTTTAATGACTGGAAACATGATGCAGTTTGTGTTGTCGAGCACGAGAGCAACATTTGTCACAGAAATGCAATGCTTACTGGGATTTCTCCGACGCAAGCCAAAGGGCAAATTGACTCGGAACTGGAAAAATAGTTTGAAACTGACCTTGCTTATTAGAAAGAGTTCCTCAGACTGTTTCTTGAAGTTGTTAAGTTTCTGGCAGAATGTGGGCTTTCTTTCAAAGGAGACAATGAAACTGTTGGATCCCCCAATAATGGGAATTACTCGGGCGCCTTAGAATTATTGAGTCAGTTTGATCCTTTTCTAAAGGATTAATGATTAATGATCTGGATGATGGTGCAAGCATCAGCAAGTTTGCAGATGACACTAAGATGGTGGGAGAGGTAGATATGCTGGAGGGTAGGGACAGGGTCCAGAGTGACCTAGACAAATTGGAGAATTGGGCCAAAAGAAATCTGATGAGGTTCAACAAGGACAAGTGCAGAGTCCTACACTTATGAAGGAAGAATCCCATGCACCACTACAGGCTGGCTTAGCAGCAGTTCAGCAGAAAAGGACCTGGGGATTACAGTGGACGAGAAGCTGGATATGAGTCAGCAGTGTGCTCACGCTGCCAAGAAGGCCAACGGCATATTGGGCTGTATTAATAGGAGCATTGCCAGCAGATTGAGGGAAGTGATTATTCCCCTCTATTCGGCACTGGTGAGGCCACATCTGGAGTATTACATCCAGTTTTGGTCCCCCCACTACAGAAGGGATGTGGACAAATTGGAGAGAGTCCAGCAGAGGGCAATGAAAATGATTAGGGGGCTGGGGCACATGACTTACGAAGAGAGGCTGAAGGAACTGGGGTTATTTAGTCTGGAGAAGAGAAGAGTGAGGGGGGATTTGATAGCAGCCTTCAACTACCTGAAGGGGGATTCCAAAGAGGATGGAACGCGGCTGTTCTCAGTGGTGGCAGATGACAGAACAAGGAGCAATTGTCTCAAGTTGCAGTGGGGAAGGTCTAGATTGGATATTAGGAAACACTATTTCACTAGAAGGGTGATGAAGCACTGGAATGGGTTACCTAGGGAGGTGGTGGAATCTCCATCCTTAGAGGTTTTTAAGGCCCGGCTTGACAAAGCCCTGGCTGGGATGATTTAGTTGGTGTTGATCCTGCTTTGAACAGGGAATTGGACTAGATGACCTCCTGAGTTGTCTTCTAATCCTAATATTCTAGGATTCTATGAACATTAAAGAAATACGGGAATGCTGGTAAGGAAGGCCTTCATACCTTTCTTATATGATTTGTGAGGAATTTATAACTTTAATGGAACAAAGGGTGCTTTCAGAAATAAACAGTCAGTTGCAGATTGCAAAGAACTTTTCAATTATTGTAGATTCCACTCCTGACATATCCCACGTAGATCAACTTATGTTCATTGTCCGCTGTGTGTCGCAAGAGGGGCAGATTCAAGAGCATTTTCTTAAATTTCTCACAGTAACAAGTCAGTTTCGACAGTTTTGCAGAAGATGGACATTGACATAACAAATTGAGATGTCAGTGTTATGACAATGCTAGTAACATGTCAGGGGCATACAAAGGTCTGCAATCACAAATTCAGGAGATAAACCCTTTAGTAGAATGGGTACCTTGTGCAGCTCATACTCTCAATTTGAGCTTGTGCTCAAATGAATGTGTTAGTCTCTAAGGTGCCACAAGTACTCCTGTTCTTTTTACTATCAATTTAGTTGGGATTTTGAGCATAAACTGCTTCTTGGAGGCAAATACTTTGTTTTGTTCCATCACTTTTAAATTTCTGCTTGAAATCAACCACTCGCTGGCAAATTGTTACTGCAAGATTAGAGCCAAATGACAATAAGCGAATCGAGATGTGAAAGCTCTTTCAGATACAAGGTGGTCAGCACATGCCCAGGCTACAAAAGCACTACAGCTGAATTATAAAAATATTCAGGAATCTCTCCGAAAACTAGCAGACAATCCAAATCGGAACCCAAATACATGCAACGATGCTCGATCACAGGTCATGAAAATGGACAAAGCTGCAAATTGTTTTTCTTTGCAACCTTTGGAACACATTTCAAGCAACAAGCGCTGCACTTCAGGCTGTTGACCTTGACTTGCCTAATGCTATAAAGTTGGTGAACTCTTTAAAGGATTTTGTGGCTGGTCTACGAGTTCAGTTTGACAGCTTTGAAACTACCACTAAACAAATGACAGCTCGAGTTTTTCAACAGTATAAATCGGAAAAGCACTGTGAACTGTAGTGTAAAAAACAGGATGAAACTGGGGAGCTGGACTGTAAGCTGTCAGGCCTAGAGAAATCTTGCGTGGAGCTTTTCAATGTTATTATTGATAAATCTGTTGCAGAGCTGCTTTGCAGGTATGAGGCATACAAAGGGGTATGCGGCAACTTCAGATGTATGAATTATCTTCATCTACTTTCTGCATCAGAACTACATGATTCAGCTGTTAAACTACAAAACAAATATAGTACCAATTTACAAGAGGATTTTGCAAATTAACTAGTTCAATTTAGGGAGTTCACAAAACACGAGGAAAACAAAATAGCAAAGACACTACTTCTCGTTTTAAGACAATGGCGTCCGCAGTCTGTGTTTCTCAATGTAGATATTGCCTTATGGATTTTTTTGACACTGCCGGTAACTAACACTGGAGGAGAACAATCGTTTTTAAAACTGGCGCTAATAAAAAACAAGCTGAGGTCAAGAATGGATCAGATGAGACTGAATAATTTGACTCTAATATCAATAGAGTATGACTTGCTTCGTCAACTGGATTTCAGTTACATCATCGAGGATTTCTCAGCCCTGAAGACCAAAAAGAAACTAATATAACAGCTGTTCTAAGGTAAGAAGTAGGCTATTTTGAATTAACTTAACTATATTCTACATGTTTTAAGACTGAAATGTAAACACAGAACGGCTTTATGTTAATTAAAAGGCAAGTTTAGTATAGAGTTAATAGCTTCGATGCCATAATTGTGATCCTTTTCTTTTAAATTAGGATAAAGGCTTGTATACAGGGGCCCCACAAAATCTAATAGCCCCAGGCCCACAGGAGAGTTATCCAGCCCTGGGTGCAGAACTGGGCTCCTAATGGAAAGCTAGTTGCTAATCAGGACTGGAAGGATGTTGTCACTGCCTTTCCTCCACAATTAATCTTAAATGGCTGGGCTTCTAACACTACTTTTCCATTTAACACAGGTATTGACATCTTGTACTCGGGATCTCAAAAAGTCTTGAATGCTCCCCCTGGCAGTTCCCCTATCTCCTTCAGTGAGCGAGCCAGGTGAGGACAACACCACCATCCCTGTAGATTGTGAAACACGTGCACGGGGCCAGGGAGAGGTGCTCATGTACACAACACCAGGGAGAGGCAGGCTAAGCAGCAGGTGACTCAGGTCCACAGATGTGTAGAAGCACCTACACAGGTTGAACAATGTCCCTGAAAGAGTGGGAAGGTGGCCCACATTCAACCCTCTGTTACACATGGGCAAGTCCAGCCCAAGGTGTTCAAGCACCCAGAAATATCCTCTCTCCCAGTGACTGAGACCACTGATTCCTAAGTGTACAGAAGGGTGATCACTCAGCCCTCCAGCAGCAGGGCTGTCACTCCTGGGGGCAGTGCCGCTAGAATCTAGAAGACCCCTCCCATGAGTCAGCGTCGCACCATGAGAGGAAGGGTGGCAGGCTCGGGCCCTATGTCATATGAGGGGGGAGTAAAAGCAGCCACTGACCAGGCCTGACAACTTCCAATTAAGCCTGAGGTGCAGGCATTACCCCTGCAGCCCCAGCCTGTCAGAGCCTCCCCAGTACACAGGAGCCCTCTGCGCCCACAGCCAGTTCAAGCTGCAGGAAGCCAGGCACTGGCACTGTCTCACTGGGGCGGTTCTGGCCAGTGTAGTGGCTGCCTTTTCCCTCATGGGACAATGAGCAGGATTCCTGTCCATCTCACCATTATCTAATCTGTTGAATCGATCTCGGTCCCAGCAGTTCCTCTGTCAATGTCACGTCTGAGTGCTACCCAGGCAACACCTCCCTTCCCTAGCCAGTGGGAGTAAGCTCGACTAGTTAACAATAACCATATCTACCTCATATCTACCGCTTCCCTTGGCAGATATCAAAGTGCCTTACAGGAGGGCACTATTGTTATCCCCATTTTACAGGTGTGGAAACTGAGGAACGGAGGGGCCAGGAGTGTATCTGTGTGGTGCATGTAGCGGGAAAACTAAGTAAAGGTTCTGGCTGGAGGGCAGAGCTCCTCAGATCAGTTACTCAGCTTTGTCATATCCATGTTGTCAGGAAGAAGATTTTCAGCAGGAGGACGAAGCCACCTTCCTTCTTCCTGGACATGGGCTGGCTGGCCAATTACTGGGGCTGTGACGACAAGCCAAGAATGTGAGGGGCGAGCTTTGGGATGTCCTGGAAGCAGCTCTCTGACCAGGGATTTAACACACCATGACCTGAGTCCAGATGGGCTTTCATCCAAATCACAAAGCATTTCCACTTCAGTCCAAATTGAAATCCCACCCAAATCCCATCTGAACTCAGCACTCACCCCGGCTCCATAACTGACATCCATTCAGACCTCACAACTTATCTACTTCTCATCTAAACTTCAACCTGACCCCAAACCCCTTGTGTCCACCCTCACCCTAACCCTGAGCTAATTCTCATTCTTCCCCCAAAACTAATTTATGCCCCACCCCCATTATCTCACTAGAAGAGGAGAGGTGAACCAGAGAATACAGTACTCCTCACATAGCACCAACATACAGCATCCTGCTATCTGCATCCTTGGCATCAGCAGATTCTGGGCTGCTGCTTAGTCTTCATGCAGTTCCAACTTCTGATATTAGTGTAGTGCCAGGGCCGGCTTTAGGCCGATTCCCCAGAATCGGGCCCCGTGCCTAAGGGGGCCCCACTCCAGGGGTCTTCGGCAGCATTTCAGCAGCGGAGGCCTGGTTCTGGGGGTCTTTGGTAGCATTTCAGCGGCAGGGGGTCTGCTCCGGGGGTCTTCAGCGGCAGGGGGGTCCTTCGGTGTTGCAGAAGACCCGGAGTGAACCCCCCACCGCCAAAGTGCCCCGAAGCCCTGGATGCCGAGTATTCAAATCAGGCCCCGTGGGTCATAAATCCAGCCCTGGTAGTGACCTCATTTCCTTTCATTTTCCCCTTGCTATGGTGGGATAGAAAGAGGAGGTCAGGCTGAAGTATGGTTTTGGTGGCTTAGCCTCCAGGATCTGTGTAGGTTTCAGTATTGATTGTAATGTATTGATTTGAGCCAATAATGTATTTAGTCCATGTGGTCATGAGCCCTTCTCCAGCATGTCGCATGTATATTACAGGTACCATCATACTGCACCAATCAATAGCTTCTTCAGCCTGAGGGAAGGCTTGGCAATCCTTGCGGAACAGGTGAGCAATGGCAGGAGACACTCGGGCCAGGCAGGCTGGGGAAAGGCAAAGAGAAGGAACATGAATGGGAAAATGATACTGGGACTATCATCACCAAGCTGGTTGCTGGGATTGCTATTTAGAAATGCAGTTGAAGATAACACTGCTATTTTTTTAAAGTATTTATGTGCTTAAAGATGCAAACATTGGCCAGGTGGGATTTTCAAATGGAGCTAGGTATCTGTCTGCCTCTGTAGGCACCTAAATGCCTTTAAAAATCTGTGCTTGGTGCTTATGGAAGAAACTAGTTGGACAGCCCTGGAGACTGAAGTCTTTTATTTAACCACAGTATGGGCAGCTGCCAGGCAAACATCAAAGTGTGTATCTAGTGCCTCTCCAGGAGGGATAGTTCAATCTCCATCGCCATTCAGTCCTGGCCTCTTGCTGAGCTTGCCAGGCAGGAGGCCAATCTTGGGGGAGCTGCTTTTTGTTTTAGAAACGCCCCCAAGGACTGGGCTCGGTTTGTGCAGCCACGAGCGGCTAACAAATTGTGGTCATTCCAGACCTGGGCTAGATGGAAACTGGTGCTTGGGAGGTGAGAGGCCCCATCAAGGGTCACTTGAGCCACCTTCTCCCCATCAAGATGAAATGTTAAATCGACCTATCTGACCCGGGATTTGTGTCTGCCTGTCACATGCCTGGCCCTGGGACAGTAACCTCCTAGCTAATGGCTGTGCTCTTCTCCCCATTGGCCCAGGGGCTGGAGAACTCCTGGAAGCGTCACAAGGAGAACTGTCTCTACCTTTGTGCAGGGCTGCAGGAGCTGGGTCTCCTGCTCTTTGTGAAGGAACAGGTAGGACTTGGGCTGATATTACTGGACACTGTATAGGACCTGCTGGATCACTGATGTTGTTAGATTGACACTGTGGATGCAGTGTCGTCTGGCTGGGCTACAGAGAAAGAGAGCTAAGGGGATAGTTTGAGACAGATGAGGCCAGATCCTCAGCTGATGTAAATCTATGTAGCTCCACTGACATTGGCAGAACTACACTGATTGACCCCAGCTGGGGATCTCGCCGAGCTCTGAATTTCTCAGGAGGTTTCACATGCTGGGAGATTCCCAGCCAACCCAGGATGGAAAAGCAGGATCGTCCCCATAGAAAGGAATTTTTGTTCCAGGCGGCAAAGTTTGCAGCAAGGTACAAAAGGAATGGGGAAGAGGGGGAAGAGGACTGTTTGCACATGCTCAGAGGAGACCTCCTGCATGGATCTCTCTATTTTTCAGGAGGTGCGGCTCCCGACAATCACCACCTTTGTACTGCCTGAGGGATATGACTGGAAGGAGGTCATAGAGTTTATTATGAATAAACATGCAATTGAGATCTCAGGAGGCCTGGGACCATCAGCAGGGAAGGTAGGTACAAGCTGCCAGCCAGGGTCAAACTCTGCTAATGTCTGTGGCTAGTCAGGTACTTGAGCTTGCTACAAATGCTCATATGGATCTCAACAGATTATGGGCCAGGTTCTTTTCTCAGTTCCCTCTGTTATATCTAGAGCAGCTCCATTGACATCACTGGAATGATACTGGTGGAACATCACCCTAGTGCTACATTATATGTGTTTTATGTATCCAGCCAAGAACTTGCCTTGATCCTGATAGTGCCACCAGTGTCATCAGCCTCCTGGTTCCCTCCTTGCTGCTTAATAAGAACCTCAGGATCCATTGCCCGCAAAGGAACTCCCAGTCTGGTGTCAGGAAGGTACCAAGTGAGCCAGTTTCCTTGACAGAAATAGGTCCTTTCACCTGGGGCCAAGGAGTGATTTGGTATCTGAGGATTTCCCTAAATGAGCGTCTGCCTTTGCTGAGTCCCAATGACTTTCAGCACTGGTCTGGATAGGCTTGTGAAGAGTGGAGTCCAGGAGATATGCTGAACCCCCAGCTCATCCAATCACAGACTCTTTTCCAAATAGATCCTTCGGGCCTTCCATAGGGAATGCAGCCCAAGACTGATACAAACTGCTGCATCAGGGCTTCATGCACTGAGATCCAGAAATAAGCAAACTTGGAGAAAAAGCTGTCTCTAGACAAGGCCTGGCATGCTGTGCTCTTACAGCCACTTGCAAAATAAGCAGTGACTATTAGGAACCTGTAGCAGGGTTTACCACCCTTCTGTAGCCAACCACAGTGATACAGATGAGTCCTGCCCCAGTTTCCCTCACAGTCCCCAGGGCTGGCCAAGTTGCTCTTCTCCACCTTCCTGCTGCTGCTTCCTACTCCCCTTTCTCAACTGCTGCCTGGTTCTCTATAGAGGTCAGGGGCCCTCTATCAGGCAACCAACTAGACACAGATGAACTGGACCGATTTCCTCTTAAAGAGGCCAGTTGCTGTGTGAGGGAATTCTAACATAGACGTCTGTTTAATTAGGGGCTGTAATAACAAACAACCTCCTTCCCCCCCAATACACAACATTATGTGTGTGGTAGGTGTGTGGCAGAATAGAAGGTATGTGGTAGAGGGTGTAGCATTTGTAGGTCTTTCCAAGAGAGAATGGAATTGCTTGTAGAAAAATTTGCGAAAGCAAATTTTGGAGGAGAAGAAAAGCTAGTCTTTGTTCTTTCCATGTTTTCCTTGTTTGTGTCAATGAATGCAAATTAAAAGAGAATACCTAAGACAGCTACATTAAAGAGTCTTTTTCTGTAGGCTTGTTACTAACCAGTCATTACCCTAAACTGGAAAAGACTAGGGAAAATGGGAAAGTTCAAATGCAATCATTTATTAGAGGAGAGGGAAGCGCCAATAACAGCATGAGATTTATGCTGGCTTTAGGTCAAGTGCTCTGAGCACTTTTTCCAAGCCTCAGTAGAGAGTTTACCTTGTTCTGGACTGGGCACAACACTTGTGAGAAGCTTGCAGACTTATAGGGATGAGTTTTTAAGCAAAGCTATTCTTGCAGGGCCTTGGCTAGGGGGACCTAGGTTGACCATTGGTTCCTTATTTTAAGAGCTGTTCCTTATTGGAGGCATGATCCAACTCCTACTGAAGTCAATAGAAAGACTCCCATTGATTTCAATAGGAATTGGATCAACCCAAGTCAATATATGAGGTACTTTTCTCCAGTAGTCATAAGGAATAGTATAACAAGATATAAAGGGATGAATAAAGCATTGGGAGGGGCAGCTCCTTACAAATAAGCTTTGTTTTAGTGTTTCATATAATGTCATTTATTATCTCTAACTGTAGGTGGTCACCCTAGGAGGAAATCAGCCACAAAGTTTCTCCCTAGTGTATTTTATCTTTGACATACTGGCCAGCAGAGCTAAAGCAGGTGCCACCAAAGAAGCTGAAGATTTCTTGTGTTTTCATTTTACTTGTATTTGCTTAAATTATTGATAAAAACAATTACATCTATGTGGTCTGATTCCTCCACTGCCATGCCCCTTCTGCAGCGTGCACTATTGCAATGTGGCTGTGACGGCAGCTTGACTCCATTTTGATCTGCTACCTTTTTCCACCTCCTTTGCATTCACTTTTCCCAGGCATAAGTGACCGTACATAGTGCAGGGCACTGGAGAATCCGGCCCATTGTATGGTATGTGTGTAGGAAGTCACTGGTATGGGTCTCACCTCCTCCATGAACCTTGCATCCCCTGCAGACATGCAATCCGACGTGTCACTGGGCCAACCCTGGAGAACCAATTTGATCTCATCAATATTTACTACTTTCTACTGAGTTTCTTTTTTTCTCAATTTCAGGTTCTTCGAATAGGACTCATGGGCTATAACTCCACCAAATTCAATGTGGACCGAGTCCTCCATGCCCTGAAAGATGCCCTCCAGCACTGCCACAAGAACAAGCTGTGAGCAGCTCCTAGTGCAGCTGCAGACACAAGTACAGAGAGATCATTTCAGGCCTTGCTAATGCCACTGTCTTCTCCTGAACTCAAGCAGGAGGCTGAAGTGGGGCCACTGCTCTCATTTCCCTCATGTCTGTTGTACCCGATGAAATATTGATGAGTGCCTGACCAGCTGCAGCACCCTACAGGGGAAAAATGAACCACGCCATACCCAGGGAGCCATGCTCCATTGAGAATTGATTGTTTGCAGTGTTAGGTGGATCTGCACATGGATATTCAGAGTTTTTGCTTTATTGATGAATGACCAAGACTTGATCTGGCAGCATTCAGGTGAAGGATGAGGCAAAAGGGATGTGGAGGACTTGGGAGCACAGTGGAACCTGAACCTGCATCAGTGAGAGTGCTGCTGGACACCTCGGTGCTCCTGCCTAGCAGTGACAGCAAGGCCAGAGAGGTGAGCACCAAGCTAAAGTTAAGTCCTGGTCTCCTCAGCCAGGCCTATTCTCTTCCTGTGCCCTCCCCCTTTCACACCCTGCCCTCTTTTAAGACAGCGGACATGCAGGCGTGTGCTGAGTGCCAAGGTCTGGCCTGGTGTTTATCTATACCCTCTGTGCCTGCTCTGTTCACACCTGCCCTCCAGCACAACAGCTTTGCACTCCCTGCTGCACACTGACTTGCAGGTCCATGGATTCCTGGGATCAAGGCTTCATATTCCTCCTCCTTCTTGCCCTCTGCCATGTTAGTCCTTTCGGCATGAGTACAGCAGCCTGGACGGCCTCACAATCCTGCTTACAGTGGTCCCACAAACAGGAAACTACATCATCAAAGCAGGTATTACAACCGATCAGGAACTTGGAAGCTCCCTTCAACAGCCAAGCTCTACTGGCACACCCATGCAAAAGCATATGCTATATACACGTGTAAATTCACTGGTGCACAGGGCATGACCCCAGAATAGATCATACTGCATTAATAAACAGCGACATATGGCACAGCACAGTTGTGTGTCACTCTGATTTGCTACAGAACAGCATACTTCCAGTAGCAGAAGGCACAGTACAACTGACCAGCAATACTAGGAGTAATTCCAGGGGTCATGGCTTACCATGCACTGACTGGAGCTCAGCTATGCAGCCATGTGGTAGTAGTGTACTTGAGTGTGTCATACACAGAGAACTGTCTTGTGTCCATTCATCTAGCGATTCAAAGGCAGAGGACTGAAAAGGGTCTATGTGCCATGCGTAGCCCCTTCACCTCTCCTGTTCTGGTGCATATTATAAGACTGTCCTCCATAAATGAGGAAAAGTTGAGGTGCCTTTATTATTCTTTTGTTCCACTCTTTCTTTCTATGGGGAATTTGCCAATGCAATATCACTGTCCTTTCAAACAAACAAACAAAAAAAAAGGCAATGGCTGTTGAAATAGCAATTCCAGTCCTAATAACCACTAGGAAGCATTTCTTGCTCAATTTTATCCTACTTTTTCTACAGCAAGTTACAGTGGATCAGTATATTTGATTTAGGATAAATGAAGTAACAGCTGCCCAAACTGAGCTTGAGTTCTCCTGAATTTTGAGGTGTTCAAATCTGGAAGGCAGGTGCTGGGGGGCGGGGGCTGTGGCTCCGCAGGGGAGCATGGCAGCACGTATGCAGCAGCGTGTCTGGTGCTGCGCGGAGCCAGACACGCTGCTCTCAGTGGCACGGTAAGGGGGCTGGGGGGTTGGAGAAGGGGTAGGGGGTTCGGGGGGGGCAGTCAAGGGACAGGGAGAAGAGGGGGTTAGATGGGTCAGCGGTTCGGGGGGGTAGTCAGAGGACAGGCAGTTGGATAGGCATGGGAGTCCCAGGGGTTTGTCAAAGGACAGGTAGGGGGTGGGGTCCTAGGGAGGAAGTTGCGGGGAGTCTCAGGAGGGGGCAGTTGGGGACAAGGAGAAGAAAGGTTTAGATAGGGGGTGGGGTCCTAAGTGGCATTTAGGGGCAGGGGTCCCAGGAGGGGGCAATCAGGGGACAAGGACCAGCGGTGCTTAGATAGGGGGTGAGGTTCTGGGGGGCAATTAGGGGCAGGGGTCCCGGGAGGGGGCAGTCAGGGGACAAGGACCAATGGTGCTTAGATAGAGGGTGGGGTCCTGGGGGGCAGTTAGGGGCAGGGGTTCCGGGAGGGGGTGATCAGGGGGGTTGGATGGATTGGGGTTTCTGTGGGGGGCAGTCAGAGGGAGTGGATGGTTGCAGCCTGGGGCTACCCTCCCTCCCCATGGAGTGTCCTGTTTTTTTAATGTTAAAATATGGTACCCCAACCATTCACAGTGCAACTCTCCACTCACAGCACACTGCTGCATGAGGGCCTCCTCCTTCCTTTCCAGTTGGTGGTGGTCAAGGGAATGCTGGGAAATGTAGTTCTTTCCCTGCTCCAGGGCTGGTTCTATAGGCAGGGAGCTAACCAAGGAACTACAGCTCTCAGAGCCCCCTGTTGGTTCTCAGCTCCCATGCTGGATCCCTGCCACCCTGCAAATGATCTGCACTCAAGTATCTTCCTAAATATTAGTACTCCTTTTTTGATCTTTGAATCAGAGCTATAGCAATAGACAAGACTGGCATGCTTATATCACAAGACCTGAGCAAACATTTACCCTTCTACATCTAACAATACAGGCCTGCATTTCAAAACTCTATTCATTTACATATCTTCCTAATCAGTATCTGAAGTTGGGCCATGGATCAGGTCAGTCTGTGAGTTAATTAACTCTTTCTGGCCCTTTCACCTTTCAATGAGATATTATATTACACTCATAATGCCACACCTTGGAAAAGATTTTCTTCTGGATACAGGAAGTGGGGGAGATTTTTGATTGCTAAGCAACAAAGCAGGATCACCAGGAGCTGATAGACTGACCCTTCCAGGTCCTCCCAATCCTCAGGGGAAGGGAATAGCTCAGTGGCCCACAGCAGCACCATCTAGAGGAAACCGAAAGGATTTATTCAGAGAGGGAGAATACAGAATATGCAAACTATCAGGGGTTATACAGCTATGGCTGGGATGTTCAAAGCTGCCAAAGGGATTTAGGCACCACTAACGTTAATGGGAATTGGGCATCCAAATCCCTCGGCAATGTTGAAACTTCCACCCATTATTTATGTTTGTAACTGTGGTAGCCAAATGCTTAATGAGGACATTTAAATGTGGACAGACTTTAGTTTTCATCCCATTGACTTGACAGGTGCAGTTCTGTCTTCCAGAGCTGCAGACTCCAGCAGACATCAGTACATCAGGGACACTCGGTTCATATTCTGAAGACTTCCTTCAAATTAATAAGTATCTTAATTTTTGTCTAATGAAAGCTTGACTGAAATTATTCAGCAACTTGAAAATAATCAGCACAACTGTGGCAATTTACATGGAGGCATCATCACATTGAAACTATCAGCAAGGCCAGGGCACAATTCCATACCAGCCATCACTGGCAGGTTTACTCCTCTACTAACACTCTTGTGTCTATAATTAGCATAGCATAGCCCTATTGCCATGCTGGGATACTGAGAAACAGAGCACTGGTCACAATGGCTAGTACCTTCCAATACCATGCTATAACATGAAGCATACACAAGTCATAAAGGTTAGCACTGCCCAAAGTGGGCACCCCAAACTGCTGTGGAGTGGTGTATTAACTGGGTTCAAATCTGAAGGACAAATTCCTCAACACCATCCGCAGTTCTGGAGGACAGAACATATCTCAACCACGAAAGGAAGCACATCCAAGAGCATGGTGCCTCCTAATACCTTAGCTACGGTCCCGTGAGATGGAGCGTGTCCAAATTATTAAAGATGGTACTGCCACTAGCACAACATCCTCAGCATCAGGCTGCAATGTTAGCAGCTGGTGCATGCTCAGGCTGTGAAAAACAAATTCAGCAGCTCAATCTTCCCTTTCCTAAGGTGTTGAAAGATGAAGTTTGCCCAAAGCATGACGCAGGACCCTCCTAATGGCATGTTGGGACTTGGTAGAAAAAGCAACATCTCAAGTTGTAGTAGGATTCTCTTGTACCAAATCAGTAGCCACAAAGAATTGACACTGCAGTTGCTGGCTGAGCCCAACATGTGTAACCCCCATCTATAGAGCCTTGGCTGTTTAGCTTATCTCGTGCTCTTAGTTCTGAAGGTCCCTGGTTCCATTCCCCATGTATCAAGCATCACTAGGGCTGAACATTTGTCACAGTATTTTTTATCAAAAATCCCGGAGCAGTCACAGTAACTGTAGTAAAAGCTATGGGTTGCAATACTGCCAGTGCCTGCTCCCTGACTTTTTTAAAGAGCAAACTCTCCTTACTGCCCCACCAACAGGGCCCTGACCACCACTGCAGCACCCTCTGCCCTGGTACAGTAACCTTAATCTTGGCCTGCTATAGAGGAGAGTCCCTGGGGGGATGGAGGCTGGAGAGTGAGCCTGCCCTGCACTCCCCCAGCACTGAGTCCACCCTGCACTCCCCCAGCAGTGGCGGCTCCTGCGGTTCCTGTGTTCCTTGTGGCTGCGCATGGTGTTGTGACCTTGTGTGTGGGGTCACAGTGCTGCTCAGGTTTGGGCCCTCTCCCAATCATTATGGAGGGTCAGGTGGGCCAAAGCTCAACAGCGCTGCAACCAGATGCACCAGGTTGCAACACCGGGAGCAGCTGCAGGAACAGCTGTTGTGGGGTGTGTCGCAGACATGGAGAAAAGTCACAGATGAACAGGAACATCACACTCTCTGTGACAGTTTCCCAACCATGACAAATGTGCAGCCCTAGCCATCACACATGGAGCACAGGGAACAGAACACAAGATCTTCAGGGCTGGAAACACAGGACCCTGTCACATGAGCGGAACAAGAATCACTATTAGCTTTAGTAGTATTAAGGCTTATGTACTCTCTCTGGCTCATGGGCACAAGAGAGTGACGTATTCTGATACACCTCACCAGCTTTGGCATTCTGTACAGCATAAGACAATGGTACAAATACACACCTAGCTATGTTAGTCCCATCCTGTTAGGTTCATATGCCAAGGTTAATAGAATGTTTCTTTCAGTAAAGATGTGTAAGGTGCACAGTTCTCATAGAGTCAAAGTGGCTCAGGTCGGAATACGGTAACATACACCAGAATATGAGCTATTCACAGTCACAAGTACAGTGTCCCTAGCTGGTCTCTCAGGAAAACATACCTTCAAGTGATTAAATGTGAGCCCTTCTTTCCTGTCCTCTTCTTTCCAGTCCTCATTGTTGACCTGGTCCAGTAGGTGAAGGCTGTCCAAATGGTGGCCCTTCAGCATGCCCATAATATGGAGTAGTTTCATGACAGGGTGATTGGTGGAGTACCTGGCAAGAGAAATGTATAGGCTGCAGCTGAACCGCTCATTGCCTTTTCAAGGCTTTTCTAGAGCTGGTATGGATTGAATCGACATTAATATGAGCAGGTTTGCCCTTTCTCCTAGATCCTTCCAAGCAAGGAGAAGATGCCAGGGAGCAGTGGAGACCAAGGAAGTCTACAGTACCATGGCACCCTCTGTTAAGGTTCCTCCTCAGATCAGGTCACTATGTGAATTGTTCTGCTCATCCATGCACTTGTTTATACTTTGGTGTCCCTAAAATGGATTTTGGAGGGCATCTTTCTGAAATAAAAAAAGTGCATAAAAAAGTGCCGTCCTTTCAGAAGCAGGCCATCAGCCCTGTGAACGTCACTTTGGTCCTGCTAAAAGGGCTGTTGGAGAAAATTGAAATCCCTGTCAGTTCTTGCTCTACTTCCACAGGGTAGTAGGCCAATTGGAAGTTGTCTTCTTTGACCCCACCCTCTTTGGCAGAAGTGAGTCAATTTCTGGCAATTTCATCCTTTAGTTGTTCATCTCTAATTTGCTGAAGTGAGCTGGCTGATGCTGGAATTGCTGCCAGAAGAAGTTCAATGTAGACTTAAACCAAAGTGGCCTGACCTGAAGGAATTTGAAAACTGAATGCTGAAACAAAAATTCAGCAGAAATAAAACTTCAGTGTTCAGCACAGAAGGAAAGCACGGCCTGAACTGAGCCCAGGGAACAAAGTGTAGATAACAGCTCCTCGCTTTTGGAACTGTTCAAAACTCAGCAGGAACTCTCAGATCCTCCCAAGTGGAGACTCCAAAAGGACTTCTCCAGAGCAATTGGGTTCACTCTCAGTATTCCCCAGCACAACAAAGAGAGGCTCTAAAACTTGCAGGTACTCTGTCAGGAACTAAGCACTTTCCACAGGGAATGCCACACAGGAACTCAGCCAAAGTGAGAACAAGGTTTGGAAGGCTGATGGGAATCCCCCTAAGATGTGATCTATAGAATAATGTTCAGGGCTATTTAAATGGAATGGATAAGGGGACATACATGTGTAAATAGTATTAAGGAATTTAAGTTTATTTTGGGTTGTGGTGTGAGTACACACATTGGTTTATAAAGTTAAGTTTTAATCTTTTATCATAAAGGGAAATGGGGAGTGACAATAGCGTTCCTGGTCCTCCACACTTACCAGAGAGGACCAGGATGCGTTGCAATAGGAAGCTTAATAAACATGAGTTCTAACTGGTTCAGGGAGGTCTCCAGTTGCTGCTTAAAGCATGGCTCTTTGTGTTTCTTCTCACACTGCAGAGCCATTCAGAACGGGGAGGCCCAGCCTTGCCCAGTGCTTCATTTGTAAAGAGGTGCTGGAGCTCAAGCAAAACAAAGCGGCAACTGCTGCACAGCATGACCTCTCACACACTGTACGTGCAAGGTCATGCCTTGCATGCAACTATAGAATTTCATGCCTTACTAAGGCCACTGACAGAAGAGGTGCCAAGGCTGTACCCTAGCGAGAAAAGAGGTGCCAGGGCAGAGCCCTGGCAAGCCCCAGCTCAAATTAAATTCTGGCCATGACAAAACTCTAGCCAGAGGATGATCCCACTGTGACGGATTCAGTCACAGAGATCCCTTTGGGACTGTCATCTGATGTGGTGAAGTTATCTCTGAGCCCGTTTTCCCTGCCAGCTTGGGACTCCAGAACCCTGCCTTGTTGAGCCAGACATGCTAACCTGCTGCAGCACAGACCTAGTCTGGTCCATGATCCCAAAACTGTCAACTTAACTGAAAACAGCTTAGCAGATTCCCTGCCTCCAGCACCCAGATACCCAGCTCCCAGTGGGATCCAAACCCCAAATAAATCCATTTTACTCTGTATAAAGCCTATGCAGGGTAAATTCATAAATTGTCCACCCTCTGTAAACACAGCTGTTTGCTCCCGCAGGTACTAATCACTTACTCTGATCACGCAATTCTAAGCCTAATACATTAAGAAACTGATGACAGGTAAAATCTCACCCTCAGGGATGGTCCAATAAGCTTCTATCACAGACTAGACTCCTTCCTAGTCTGTGCCCAATCCTTTCCCCTGATACAGTCCTTGCTAGTTCCAGCAGACATCTTAGGTGTTGACTAGGGGTTTTCTTATGACTGGCCACCCCTTTGTCCTGCTCCACTCCCTTTTACAGCTTTGGCACAAGGTGGGAATCTTTTGTCTCTCTGGGTCCCAACCCCTTCTTCTAAATGGAAAAGTACCAGATTTAAGATGGATTCCAGCATCATGTGACATGGTCACATGTCCTCTGAAACCCCAGCCTCCATTCTTCCTGGGCTGGTCCACACATACACAGGAAGGTTTGCAAGTAAACAGAGCGATTTACAGTTCACTGATTCTGAAGCACCCTTAATGGCTTCCACTTAATATGTTTACATTAGTAATACAAGTGTATATCTTATTCTCCTAACTCCAGACATAGAAATAATAAATGCAAACAAATAGAATGAACACACTCACTACATTGTAAGCTTTGTAATAATACCTTACAAGAGACCTTTTTCATAAAGCATATTCCAGTTACAACATATTCACATTTATAAGCATATTTACAGAAAGCATATAGAGTGCAACGTCAAATTCACCCTCTCAGAGGGGAGGCAGTCTGGTGGCTTTGTGGCACCAAACTTCTTGCCTACCCCTCTGTGGCATCTGAAACCTCACGTCCCAAAAGGGCACTGGACTAAGACTGGGCTGGTGGTGGATCTCCAATATCCCTGTCTGAGAGGTGGGTTCCTGTGGTTGGCAACAGGGGAGACAAAGCAGGATGAGTAGCCCAAAGAGAGACCCTCACTAACAGCTCAGTAACAGTGCTCCCAGCTGGGGAGCTGACAATGGCCACCAGGAGAGGATCCCCCCTGGAGACGTTCAATGTATTTATTGTTTTAATGTACAAACCCCTTCTGGCTGCTGTGTCTCCCAAAACATCTGCCCAAGCTCTATGGCATGCAGGAAGTGAAGGGCGCCAGGAGGTGCAGAGAGCAGCTTATGGTCCCTGGCAATGGAGCAAGCCTGAAGACCTTTCATCCTCCTCCTCTTCTGCACCACTCATAGGTCCTGCCGGGCTGGTGTGGGAAGAGGTCCTGGGGAACAAGGCACCTTTGTTCAGCAGGGCTAGAGATTTGGTCCCTTGCCTCTATCCAGTGATGTATTAATAATAGATCTGTAACAGACACACCAGATTTAGCCCTGCCTCTCCAGGAACGGAACTGGTTCAATTCCTCTTTCACACGGGACAGTCGCACCTTGTACGTCCCTAGATTAGGAACATAGCAACACAGATTTAAAAATAGTGCTCGGTTCTGTTTTAAATGAGCACCATGTCAGAATTCTTATCAGACAGAACTTTCCCAGGCAGAAAAAGCTGGTGGATCCAGCCCACTGAGGCAATAGAATCTGCCCTGTGCTCCAGGGTGAAGCTAGTAGTGATCATGACAACTCCATAGAAGAACCCAGGAGTGGCCAGCATGGCATGGAAGCTGAACTCAGCAATAGATCTTGTGGTTCACAATGTGTTACACTGGTACTGAACTCTATTGCAGAGTCCTCATTTTATTATGACTTTTCTTCCTAGTGAAAGGCTGAATTTTATTTAGAGCTGATTGAAATTTATCAAATTTTGAACATAACATTTTCAAATTTTGATGAAAATTTTCACTGAAACTTCAAATTTGGATGAAAAACAGCAAACAAATTCATCAAATTTTACAGAATCAAGACGTTCCCTCCATTCTTCAGAGTGGTAGCTGTGTTAGTCTGTATCAGCTTAAACAACTAGTACCTGTGGTACCTTAGAGACTAAAAAATGTATTTGGGGATAAGCTTTCGTGGGCTAAAGCCAACTTCATCAGATGCATGGAGTGGAAAATACAGTAGGAAGGAGGTTGACAGACAGACCCCCAACCTGAAGCAAATACTCACCAACAACTACACACCACACAACAAAAGCACTAATCCAGGAACCTATCCCTGCAACAAACCCCGTTGCCAACTCTGTCCACATATCTATTCAAGGGACACTATCATAGGACCTAACCACATCAGCCACACCATAAGGGACTCGTTCATCTGCACATTTACCAATTTGATATATGCCATCATGTGCCAGCAATGCCCCTGTACTATGTACATTAGCCAAACTGGACAGTCTCTACCCAAAGAATAAATAGACACAAATCAGATGTGAAGAATTATAACATTCAAAAACCAGTAGAAGAACACTTCAGCCTCCCTGGACACTCAATAACAGACTTAAAAGTGGCAATTTTTCAACAAAAAAACTTCAAAAACAGACTCCAACGAGAAACTGCGGAACCACAATTAGTTTGCAAACTGGACACCGTCAAATTAGGCCTGAATAAGACTGGGAGTGGATGGATCACTACAAAAACTAAAAACTAATTTCCCCATGCTAATTTCCGTCTACTGTTACTCGCACCTTCTTATCAACTGTTTGAAATGGGCCACTCTGATTACCACTACAAAAGTGATTTTTCCTCCTGTTGATAATAGCCCACTTTAATTGAATTGTCTCATTAGAACTGACCCCTTCCCTCCCGCGCTTGATAACGCAACTCCCATCTTTTCATGTACTGTGTAGATATATCTTCCTACTGTATTTTCCACTCCATGCATCCGATGAAGTGGGTTTTAGCCCACGGAAGCTTATGCCCAAATAAATTTGTTCGTTTCTAAGGTGCCACAAGTACTCCTTGTTGTTTCTCCATTTTTCACTAGCTCTTTTAAATTCTACAGAACTATACTCCATTGCTTAAGACTGCATCCCCACTAAGAGTCTATATGGCAGACAAACCCTCTGTCTCTCTCTCAGTAAGGTTTCAGGAATGGGTGTGGATGGCAGGAGCATAGCTTGGTGTTTACCTCCAGTGACTGTAGCTGCTGGGGATGAAGTCAGCCCACTGTGTTACTTTTTGCAGGTTGCCTTCTGGAAAACCTCCTTCTCTGCATCTGCTGTGGAGTTTCAGAGCACCCTGCTTTCTCTGCACCACAGGGATAATGTTGAACCTGATCATTTTCCAGCCACTGGACACCAGCAGGACAGCTGCAGACCTTCTTCCTTTAGGCTGGGCAAGGGCAGAAGTTGCTTTTAGAAAACAATAGTCAGAGATCTCCCCATCCTCATCTCTCTCCCCCTGTCTTTAAGCCTTGCCTGTCTTGGAGACACGTCCCAGTTCAGCTGAGCAAGACCCTCAGACTGGTAGCTCTTACCCTGTTCTTTAAAATAAAACCGCCTTTCCTGGATGGATGCCTAACATTCAATCATCCGTCTGGGAGAGAATGAGAATTCCCCTTGTTCCAGCATCTATGTGCAAGGGCAACATACCATGGCAATGGCTGCTGCTGGAATGAGATCAATGGATGAAATTTAAAAAAAGGTTTGAAATGAAGAACTTGGCATCTCTGCTTGGATACCTGTGAGTTCATTCTTCCCCCTCCAGACATCATACAGCGGCTGCTTGGTTTGTTAGTTAAAAGGACCCAAAACTAATAAGCAAGTCAACATTTCTTAAGATACTTATCACTGGTGCAGAGCAGGAGACAGGGGACAGGGCTTGTAGCACTGAGGTGGTTTTGCTCCAGACACTCCCTTTCTGCATCTGTCCCCCCATTTGGGAGACCAAGAGGCCGGGTTTGAATGCTCCCCTTTCTGAACAATGGGCTGTGTCATAAACAGATAGTTATGGGTTAATGTCTCTTTTACCTGTAAAAGGTTAAGAAGCTCAGTAAACCTGGCTGACACCTGACCAGAGGACCAATAGGGGGACAAGATACTTTCAAGTCTTGGTGGAGGAAAGTCTTTTGTTTGTGCTCTTCGTGTTGTTGTTGTTCGCTCTCGGGACTGAGAGGGACGGGACATCAATCCAGGCTCTCCAAATCTTTCTGAATCAGTCTCTCATGTTTCAAACTTGTAAGTAATTAGCCAGGCAAGGCGTGTTAGTCTTATGTTTGTTTTCTCAACTTGTAAATGTTTCTTTTTGCTGAGAGGATTTTACCTCTGCTTGCTGTAACTTTGAACCTAAGGCTAGAGGGGGTTCCTCTGGGCTATATAAATTTGATTACCCTGCAAAGTATTTTCCATCCTGATTTTACAGAGATGATTTTTACCTTTCTTCTTTAATTAAAAGTTTTCTTTTTAAGAACCTGATTGATTTTTCCTTGTTTTAAGATCCAAGAGGATTGGATCTGGACTCACCAGGGATTGGTGGGGGGAAAGGAGGGGGGATGGTTAATTTCTCCTTGTTTTAAGATCCGAGGGGTTTGGATCTGTGTTCACCATGGAATTGGTGAAGCCTCTCAAGGCTGCCCAGGGAGGGAAAAGTTTTGGGGGAACAGAGAGTGCCCCAGACACTGGAATTCTGGGTGGTGGCAGTGTATACCAGATCTAAGCTAGTAATTAGGCTTAGAAGTGTCCATGCAGGTCCCCACATTTGTACCCTAAAGTTCAAAGTGGGGGAAAAAACCTTAACAGGCTGTGACTGGGCATAAGAACTAGGATGTAATGCTGGTGATGGGATCAGAGAGGCAGGAGCAATCAGAGTGATAAAGAGTACAGTCGGGAGATGGACGTAGCTGTCACGCTGCCTGCATGACTCAAGAGCATGAGTACCAACCTCTGCGCAAACTGTTAGGAACCAGGGCTAAAACCTCAAATTGGTGGTGAGTTCTATGCTTAGATTTCACCAACGAATTATCAGTTGTGAACTCCCCAGGCACTACAATACTTAACGTGGAGCAACAGACAGTTCCCCTGGGCATGCTGATCTGTTTAGCCACTCAAGTGAGCGTACATTTGTGATACCTGGTCTCTTACACCAAGAATCACAACAATATTCAGAGTACTCCCAGTCCCAAAGGATCAGTCACTTACCCCACGTCAGTTGAACCTTATATCTCACGCCAAAGACAATACTTATAGCCTAGCCTATAACAAACTACATAAAGATTTAGTAATATGAAAAGGAAACAAGAAAGTTATTTACAAGGTTAAAGCAGGTAAACAAAAGACACACAAATGAGTTACAATCTTACATTTCAAAAGGTAGTAGAAGCTTCTTTAACCAGCAAGCTCTGTACGTCCTTTAGGGCTAACCCAGGCTAAGCAGCTGGGGATCTCTTGCTTATCCCTAAAAATATCTTGCCCCTCACAGTCCAAGCAACATAGAAATAATCAGTCCCTTCTGGATAGGGGTTTTATTCTCTTCTTCCCACATACTTTCCATTGCAAAGCTCAGCTAATGGGAAGAGTCATCTTCATGGGGAGGATGCACAATAACAAAGAAAGTCTTTTGTCCTCTTGTTGGTGGTACATACGGAAATTCCAGTTGGAACATCCCACAATAGTCTATTTGGTATTGATGGACCTTCCTTTTGGGAAGGGTGTAACATCTTCTGTTGGGATCAACCCTTCACACTAATTAATGTTGCTCTCCTGTCTGGTGATTTACACAGTCACAGAGGCTCACGATACAGCTGATCAAATATAACCTCACACTATGGGATACAGATGTGATAAGTAAGATTAATGTACACAGCAGCTCACCAGCATTCCATAAAGTCTAAAAACTAAACACATTCTTAGCATTGTAGCCTCTGTTTTTTAACCATACTAACTCCCAGGTGAGTCAGACTGATTCCAGCTCGGTATTTGTCAGTGTTTGACTGAGCGAAGGGGATCTTGGCATGAGCTGGCACCTGACAGAAATATGTGTTGATGGAAACACGGAGAAGGATGCTTAGCTTGACAGATAGGTGGGTGTTTGGTGAGTCAGATGGTTGGACAGACAAATGGTTGTTTGGGTGTGTGTAGAAGAGTGACTCACTGGCTGGCAACCCCTTGTGACTGGGCACAAGATAGCAGTCCCTCCTCCTCTAACACTCCTGCCAACAGCAGCTTCGGCCTTGCAGCAGTCTGCCTCATCATATGACTTGGCCCTCTGACCGGGAAACATTCAATCCCACCCCTTCGAGGGTAACAGAGTTCCATGAATAACTGTCCAGTGACCTTATGCCAGGTCCTCCGACCCAGCCAGGCTTGTCACCTCTGAGGTACAATCAACTGGGACATCTGAACCATTTCATCCGTACCTGTTACCTCAACAAAGGGGCAATCCTGGGAAAACCTGGACAGGTGGCAACCCTGGCCCCAACTCTGGGCCCAGTTCTCCTTACACTTCTTTTCCCCAGGGCTTCCAACAGTTCTTACCCCTTGTATCAGGTAGGTTTTCATAGCCCCTTCCTTAGTGGCTGATAGGGGAACCTGGGCCCTCTCTCTTCTCTAGGGTACATTCCTGGGTGCTGGTGGTAAGCAGCTATGTTTTCCTAGACTACTTTCTGCCTCAGCCTGCCGCTAGGCCCTTTCTCCAGCCCCTGCCTGTGCTCACCCTCTGCAGACTCCTTGCCTTTTCCCAGACCCTGCATAGTTCCTTCTGACTCTTGTATCAAGTGATTTCCCCAGTACCTTCTCCCTGCAGGCCCAACTCTCCTTAGATTCTCTGTGTGTTCCTGGCTCCTTCCTCACAAGCTGACCTGCTCAGGCTGACTCCAAGAGGTCTTACCCTTTAGTCCAGGTTCACCACAGGAGCTTACTCCATCTCTGTGGCTTCCAAGTGAATCTCCTGGCCTTTCCCAGGAGGTGCTCCCAAGGCCCACTCTGCCCGCAGGCTTCCTGCCTCTAGTTCTCCCTAGCTGCTGTGTGCTCCTCCCTTTCTGAAGGCCTAGCAGGACCCAAGAGATTTTGTTTGTCCTTCAGCAACATGAGGAGGAAGTGAGATTCTTTATTTAAACCAGATGCAAAACTACAGTGGAACAACTGTTTTCTTGCAGCACAGCTATGTAGGAACCTCCAGCCCTGAGACAGGATTGCATTACCTCCCCTGTGTTACTGCACAACATCACCTCCAGCAATAAGAATCCCATCACTCTACACCAGAATGACATTAAAAACTCCCTGCACACAGACACAACTGCATTACTATTTCACAGGTCATCCAAGATTACCTAAAACCTGGTAAAAAGAGCAGGAGCACTTGTGGCACCTTAGAGACTAACAAATTTATTTCAGCATAAGCTTTCGTGGGCTACAGCTCACTTCTTCAGATGCATAGAATGGAACACACTGACAGAAGATATTTATACATACAGAGAACATGAAAAGGTGGAAGTACGCATACCAACTGGAAGAGGCCAATCAACTGAGATGAGCTATGATCAGCAGGAGAAAAAAAGCCTTTGAAGTGATAATTGAGATGACCCATAGAAGGTGTGAGGAGAACATAGGGAAATAGATTAAATTAGCATAATGACTCAATTCACTAATTGAATCTATTTCCCTATGTTAAGTTCTCCTCACACCTTCTATGGGTCATCTCGATTATCACTTCAAAGGTTTTTTTTCTCGTGCTGATGATAGCTCGTCTCAATTGATTGGTCTCTTCCAGTTGGTATGCGTACTTCCACCTTTTCATGTTCTCTGTATGTATAAATACCTCCTGCCTGTATGTTCCATTCTATGCATCCTGAAGAAGTGAGCTGTAGCCCACGAAAGCTCATGCTGAAATAAATTTGTTAGTCTCTAAGGTGTCACAAGTGCTCCTGTTCTTTTTGCAGATACAGACTAACAAGGTTGCTACTCTGAAACCTAAAACCTGGTAACAGCAATCTTGAGAGTCTGATTCAGCACCTGGAACGACTATCTTGAGTTCTTTCCTTGCATGACAAAGATACGATCAAAGAAAATGATGCAGATGGGCAATCCCAGGGAAGAGCAGGTTCAACTGCCAAGGAGAGGCTGCTGGGGAAATGCACTTGGTTAATGCTTAGCACAAGCCACATGTGGTGAGGTTCAAACCAAGCCCCCTGGCATGACTACATGCTGAAGAGGCTCTAGCCCTGGAGTCGGCGGAGGATGACTAATGATGCCTGTGATGGATATAATGAGAATATGATGCTGAGTTGTTTTCTTTGAAAAATAAATCCTTATAAGGAAGAGGCAGTCGAGGTCACCAAAGAGGGATTTGCGTCCTGGTGACTTTGCTGTTGTTGTTACAGCCGAACCAGGCCCATGTCACCATTGCACACTAAATGCACTGCGGGAAGCTTATATCGCTGGTGAACTCCACTCTAAACACTTTCTTCTCCCTCTCTACTGCTTGCATTTCAAAAAGTAATGTGCTGACATGCTGCCAAGACTGACTCCCACCTCTCAGGTGCTAGCTGCCACCAGCCATTCACATGGCATGTGTCATACCCAAGAAGATGGACTTGTTGCTCAAGTTAGCACTGGATCAGACAGAGAGGTGAACTGTAGCTTGAGAGTCATTCTCCTTTTAAGGAAAGACTGGAATTGATGTTGATCTGACAAACTTATGTAATCACCCTGTTTTCAGCCAAGCCCTGCCAGGGATGGGGGTAGCCTGGAACAAGTGTCCTGCTTAGCTGAGCTTGTAGTAAGCCCACTTTGAACTGGTCCCACTCGTAGTTCTATTTCACAGAACAGAGAGGTCAGCAATACCTCACTAGCCTATGACTAACTTCAGCACAGTCACTTCTTTATCACACCACTAGCAGTGATGTTTTTAATTCAGAAAGCAAGACCTGAGACCAGGACAGTGTCCACAGTTTAACAGTCATCTGATCATTGAGAAGCCTTTTATTAGGACATCCTTAGTTACAGTGGGGAAACCCTGGCCCCTTTCAAGTCAGCGGCAAAACTCCCATTGACTTTACTGGTGTCAACATTTCACCCAGCAACTTTATTTCAATGTGGTAGTGAATTGTAATCAAATGGCATATCTAGCCCTTTCCACCTGAAGAATCCCAAAGCACTCTAGACTATAGCCACTCCATGGGGCTTTCTCACCTATCACTGAAATGCAACCACCTCTAGAGTGAAACACTGAAGATATCCTGTGCCAGGAGCATTGCACAAATTGAAGAAATTTACCTCTCTAGGTGAAACCTAAGGGTTTGGTTGGTTTGTTTGTTTTTCCCACTCTGCAGAGTATGTAACTAACTAATTCAAAGTTTGGACAGACATTGGGATCCAAAGTTAGCAACCTCTTGTTTATGTCTCCATCAATGGGCCACTCTGTCCTCAGTGGACCAATCAGTGCATCTTGGGATGAGAGGGGAACTGAGTTTCTCTGTTATTGCTCTGGCTTGTGCTTCACCGATAGATTACAGTTCTGACTGAATAGCTTCTCCCTTTCCTGGCATAGGTGGGAGTTCAGAATCCAGCCTTTCAGTTTATGTTCATTTTGGGGTAACAACAAACTTCTATATAGTTTATTGACCCGTTAACGATCTGAAACCTATCAAAGACCTTTCTTGTCATATCACCATATAACATGGTCTGAATAACCTGATGTGTCTTTTCCAATTTGTTCCATCTTCTTCCTCTTCCCATTTCCCCCACCTCTCAGCCTCTCTCTGTGCCTCTCCTCATTTCCCTTTTTGTCTCTTGCCATCTGCATCTCTGTCCCCTTCCCCCTTCTGGGACAGGAGCAGAGAGGTAGCAGGCCTCTAGTCAAATCACAGAACGCCCTGCGATCCCTCTGCCCCTGGCCCACACCCCCATGGATGCAGCTGGCATACAGACCTGGCTTGATGAGGAACTAGTGCCTGCAGTGGACAATGGCAACGACAATTAGCTCTTTCAGGAGCCTGAGGATCTTGCCTGGCACTACGTGCACCCTGCACTCAGCGCTGCCCATCACACTGAACACATCCTCTCTGGTCCAATTCTCCCAGCCAGTTCCTTCTTTGGGCACTCCTAGGTGGCAGCAGCCTGACATCTGATGGTTCCCATTGGTAACTGTCTCTGACTGCCCCTGTTTACTGGAGCACTCCTGCAGCAGGAGGGCATCAGCCACAATCCACAGGGGAACCCCCACAGTTACTGCATCCTCTGAGGTGCAGAGGGCAAATTCAAAAGCTTCCAGGTTTCTTGAGTAATCAGCTATAAATCTGGGGTCCATGGCAGTGATTTTCTCTAGCACAGTCAGCAGGATGTTCTCTGCCTTCTGGAAATGCTCCATTCTCTGACCTTCGCGGGACAGTATCACTCACTGATAGCTGTGCCAATGAGAAACCTTCACAGCCATGGCTACAAAGCCAGGGCAAAGACACCCTCCTGTCTGCAGAGCTCCTTTGGTGGTGCAAGCCACACCCTCCCCAGTACAGCAGGTGGGAGGGGAAAGGAAGAGAGGGCTGGGAGCAGGTGCCCTGTGGGAGAAGCAGCCAGTGGAGAGACATTCTAAGACATTAATAAACCCAGTGTTTTTCTCCTACATAGCTGAAAGAGTGCCAAATCCTTCTGAACTATTCATTGACAAGGTGGCTGTCATAAACATACAGCTAAGGGTAGCATAAAATTCCTTCTTTACCTGTAAAGGGTTCAGAAGCTCAAATAACCTGGTTGGTACCTGACCAAAAGGACAAATAAGGGGAGAAGATACTTTCAAATCTGTGGGGGAAGGTTTTTGTTTTGAGATCTATTTGTGTGTTTTCTCTGGGTCAGCGAGGAACCAGGGTAGGGAAAATACATCTCCTAAAGCCATACCTGAACTAAGCATCTAAGATTACAAATTATAAGTAATAGTAAGGAAATGTATTAGATTATCTTTTGTTTTAGCTTGTGAATTTTCCCTAGGCTAAGAGGGGCGGTTTATTCGTGTTTTTTTGGGGTGGGTTTTTTTTTGTAACTTTAAAGTTTTGCCTAGAGTGGAATCCTCTGTGTTTTGAATCTGATTACCCTGAAAATTACCTTCCATCCTGATTTTACAGAGGTGCTTCTTTTACTTTTTCTTGATAATTAAGTTCTGCTTTTAAGAACCTAATTGGTTTTTAGTGTCCTAAAAACCCAAAGGCTGAACCATGCCCACCTTGTTAACCTATTTGGTTGGTATATTATTCTCAAGCCTCCCCAGGAAAGGGGGTGAAGGGGCTTGGGGGGATATTTTGGGGAAACAGGAACTCCAAGTGGCCCTTTTCCTGAATCTTTGGGTATGTCTACATCTACAATTTTGCAGCGCTGGTTGTTACAGCTGTATTAGTACAGCTGTATAGGGCCAGCGCTGCAGAGTGGCCACACTTACAGCAACCAGCGCTGCAAGTGGTGTTAGATGTGGCCACGCTGCAGCGCTGTTGCACACCGCGGGGAAGGAGACCTGCTTGGAGGGGGGGTCGGGGAACGCCAGAGCACACCGCGGGGCTGGATACCTGCTTGGAGGGGGGGTCGGGGAACGCCAGAGCACACCGCGGGGAAGGAGACCTGCTTGGAGGGGGGGTCGGGGAACGCCAGAGCACACCGCGGGGAAGGAGACCTGCTTGGAGGGGGGGTCGGGGAATGCCAGAGCACACCGCGGGGCTGGATACCTGCTTGGAGGGGGGGTCGGGGAACGCCAGAGCACACCGCGGGAAAGGATACCTGCTTGGAGGGGGGGTCGGGGAACGCCAGAGCACACCGCGGGGAAGGAGACCTGCTTGGAGGGGGGGTCGGGGAACGCCAGAGCACACCGCGGGGAAGGAGACCTGCTTGGAGGGGGGGTCGGGGAACGCCAGAGCACACCACGGGGAAGGAGACCTGCTTGGAGCGCAGTGGAGTTTGCTTGATTACCAGAGAGGCTTCCTCAGGTATGCTGGGATACCTGCTTATTCCACGGAGGTCAACAAAAACGCTGGTGAGTGTCTACACCTGATGACCAGCGCTGGTGATCCAGCGCTGGATCCTCTACACCCGAGGCACGACCAGGTGTACGGCCAGCGCTGCAAACAGGGAGTTGCAGCGCTGGTAATGCCCTGCAGGTGTGTACACATCCTAAGTTGCAGCGCTGTAACCCCCTCACCAGCGCTGCAACTTTGTAGTGTAGACAAGGCCAAGGTCTAACTCACTTGGTGGTGGCAGCAATAACGTTCCAAGGACAAGGAAGAATTTGTGTCTTAGGGAAGTTTTTAACCTAAACTGGTAGAGATAAGCCTTGCGGGTCTTTCATGCGGGTCCCCATATCTGTACCCTAGAGTTCAGAGTGGGGAGGGAACCCTGACAGTGGATACTTAACAACCAGATATATCTGGCAAGAGACCTAGCCAGGCTGATAAGTCTGAGGCACAGCACATAGCTATCCTGCTCAGCAAACAGGAAATGGCCAGCCAGATCCTCAGCTGGTGTAAAGAGACATCACTCCATTGATTTCAGTGGAAAAATACTGATTTATACCCAGCTGGGGGTCTGGCTTCAATGGAGAGATGCTGATTTACATCAGGTGGGGAGCTGACTCAGTGTCCATTGCAGTGCGTTGTTAGCAGTATTTATATAAAACACAAAGAGGCAATGAAGAATTTCCGTGTGAGTTCAGTTGCAGAACAGCCCTCTGTCACTGGGGAGAAGGAGCAGGGGTTCAGTACACACAGAGGTTTGCTTAGGATGTTTTCTGTCCATTTGACTAAGTCACGTGTCTCCTCATGGCCCACAGGCAGCCGACCCACTGATCACTTAGACTCTGTGCCCATCCATTTCCTTATGCACCATTTAGGAAGCATTGGTGTCAGATGATGGCAATCTGAGGTCCTACCCACAGACCATGTGAGACCCCCCCATTTCCTCCCTGCCCCTTGTTATGGCTCTGCCCCTCCCTGGAATGGCAGCAGGTGTCAGAGTTAAGATGAATGGGCCAGTTTACACCTCTGGGACCTCCTGTTCCAGGGTGTCTGCAGTCATCAGTTATTCTCAGAACATATTTTCAAGTTTTCTTTGCATCCACGAGGGCTCGAAGCATAGTTGTTTTTTAATGCAAGCAGAATTCCGATCTCATCCTGTAATTACAGGAGCTGGGGCCTCAGGCATGGGCCTACTGAGCCTATGCCTTAATCCAGACTGAAAAACCTGCAGATAGCTCCCTATGATTTAGGAAGTATAACAGGGTCAGCTGCCTCCTGAATGCCCTTGTGACTTGGAGTGGCTCTGCAGTGCACTGCCTCAGTTTCCCCTCTTCAGGCTCCTCAATAAACTCCACACACAAAGGACTTCCATGAGTGCAATAGCAACAACTCTTCTTGGGGTCTGGCTGATTAACATAAAGGTCAAAAATATATACAAAAAGGTCTTTCACTTCAGCCTGTTCCCTGAGAGCTGTCTCTTCCTGCTCTTCTGAGCAGCTGGAGAAGACACAAGGCCTGGCTTGTCTTCTTTGCCTTCTTCCCAAAAGGAAAACTAAACTTCTAGCCAGGAGTTTCTTTCTACCCTGCCACAACTCCTTTCCTCAGGGACCACGGCAGGAGATTCTCTCTTCCTGCAGCCTCACTCTGCAGATCCCCCTTGTCATGAGAAACTGGTGAGCTGGACCAGTTCCCTCAGAAAGGACCCAGTCCACCCGCTGACAGGGGTTTGGAGGCTGTGTCATCACTCCACTGGTGGCCACATGGGTAGGAACCTGTACTTTTCACTCTAGGTCCATGCTCTGTTTCCTCCTGCCACAGACTGTATGGCAGGGGGTATGAGCTGCCCTGCAGTTATCCACACTGCCCACTAGTACAGTCAGCGTTATTTTCTATTTGCTAGTCTAAATCTGTGAGCAAATGAAAAAGAAAAGCTTTTGCTCCTGTCCAGAACTGCATTGGGCCCAGAATAAAGTTCAGAGCCTGATCCAATGCCTATTGAAAACAATGGAGAGAATCCTGTTGACTTCAGTGAACGCTGAATCAAGTCCCCAGTGAGTACTGTGCTGGGGTCTGCTCTCTTGGAGTGCTCTGTGGTTGAGAGGAGGAAATACAGTCAGAATCCAAGACCTGGGGCCTGTATTAGTGAGCAGCCTTGAAACAGACATCGCCCAGTGTGACATGCCAAACTTCACTCTTCCATTTGCCACTGGCAAGTTGCCATTGATGCTTGCTGCTTTAAAACCACTTCAGGCTGGCTCTCTGCCAACCAGCCCCACAGCTGGTATCCCATCAAGGCAAGAAATGCCTTTGAGGTGAATGTTCATTGAGGACTCTGGCCAACCCATTGCATAACAATGAGATGATTAAAAGACCAAGCATGTCAAAAATTAGCATTGGATGCCATTTGAAATCCTCAAACTTGAAAAAAGTCAGGTGGTCCCTTCAGAACAGGGAGAGTTTCTTCTCTTCATGTCATCTGTCAGCTCACTCTGATACATTCTTTCTGTGAAATTAATCTCTGTTGCACAGATCATCCATGCCTCATATGCCAGACCAAAAATGCACTGAACTATCACCTGAGTACAATTCCTGCTGAGACTTGGCCTTATACTGACAAGTAAATGTAAAGTACTTTGAGATCCACTGATGTAAAGCACTGTGTCAGAGCTAGGTATTGTTCCTATTACATTGTATCTGCCTCTCTCTCTGCCAATTTCTAGTTCTTGCATCTTGTTCAGTGCAGAGGCTGGAAGCAAGGCAGTGATTAACCCACTAGCACTCCATCTAGAAAAATGCTGTGCAGTGTTTTCCAACATGTTCTATGTGTCCTAAAAAGGTACCAATCATATAAGAAAAGGCAATGCGGATTGAAAGGCCTGGTTCTCATTTACACTAAGGCCCCTTTCTGTTCACCTTTCCGGCAGTGAAAAGAGGGTGAAAATTACAAGAAAAAGGAAAGACGGGAGAAGGAGGGTGCAAATGCATATTAGCAGGGTCTGATGCTGCACTCATTCTAAGTTTCCAGTTCACTGCCAGAGAGATGCCTTAGTGTAAATGAGAACCAGGCTGTAAAAAATGTATATCCATCTTTCATATGAAAACAAAATGACCTAATACAGTCAGCACAGAAGTATGTATTAATATTATTCCAGGAGTGCCTGGCAGCCCCCGTCATGTCCAGGAGAACATTGCATGAGGTGCTGCACAAACAGAACAAACAGCTGCTCCCTGCCCCAAACAACTTGCAGTCTTTCCGAAGGACCCTGAAGGAGTTAGGCACCCACACCCACTGAAAGGTTCAATTGAGTCTGGATGCCTAAATCCCACAGACTCCTTTGAAAGTCCCAGCCTTATGGTTTAATTATCATGACTACACTGACCCATGACAGAAAATGTCTTTAGATACCAGCACATACTTTTAAAGCCAGATTTTCAAAAGAACTCTGCTCCCCTTTAGCCACCTAATGTAGTGGCCTGATTGACTGTAGTTCTCAGTGCCCCATTGTTCTCTTCATTCTCTCCTGTTGAACACTGCATTTAGGTGATGCGCTCTTTTGAAAATTTGATCACTGATTTAAGAGTCTAAATGGGAACTCTTGGGTCTGAGCTCTTCTGCAAATCCATTCCTTTAAGTATATTTCCAGATGAAAATCTATGTTCCTGCTAAAAGCTATAGGCCCAAATCATGCCTCTCTCTCTCATGGGAAAAGAACCATGGGACTGGGTTAGCCACTTTGCAGTTCTTTACAAAGTATCCCTCCCCCTATTGTGTAATATAAAAATGGCAGTGGAGTGAACTCACTCTTTCCAAAACATTCGCCTTTGGGAGCAAATCAGTTACAGAAGGTTTCCTTGCAAAGGGCAAACTTTGCAGAAGTTTGGACCAAGTGTAGATAAGGGTTAGAGTGCAAGCAGATTTGCAACCTTTCATCATCCCAACCAGCACAATGAGCAACATAATAGTACTGCAAGTGTAACGCTGTCAGACCCCAGCAGGATCGAACATGGGATTTCTGAAGTTTAGTTCATGAGCCTCTACTGCCAGCTGGCTGTTAGCTAAAGCTGTAGGGCAGACTCATTTTATCTCTCTCTCTAAGTGGTCTCGTGGGACAGAACACCACACCCAGGAAGTGTGTTGGTTACACAAGTCCTGTCTATTATTACTCCACACTGCTCTTTGCAGTCACACAAGCTGAAGAGAGGAAAATTCAGGCCTTGTCTACACAGAAACTTCTACAGCAGGGATCGGCAACCTTTGGCACGTGGCTCGCCAGGTAAGCACCCTGGCGGGCTGGGCCCGTTTGTTTACCTGCTGCATCCGCAGGTTCAGCGGATCGTGGCTCCCACTGGCCGTGGTTCCTCGTCCCAAACTAATGGGGGCAGTGGGAAGCGGTGGCCAGCACTGGCGAGCCGCGTGCCAAAGGTTGCCAATCCCTGCTTTATATAAACATCAGCTAAACTGAAATAAGCCTAATTTAAACTCAAAAAAAGCATCCACCCAGCCTTTGCACCCATTCATAGAATCATAGAATTTCAGGGTTGGAAGGGACCTCAGGAGGTCATCTAGTCCAACCCCCTGCTTAAAGCAGGACCAATCCCCAACTAAATCATCCCAGCCAGGCCTTTGTCAAGCCTGACCTTAAAAACATCTAAGGAAGGAGATTCCACCACCTCCCTAGGTACCCCATTTCAGTGCTTCCCTACCCTCCTAGTGAAAAAGTTTTTCCTAATATCCAACCTAAACCTCCCCCACTGCAACTTGAGACCATTACTCCTTCTTCTGTCATTTGGTGCCACTGAGAAGAATCTAGATGCATCCTCTTTGGAGCCCCCTTTCAGGTAGTTGAAAGCAGCTATCAAATCTTGCCTCATTCTTCTCTTCATTCAACTATGTAAAGTCACATCTTTAGTTAAACAGGTGTAACTCTGTGTGGACAAGCCCTGGAAGAGACCCCCTCCCAAGGGTTACCAATTCAAAGGCACCAAATGAGAATGAAGGCCTGATTCCTTTGTGCAATCATTTCCATCAGTGCAATGTGGATGTGGAATGGTGCCAGATCTGAGCATTTTACACTCACTCAGCTCTGGTGGGAAAGACAGTACAAGGAACAGAGCAACAGCAAACTATGTCCACAGGGCCCAGTCTCATTACCGCTGAAACCATTGGCAAAAATCCCATTGCTTTTAGTGGGATCTGAATGGGGCCCCAGCCACTCTTTGCTATGTACTGTATGTCTGAATTCCATATTCTATGTGGCTCCAGGGTTCTTGCCCCTTCTTCCCCCCTCACATTCTCTTTTAGCAGAGTAAATAGGGGACATTAAACATAGAGTGCAAGTCAATAAAGGCTTCCTCTGTTCTGTGTCATGGTCCCCCACTTTCACCTTGGGGCATAGATAAGCAGAGCCAGCATGCAGCCCCACAGCATTCCTTCCATCTCAGATGCAGACTCCAGCTATTGCTTCAGAGTTACTGTTCCAGGAAATAGAAGCACCTTTGTCCACTAACTACTCTGGAATAACACCCCAGCTTTCCTCACATCCTGCTCCCCTGCCCCTCCAGAGCAAATAATCCAGCTGAGTCAGCTCTTCCATTACTTAGCAATCCATTAACTCACCAAGGAATGGCAGATATCCCTCCCCCTACAACCCCATGCACCACCAATAAGCAAATATTCAATCTGGGGAAAGGGTTGGGAAGCTTTTTAGAGTTCAAAAGAACATGCTTGATTTAGCAGTGTCACTGATTCTGGATATGCTTTTAAGGCTGGGATCAGGTCCCAACTCCCAGCCATAGTATAACTGAGGTTATTGGCCTCTGGCTTCCATTGAATTTAATGGCAAAATTTTCAGTGACTTCATTGGGAACTGAATCAGGCCCCAAGAGAGCAACAGAACCAGATAAAGGAAGAGAACAAGAAAAGTGAAAGAGGGGAACAAAGAAGTATCAGCAGGTGCCTACTTTTACTTCAAAGACAGTGCAACCCTGTTACAGATGAAAGTGTATTGAGAAGGCCATTATCTTAGGGACTGAACTGGAGATGCCCAAAGCTGAAAGAAAGAGTCCCTACGGCTTGAGCTAAAGAGCGAGCCCCTGTAGCTCAGGCTCTACTGCAGTCAGGAAATGTGACTGGAGTATGTTTAGGCAGATCAAAGCTAGCTCAGGTTACATTACACCAGTGGAAGCCACTCAAGTATGTACCCAGAATCTTAGGGGGGTGGGGCTACCCCATGCTGCCACAGCTTCACTGCTGTTGCTCTGTCTCCAAAAGCCAGCCATGTCTCCCAGTTGCAGTGCAGGTGTACCCTATAGGTGGGGACTGTCACAGAATCACATCCTTTGTGAATCCAGCACAGTGGGGGAATGTGTAACATACACTGCCCATTGGGTTACACAGAATTCAGCTTGGAGTACTGGTCTGGCCAAATACTGTCCACAGTACTGCTCTGACAGTTTGTCTTAAATCTATTTGAATCCAAAGTGAGGCCACTAAGCCTTCCTGGAGTACTTGTAGCATGGCCAACTCCTCTGCTTCAACACAGATTGAAGTTCTGTGTTGTGAATAGTGAGGTTTGTAAGTGGCAGGAGAGGAAGGATGTGGCAGCCTTAAGGATGGGGTTGGAAATGTAATAGTAAATGGCCTGACTTTCAAGTGTGTTGTTTAAAGGACAACTTTTAAAAATTATTTTTCTAGGAGTGAATAATATCCTGCATACTGATCATTCCCTTATGAGTTCTCATTTAAGGCCAGGATCTATGGAGATCCTCTTTAGACAGGGTACTAGAGATCCAGAGAAAACTATCTATCTCAGTAAAGAATCCCTTTTATTTTCATTACAAGCCTGATATCATCTTGTAAATACTAACTCTACCTTAGTCAGAAATTGTAGTATTGTTGGAACCTGTCTCCAGCCCCTAAAACCATAGACAAGGCTGGTCCTTGGCAGATAAACAACTCCATTGGGTTTCATTGCAGTGGGGTGTAGTCTGATCTAAAGGAAAAGGTGTGTTCCTATGCAAGTCAGATCAGTGTGGGTGTAGGAATGTAGTTATGGCTCCTGCAGAGCTGCTGAAGATAGCTACTTTCTTCTCATGAGAAGACACAGCTTTGCGTTAGCTCACTTTAAGGTTTGTCTAGTCTAATGTGCGTGTGGATACAGGGTGCAGTATCTTTAAAGACAAATTATAGTAACAGATTTTACTACGTATATTTTGTATAAGAATTTTACATCCATTTGCAGATTATTTAAGACAAAATGGAGAGGAAAGGGTGAGACTTGTGTATGGGAAAAAAATTTATTCACCTCTTTGGAAACTCCAGTGGACATTGCTCATGTGGAAGGAGGGTCCATAGCAACAGAGCCAGCTCTTGAATATCTGTGGGCTAGGAGGAGTGAAATCCTCCACAGCAGAGACATCCCAGATACCATGATTATCTCACATTTATTATGCACCCAGACTGACTGAAGAGGTACAGACACAGCAGGTACAATAAAGGCGGAGTGGGCAGATGAGCTGGAAATATGCTGACCGGTCGAAGAGCAGACTGAAGAGGAGGCACCTATAGCAGTTGGCACTTGTGTGCTGCTGAGAGGCAAGGTTACCAAGCAGGGCCTACCTCTGAACCAAGCCTCTTACTGGCACAGGAACAGAAGTTAGGAACCCACCTACTCAGGTTTATAGGACTCCTCTTGGATTTCTGACAAATATGTGGAGAGTGAATGTGATAAAGGAGCATCTCTGGCCTATATTTAGGGTATTTCTACATGGTAATTAGACACCCAAGGCTGGGCGGGGCCAGTTTGGCCTTGAGGGGCTTGGGCTAAGGGGCTGTTTAATTGCTGTGTAGGGCAGGGATTGGCAACCTTTGGCACGTGGCTCGCCAAAGTAAGCACCCTGGCGGGGTGGCCCATTTGTTTACCTGCTGCATCTGCAGGTTTGGCCGGTCGCTGATCCCACTGGCCGCGCTTCGCGGTTCGCTGCTCCAGGCCAATGGGGGCTGCGGGAAGTGCTGGCCGCCAGTGGGAGCTGCGATTGGCCGAACCTGCGGAAGTGGCAGGTAAACAAACCTGCCCCGCCTGCCAGGGGGCTTACCCTGGCCAGCCGCGTGCCAAACGTTGAGATCCCTGATATACTTCCTCTCCCCCGCCCCCGCTCAGCCCGGTCCCGACTCTCCAGGAGACAGCCCGGGCCGCGCCGCGCCGCGCCGCGCCGCGTCCTTTGGTCCCTACGGCAACCCCGGGCCCGCGTTCTATTTCCATGGCAACTCCGGGCCCTCGGCGTCCCGGTTTCCACAGCAACCACGGCCGGGGCCTGCTGCTTCCGCTCCAGGGAGATACAGCCGCGGATCGCGAGTAGCGACCAGCGGGGGCACCTGGCTTGAGCCTCCCTTCTCCCCCGCCCGGAGCCCCATCCTCCGGGCCTGGGACACCCTCCATCCCCCGGGACCCCTGTTATCAGGTCTATGGCCCCCAGGACCCCAGATCTGTGACATCCTCCATCCACGCAGGACCCCCGTCCTCTGGGCCTGAGACCTCTCTACCACCTCCCCCAGTTCTGAGATCCATCATCTCCTCGGGACCGTCCTTCTCCCCATTTCCACAGGCCTGAGACCCCCCCCCCCCCGCTCCCATCGGCCACTCCGAGCCATGCCCTCTGTGTTGCATTAGGAGTTGCTGTACAGAGATTAGAAAGCCCGGCATGCGTTTGGGTTAGACTCCGACTTTGAGCGATGAGTGAGTGGGCTGACAAGAAGCCAGGACTGAGGCTGGAGGCTGCGATCCAGGTCAGTGTGTGGCTCCCCGACCTCTACTCTGACCCCCCCTCCCCATTGCAGAGACCCGCGGGGAGGAGGAAAGGGTTAAAGCAAGACAATCCCCTGCCCCTCCCCCATACAAAGATCAGAACTAGGCAGGGGGGAAAGAGTTAAATCTTTTTATTCCCTGCCCCCTCTCCCCAACTGCAAAGACTGGGCTGGGGAGGAGAGTTAAATCAACTTCATATCCCAAAGTACTGCAAAGATCAGGAGATGGGCTGAAAAGTTAAATCAATCTCTTCCCCCCACCCCCAATCCCAGCTGTTGCTCTCAACTGAGCTGTTATTGAGAGTATAGCACTCCTTTGCCAAAAGAGACAGGCTGTGAGGACACTCTAGGAGTAACACAGCAAACATTTACCAATTTAGGCCAGCAGAAAATAAAATGAATTTAATGTCAATAACACTGGACTGGAGTGGGGAGTATTGATAGTGAGAGGGCTGTGGGGGAGAGGGGTGGAACAACATAATGCTGTGGCTCTGCTGCATGGTTTGGGCATCTCTTCCACCTAACTTTGGGTTAAGGTGCCACATAATGCCTTGTGTGGGGCCCTGGGGCCCTAAACAGGAAAAGGAGCCAAAAAAAGGTTTGACTTTCCCCAGCTGAGGAGATGGAGACTCACCAACTCTCGCTTACCTAGAGGGAGAACCTCACTTTGTCCTCATTTTGAGCCCATTAAAGGAGAATTTCCTGTGTGTTTTGGTGAGTCTTGCTCAGTCTGATCTGAAATATCCCTCCTCCCACTTGCTGTAGGTTGGCGGATGGGCACTCCCAACAAACACTTGGCAAAATTCTCCTGCATGGGCACAGGTAGGGAGAAGAGTCTGAGCTGCAGCAGCTCCTCAGACAGCTAAGAGCTCAGGACTTCTCTTCCCCTGCAGCCCATTGCCTGTAGGCCTACATGTCGGACCCCTTGTCATGTTTCGTGCTGTCTGTTGCATAGATGCTGCTGTTACTAGTACCACCTACATTGACTTGCACATATTCGAGCTGCTGTTACTAGTACCAACCTACGTTGACTTGCTCAGGTGGGCTGTGGGTCATGTTAAATGGTTTTGGCTGCAAATACAGGGCCTGGTGTTACAGCAAGTGTGTTTGGCTTGAGAGCAGATGGTGTTGCCTAGCAGCCCAGGTGCCAAAATGGATGTGGTGTAAACTAAATAAATGCAGATGCTTATCTGATAATTCATGCATGTTTCTGGTGCTGCACTGAGATTTTGCTTACATGCCCTTGCAAGCCCTTTGAATGCTTTCTGCATAAATGTTTGGATTATAGCATGCAGAGTGAGGCTATGTCTACACTACACACCTTTTAGTGACACAGCTGTGCCACTAAAGCTGTGCCACTAAAAGGCATGCAGTGTAGCCACTGTTTGTCTGCAGGAGAGAGCTCTCCCACTGACAAAAAAACTTCTACCCCCAATGAGCAGCGGTAGCTTTGTCAGCAGGAGAGAGTTCCTGTTGACAAAGCAGAGTTCATACTGGCATTTTTCATCAACAAAACTTTTGACGTTTAGAGGGGTGTTTTTGTTCAGGTTCCAGTGTAGACAAAGCCTAAGAAATAAAATATCAGTATAATGGACACCGAGATTTACGTTGAAATAACTGAAAGCTGCAGAATTGGGGAGGTGGGTGGTTTTAGAGCTGTCATCACATCCAAAGGCCACTAGAGGGCAGCAAGATCTCAGGAGGAGGAAAGGAAAAGACTCTCAGAAAGCAACAGGATTCAAGAGGAGTTAAGAGCACCCGCTAAGTTTTAGGCTCTAAGGGTGAGCAGGGCAGTGATGTGCTGGAGGGGCTAAAATTCTGCCACAGAACTGAAGGGAATGTTGGGCTAATTTATCTGCTTGTCTTGGGGCTCACACCTTGGCTGGATGCTACTAATCTGCCCCTGCCAGGGAGAGCTGATCACTGGGATGCATCACAAAATTTTGTGGATCAGTGAAGGGCCAGGTTGTTCTCAGTAACTGATTTAAAACTGAATAAATATGGTTAAAAATGAAACAGTCGTATGAGGCTCTTATGACCATCAGCACTGCCAGCCTGAGCTCTGCATTTTAACGGACAAGCTGCAATGTCTTTGAAATCCTGGAACCAATTTCAGAGGCTTTGAAATAGAAGCCCCACTACCTGCACCAAAAGATGCAGAAGAATCTTGTTCTTGTGTTGCTGGCTGTGGCCCTGACTGCTAATATGTGTGCTGGCTCAGGCTGCTGTGCCTGCCTAGAGTCCTACTGAAGTCAGTAGGAACCCATGCTAGCAAGGGGTTGATATTAGCAGATAGATTTGCAGGACTATGGTTGTGCTGCCCCCTAAGACTGTAACTCTCTCTCGGTAGAAGATGTCACTGTCCTTAGGCAGGTTTCAGAGTAGCAGACGTGTTAGTCTGTATCCGCATAAAGAACAGGAGTACTTGTGGCACCTTAGAGACTAACAAATTTATTTCAGCATAAGCTTTTGTGAGCTACAGCCCACTTCATCAGATGCATGCAGTGGAAAATACAGTAGGAAGTTAGGCAGTTTCATCTCGCTCCAATGGATTGTTCTGTCCCCCACTCAGTGTCTGCTCTGTCCCTCTGTCGTTTTCACATGGTTATCAGTGGTATGATTCTATCACCCGTTGTCAATAGCACAGCAATGCCCCACTCACACTGCTGCTGATCAGACCTCTTTAGAGCACTGAAACTCACTAGGATCATCAAAGCAATATGCAGGAGTCCTGCAAGAGACTAAACCACGGCCAACATTCCCCTCAAATCCTGATCTTTATATTATCTTTTTAAATAAAACATCCTCCTGTTCCTGAAACTCCTGGTGATCCTTGTGTTCTAAGCAGCCGGGTCTTTTTAACAGTGGGGGGAATTTAGGTCTCTTTGGACTCTGGGGCTGTAAATTCTGGGATGTAAGTTCACCCCCTGGAGTGAATCTGGCCTGTAGAAAAGGGAGTGACTTGGCCAGTCAGCTGAGGCTTGAATTTGAAAGCCAGGGTAAAGAGATGAAACTCTGTCAAAAAGTGGCCAAAGTTCAAGTTAAGACAAATTCCTGCTGGGAGTAAATTCTTGGGCTCACTACTGAGAAGTCCCTGCTTCTGAAACCCATCACCTTGACCCCTGGATGCTTAGATCCTGCATCCTGGATGAACAAAGGTTGGACGGCACCTAGGAGATGGAGAGTCAGTCTTTTAGGGGCCATAGCCATTTAGGACCTTGAAACTGGTGGCCAGCCCTTAGACTTTCATTTGGGAGTCTCCTTGGCAGCCAGGCCAAAAGAGTGGAATTAGTCAGGCTGCCTGCCTCATTCAAAAGGAGAAGGGTTGCACTGTGCCCAAAGCTGACTTTCTGGGGCTTTGGTGGGTAAAGCCAGGCTAAGCCCATTGCTGTAGCCAAGCTAGAGGTAAAGAGGTCATGGATAACTGAGAGGAGGAGGCATCATCCCTGCAGGCTGAGGCAGTTTGTGGTCATACTTAACTCTTTACAACCACCTAGGAGAGGAAGTAGGTACAACTGGGGCTTTGTGATGCAGAGGGTCCAATCCTGTAAGCTGCTAAGTGCTAAGCAACCTCAGCTGGCAATGAGATCAGTCTCCCAGAAGGTGCTCAGCTCCTGGCAGGATGGGGCTGAGCATTTATTACCCTGCACTGCTGGTTTAGGACACTGACATCTTTCCCTACCACAGCAAACCCCCTTCATGTAAGTGAGGGTCCCAGTATTCCAGCCTGCTTTAAGCGCAATGGCAATGATGTTTAAAAATGACCTCACTTGCCCTTGGCCCTGTTGGCTGAAAGAAGTGCAGCATCAGCTCAGCACAGGACATGTCCACTATCAGGGCCTCGTTTCCTGGCTGTGCGAAGAAGATGGAATCAAGGAATCCATTTTGAAGCACTTGGAGGAGAAGAAGGTGATCAGGAACAGTCAACATGAATTCACCAAAGGCAAATAATGCCTGACCAATCTGATTGCCTTCTATGATGAGATAACTGGCTCTGTGGATATGGGGAAAGCAGTGGACTTAATATATCTTGACTTTAGCTAAGCTTTCGATACGGTCTCCTACAGTATTCTTGCCAGCAAGTTTAAAAAGTATGGATTGGATCAGGGATCGGCAACCTTTGGCATGTGGCTCGCCAGGGTAAGCACCCTGGCAGGTAGGCCGGTTTGTTTACCTGCCTCATCCGCAGGTTTGGCCGATTGCGGCTCCCACTGGCTGCGGTTTGCCATCCCAGGCCAATGGGTGCTGTGGGAAGTGGTGCGGGCTGCAGGATGTGCTGGCCACCGCTTCCTGCCACTCCCATTGGCTTGTAGCGGCGAACCGCAGCCAGCATGAGATGCGATCGGCTGAACGTGCGAACACGGCAGGTAAACAAACGGCCTGGCTGTCAGGTGCTTACCCTGGCGAGCCACGTGCCAAAGGTTGCCGATCCCTGGATTGGATGAATGGACTATAAGGTGGATAGAAAGCTGGCTAGATTGTCGGGCTCAATGGGTAGTGATCAATGGCTCAATGTCTAGTTGGCAGCCAGTATCAAGCGGAGTGTCGCAGAGGTCTGTCTTGGTTCTGGTTTTGTTCAACATCTTTATTAATGATCTGGATGACAGGATGAATTGCACCCTCAGCAAGTTCGCGGATGACACTAAGCTGTGGGGAGAGGTAGATACACTGGAGGGTAGGGATAGGGTCCAGAGTGACCTAGGCAAATTGGAGAATTGGTCCAAAAGAAATCTGATGAGGTTCGACAAGGACAAGTGCAGAGTCCTACACTTAGGACAGGAGAATCCCATGCACTGCTACAGGCTGGGGACCAACTGGCTAAGCAGCAGTTCTGCAGAAAAGGACCTGGGGATTACAGTGGATGAGAAGCTGGATATGAGTCAGCACTGTGCCCTTGTTGCCAAGAAGGCCAAAGGCACATTGGGCTGTATTAGTAGGAGCATTGCCAGCAGATCGAGGAAAGTGATTATTCCCCTCTTTTCTGCACAGGTGAGGCCACTCTTGGAATATTGCGTCCAATTTTGGTCCTCTCACTACAGAAGGGATGTGGACAAATTGGAGAGAGTATAGTGGAGGGCAATGAAATTGATTAGGGGGCTGGGGCACATGACTTGCAAGGAGAGGCTGAGGGAACTGAGATTATTTAGTCTGCAGAAGAGAAGAGTGGGGAGGGATTTGGTAGCAGCCTTCAACTACATGAACAGGGGGTTCCATAGAGGATAGAGCTTGACTGTTCTCAGTGGTGGCAGATGACAGAAAAAGGAACAATGGTCTCAAGTTGCGGTGGGGGAGGTCTGGGTTGGATATTAGGAAACACTATTTCACTGGGAGGGTGGTGAAGCACTGGAATGGGTTACCTAGCGAGGTGGTGTACTCTGCATCCTCAGAGGTTTTTAAGGCCTGGCTTAACAAAGCCCTGGCTGGGATGATTTAGATGGGAATAATCCTGCTTTGAGCAGGGGATTGGACTAGATGACCTCCTGAGGTCTCTTCCAACCCTATGATTCTATGAGTCTATGATTCTCAAGCTGCTAGTTTTTGTCCTTCTCTCTCCTTCTGTGATTCACCCTAGCAGAAGGGAAAAGGCAGCATCAGGCAGAAACAGCACCATTTGGATACTGCACCCAGGGCTTCTCCTTCTCCAGCTGCCCCAGCTGTGTTGGTATCCCTGGCACCAATGGGAGTCCCTGTCTCCTTGGGTCCCCCGGTTCACTGTACTGCAGCAGACTTGAAGCTCCAGCTGGAACCCATTACCCAGCTGGTGCCAAAGTGTTTGCATCAGTTCTGGAGCTTAGAGGTGGCCTGAAAGTTATAAATGACTCAAGTTTTTGTGTGTCTTGCAGTTTCCTTGCTGCGATGTGGCATGTGTGTGTTAAAGGGGAAACCCCAGAACAGCTAGGAGTGAGTTGAGGAGGGATGGGATTGTTGTTAAAGGGACACCATGAGCCTAAAAATCACATTGCTCTCTGCACATTTTTTACCTGCTGTTGTTACAGACGGTGCCTCAGGGCCCCAGAACTGTAGGAGATTGGAGGGGAAACCCCATATTTATCTCTCTTTATCACAGTTTGGTTGCTCCATGCCTTTAGCAGAGAAATTGCAGAGTCAGTTTAACTGTTTCCCTCGAACAGCCAGCCAGGCCCTGATCCTGCAAACACTGAGGCATGTGCAGAGCTTGACTCATCTGAGCAGCCTCCATTACTCCTAGGGGCTATTTCCATCAGTAAAAGGTTAGGCCTGTGCTTAAGTGTTTCCAGAACTGAGGCCTTAGTCTGTCTGGTTCCCCTCATGTTGTGTGGGTCCCTAACTATTAGAACAAGCAGTTGCTGGTGATAAGAGATGAATGAAGTGCTTGAACTATTCTGGGGGCCTTTGGCCTGCTTCCATTTCAGCCTCTAGAGGGTGCAATTGCTAGTTTCATACCCTGCTTTGGCAGAGATTTATATTGGTGGGGGGTGGATAGTCAGCTGACCATGAGTCTCACTGCAAAGTTGTGGCCAAATGGGCTAATAGGATCCTGGGCTGCATAAACAGGAGAATTGCAAGCCAGAGCAGAGTGGTTATTTTACCTCTATATTTGACACTGGGGTGGCTGCTGCTGTTACACTGTGTCTAGTTCTGGTGTCCACAAGTCAAGAAGGATGTTGATAAATTGGAGAAGGGCCAGAGAAGAGCCACAAGAATGATTAAGGGATTAGAAAACCTGCCTTGTAGTGATCGAGCTCCTGAGGTCTATCTATTTGGCTTAACAAAGAGACTATTAAGGGGTGATCACAGCCTATAAGTATCTACAGCGGGAACAAATATTTAATAATGTGATCTTCAGTCTAGCAGACAAAGATATAATGGGATCCAGTGACTGGAAGCTGAAGCTAAACAAATTCAGACTGGAAATAGGTTGTACATTTTAACAGTGACAGTAATTCGCCATTAAACAACTTACCAAGGGTCATAGTGGATTCTCCATCACTGGCAAGTTTTAATTCAAGACTGGATGTTTTTCTAAAAGATCTGCTCTAGGAATTATTGTAGGGCAGGTCTCTCGCCTGTGTTATACAAGAGGTCAGACTAGATTATCACAATGGTCCTTCCTGGCTTTGGAATCTAGAACTAGCTGGCATTTCTGCGTTGGGGAGGTTTTCTCTCGTTTTGTAGCAATTCTCGAGCACTTCTCAGTCACAAGTTGCTGTTGAATGGGGTGGGAGGACTGATCTGAGGGCTGGGTCACAGGCAGAAATAGGGATCCCTTTAGATCAGGGCTCACTTCAACCAGTATGAGTGAGATAAGTCTGGTGGCCTAAGCTTAGTATGAATGAGAGAAATGGCCATACCAGCAAATGCCATTGGGCAAACTTTATTCCACAGAGCCATGGGACTGACTTACAAGGAGAGGCTGAAGGAACTGGGGTTATTTAGTCTGCAGAAGAGTGAGGAGAGATTTGACAGCAGCTGTCAACTACCTGAACGGGGGGTTCCAAAGAGGATGGAGCTCGGCTGTTCTCAGTGGTGGCAGACGACAAAACAAGGAGCAATGGTCTCAGGTTGCAGTGGGTGAGGTCTAGGTTGGATATTAGGAAACACTGTTTCACTAGAGGGTGGTGAAGCACTGGAATGGGTTACATAGGGAGGCGGTGTAGTCTCCATCCTTAGAGGTTTTTAAGGCACAGCTTGACAAAGCCCTGGCTGGGATGATTTAGTTGGCGTTGGTCTTGCTTTGAGCAGGGGGTTGGACTAGATTGCCTCCTGAGGTCTCTTCCAACCCTGATATTCTATGATTCTATGACTGTGCTGTCATGAAGGTACAGAGAGGGGGATCCTATGGGGTGGTGTCCAGGAGCTGGGCAGCTAGGGTTGCCAAAGCTCCATGATTGTCCTGGAGTCTCCAGGAATTAAAGATTAATCTTTAATTAAAGATTGTCATGTGACAAAACCTCCAGGAATACATCCTACCAAATCTGGCAACTCTAATGGGCAGCATGGGCAATCTCATAGTTCTTCTATACAGGAACATGCCCCTGTCCTTTGCTGCTGGGTTAGTAGCGTTTTGCAGCACAAAGGTCTACTTAGCAATTCTGGGGCTTGATGGGGACCTCACATCCCTCAGCCCGCACTGCTTCGCACTGCCCACATTGGCCTGGGATGGCGAACTGTGGCCAGTGGGAGCCGCGATCGGCCAAACCTGTGGACACGGTAGGTAAACAAATGGGCTCGGCCCACCAGGGTGCTTACCCTGGCAAGCGGCATGTCAAAGGTTGCCGATCTGTGATTTAACCTTTCCTTATAGGTCAGGTTTTCTGAAGCTTTTATAATTTTGATGCTTTCCTCTGGACTCTCTCTAGTTTGTCCTCATCTTTCCTAAGGTGTGAGGCCCACAGCTGGACGCAGTACTCCATCTGCAATCTCACCAGTGCCAAGTAGAGTGTGACAATTACCTCCCGTGCAACACTCCTGTTAACACACACCAGAATATTAGCCTTTTTTGTGACTGCATCACATTAAGTCATTTTTTATTTGTGATCCACGATAACCAACACAGAGCTTTCTCAGCAGTACTATGTATCAGAGGGGTAGCCGTGTTAGTCTGCCAACTCTGCCCACATATCTACACCAGCGACACCATCACAGGACCTAACCAGATCAGCCACACCATCACCGGTTCATTCACCTGCACGTCCACCAATGTAATATATGCCATCATATGCCAGCAATGCCCCTCTGCTATGTACATCGGCCAAACTGGACAGTCGCTGCGGAAAAGGATAAATGGACACAAATCAGATATTAGGAATGGCAATATACAAAAACCTGTAGGAGAACACTTCAACCTCCCTGGCCACACTATAGCAGACCTTAAGGTGGCCATCCTGCAGCAAAAAAACTTCAGGACCAGACTTCAAAGAGAAACTGCTGAGCTTCGGTTCATCTGCAAATTTGACACCATCAGCTCAGGATTAAACAAAGACTGTGAATGGCTTGCCAACTACAGAACCAGTTTCTCCTCCCTTGGTTTTCACACCTCAACTGCTAGAACAGGGCCTCATCCTCCCTGATTGAACTACCTCATTATCTCTAGCTTGCCTGCATATATATACCTGCCCCTGGAAATTTCCACTACGTGCATCTGACGAAGTGGGTATTCACCCATGAATGCTCATGCTCCCAAAACGTCTGTTAGTCTATAAGGTGCCACTGGACTCTCAGCAGTACTAACCACCTGGCCGATTAGTTCACCATTTTGTAATTGTGCATTAGATTTTTCCTTACTAAGTGTAGTACTTTGCCAGTTATCTTTATTTTATTTCATCTTGTCGAAATTCAGACTAATTCTCCAATTTGTCAAGGTTGTTTTGAATTCTAATTCTGTCCTCCAAAGTGCTTGCAACCCCTCCCATCTTGGTGTCTTCTGCAGATTTTATAAGGTTACTGTCTACTCCATTATCCAAGTCATTGATGAAAATGTTGAATTGTACTGGACCAAGAACTGACCCCTGTGGGGTCACACTGAATATGTCCTCCCAATTTGACAGCAAACCATTGATAACTGCTCTTTGGGTACAGTCTTTCAGCCAGTTGTGCACCCACTTTATAGTAATTTAATCTAGACCACATTTCCCTCGTTTGCTAATGAGAATGTCATGTAGGATTGTGTCAAAAGCCTTATTAAAATCAAGATATATTATGTTTCCTCCTTCCATCCATCCATCCGGTCAGTAATACTATCAAAGAAGGAAATGAGGTTGGTTTAGCATGATTTGTTTTTGACAAATCCATTCTGGCTATTCCTTATAACTATTATCCTCTGGGTGCTTCCAAATGGATTGTTTAATAATTTGTTCTAGTATCTTTCCATGTATTGAAATTATAGGTACTATGTTGGCCCTTTTTCAGTCCTCTATGACCTCACCCGTCCTCCATGAGTTTTCAAAGATAATTGCTAATGGTTCCAAAATGGTTTCAGTTAGCTCCTTCAGTACCCTAGGATGAATTTCATCAGGTCCTGCTGGCTTTAATACATCTAATTAATCTAAATATTCTGTAACCTGTTCTCTCCCTATCTGGGCTTACATTCCTTCCCTCTTGTCATTAATATTAATTATGCTGAGAATCTGGTCGCCATTAATCTTTTTAGGAAGATTGAAGCAGAATAGGCATTAAACACCTCCACTTTCTTGAAGTCATCAGTTATTAGCTCTCCTTTCCTGCTAAGTAGAGAACTTACATTTTCCTTTATCTTTGTCTTGCTCCTAATGTATTTAATGAACCTCTCCCCATTGCCTTTCATGTCCCTTGGAGGTATAACTCACTTTGTGCCTAAGTCTTTCTGATTTTCTCTCCATGCTTGTGCTGTTCCTTTGTACTCCTCCTTAGCAATTGGTCTGTGTTTCCACTTTTTGTAAGATTTCAAGAACCACCGAGTCTGGAAATAAATGGTATGTCATAAGAAGGGTGGACTTCCCAATTCTTCAATGCTATAGCATCTCTTGAATTGGAAACAGGAATGCCTCACGAATCTCTTCAGGAGCCTGAGACTCTGACAGTCTGTCTGGCTTTGCTGAGAAAAGGAATCCGAGCACAGGCACAACCTTAACTACCCTTTAATGTTTATAAAACTGTCCAAATTTCCCATGTTTGATATATAGGCCTTAATTCTGCAAGTCTTTCCATGATGGTCCAGCAACACCACCACCACTGGTAGAGGCAGATTGTGGTCTTGAACAATCCATAGTCCTCTGCGCTGAGCGGCTCTGAGGGCTAGTCTTCACTGCTCCAAAAGGTTTATTTTACCTCAGGGTAACTAAGGTGTTTGAGCTGTCCTATGGTAAAAAAAACACATTGTGGAGTAAACCAGGCAAGTTCAACCCCAGACAGGGTTTTTCTGCCCTGCAAAAATGTCAAGATATCAAAATAATTTCCCATCCCAAATCAGTATAAAAAATAGAAGTCTTGAAAAATGTTGTGAATTGAAAATCTGTTAAAAGTTGGTTTGGCTCAGTCAAAATATTTTGCTTTAATAATTTAGAAGTGTTTCATTTCGATTTTTGACATTTTTAAATTAAACTTTTTTTTTACTATAATTACCTTAAATTTTGAAACAAACATGCATTTTGAACAGGAAAACTGGAATTTTCCATTTTGAACATGTCACAAACTATTTTAACAATTCCAAAACCTTCTCCCCCCCCAAAAAAAAACCCAACCCGAACCCTTTTGAGAGCAGAAAAATTTGTTGAAACTGACCCTTTTCTGCCAAAAGTTTTGTTTTGATTAATCAGCATTAATCAGTTTTTGTTGGAAGATTCCCAACCAGCTCTAGTATTTTTTTACCTCCAGGTAACTAATGGTGGGAGCTAGCCTAAGGGAAAACACAGTGAAAACCAGGCCTTTCAGTTTTACCATGAGGTAACTCACTGAGCCCTATACCTGTACCTTTGTCTGGGGTTGACCTTGCCTATTTTACCTCATGGTACAACTAAAGGGCATGGTCTTCACTGGGCTTTTTCCCTCAGGATGGCTCACATGCATTAGTTAACCAAGGTATGTTTTTTACCTCAGGGTAACAGTGAAGAAAAGGGTTGAGGCCTGGTCTACACTTAAAAATTAGATTGACTAAACTCCTTGACTCAGGGCTGTGAAAAATTTTGCGCCTTGGGCACCGTAGTTAGGTTGGCCTAACACCCCAATGTATACACAGCAAGGTCAATGGAAGGTTTCTTCTGTTGACTTAACTACTGCCTCTTGGAGAGATGTATTGACTACATCAATGGAAAAACCCCTTCCATCGATGCAGGAAGCATCTACGCTACGCTGCTACAACAGCACAGCTGCAGCGCTGTAACTACACCACTGTAGAGTAGACATGGCCTGAGGCTCCCAACACCCTGCATGTACACTATCAAGAGTGGGGTGTGTGGGAGGAGCTCACAGGTCTGAGGTGATGTGGAGTTAAGTGTGACACTTATCATGCTAATAAGGGCCAGATTTTTAAAGGCATTTTTGGCACCTAAAGAGGCAGACACCTAGTGGTCTCCTTCAAGTGCTTTAGGCACTTTTGAATATCCCACCAGGTGCCTATTTCCACTTTAGACACCTAAACGTCTTTAAACATATGGCCCTTAGCTACATGTTCCTCAGGCAGGGCTTGATTCTGGCCTTGTTCCCCTTGAGGATCTCACTCAGGGCTAACCTATGATTAGCCCTTGCCACAATGGACTGGGGAGCAAGACTTCCCCTGGTGTGGCTGCATTATAGCCACCAGCTCTTAGCTTGGGTGCTGGGGGAAACATGGGGGTTGTGCACCAGATGCTCCGTTTAGGGGAGCAGCTCAGTAGGTGGAACCATGGGCTGCCTCAACATTTGCCTGCCAGTGCTGCTGGATGAAGGTGTGGTGAGAAGCGAGCTTCACCCTGAAAAGGGCTGTGTGACGGGGTGAGACTCATCACACTAGTGCCTCCTGCTGGCTGTCCGGGGAATTAGCTCTGCCAGCCAGTGTGCCCTCTTGTGGTGGTGTCTCACTGCCATCACCTCTGCTGCAGCACCCATGTCGCTCCAAGGACCATGGCATCATGTTTGTGACACAGCCCTCTGGCTCTGTCATGCTCTGTTCTCCCCCATTCCAGGGGAACTGCAGTCTGCTGCCCAGCCATTTCCCTCAGTGGCAACAGCAGCCAATTGTCTGGCCAATTCCTCCCTGGCAGGGTGAGATGGGGGGACCTGGACCCTCCCACTACTCCAGGTCCTGGCACAGGGACCCTGTAGATGACCGCCACTTGCTACATCCACTCCAACTCCTCAGATCATTTCTCTGGGCCACCTCCCAATGGCCCCCCAGCACCCTTTTTGTTCTTGCCTCAGGGCCTCAGCCTGCAAGTCCCTGCAGCCACCCAAGAGCAGTCTTTAGCTCCCTGCTCCCTCGGTCACTGCTAGCAGCACTGCTCTGTCTAGGGTGCTGGCACTCCTTCCGCCTGCTAGGAGCCTGATATTTCCTTCTCAAACTCCAGGTAGCTACTGAGGGTGCTCTCCCCTGCCACTCTTCTTATATGGGCCTGCCAGGCCCTGATTGACTACTCCTCTCAACCCTTCTCTATTTGGCTGCCTCTTACGCAGCCTCCCTAGGGCTCTATTAACCCCTTAGAACCCAGTGGGGGGCAGGCGCCCCATTAAATGCTGTAATAGGTGACCCAAACCACAGTGGTATAAGGGTGCTCTCAGAGCGCTCCCTGGGGCAGTGCAGCTACACCCTCCCCCAGCCCAGGGTGGTGTCTGAATGCACTGTCTTGATGTAAACAGGTTGTCCCACTGATCTCAGCAGGAGGATGGCAGAAACAATCTCATAGGCCTTACTGCTGACAGGCCGGAGGGACTAAGTAGTCATGCAGCAGCGCTTTTGCCAGTGCAGCATTGGGGTCCCCTGCCTTCCCTGTCCTGCCCAGCCCTTTTACATTACTGCTGTATGCACAGCTCTCGGCCCCTTCGCTGGGCAGAATCACTTCAGTTGAGCTTTAAGCTCTGATATCGTGCAACTTGCTTTGACTAGAAATCCTTTGCTGGGCCAGTGATCACAGACCCCTCCAGTTCCAGGTGGAATGAAGGGTATGTATCTATGGGAGAGAGGAATCTGGGCCAGTGTTATACCCATTAAAGCTTTTGGCCTCTGATGGCCATTGCTGCAGGGGAAAGAGTGCCTCTGAAGGAGGTCTCCTCCTCTCCAGAGTTGTTCTGGGCCATGGGGGTGGCTGTGCCATGCCAGAACTGCAAAGGTTCATGGCCTCTGCTGCTGCTGCTCCTGGCAGTGTAAGGCAAAGGCCCACTTAAAGGGGCAGACCTGCAATGGAAGGGAGCAGCTTGGCTGGAGTCACCCCGAAATTGTAGCCACCGCTAAAGAGCTGCTTATGTGGATGGCTGAGGGTGTGTGTAGGGTATGTGTGTTTCTCAGCCAGGGTATGCTAGCATCCATTGACAGTGTGATGGGCTGTGCCAGCCCCCTGCACTCTGGTCTGGTTAATGTCTACTCAGCATGAATGATTGCCTGACCAGGAACCAGCCAAAGAGTAACATCCACCTATGTTTCAGAAACTAGAGGACACAGTCCTGAGCCCAGAAGCCAGCAAGGAGGATAAGACATTGACTGTGCGCGGAGAGGGGGACCGAGCCACGCCCACCCCAGTTCCAGCCAGGATTCGGCAGATCATCACTGAGAGCCTGACAGAAGAGTCATCCCAAGGTACAGGATGGGCATGAGCTCTTCTGGGTCAGGGGAGGGGCCATGGGGGTGCCCAAGAAGCATCCGTCTTAGCTCTGAGAAGGCATATAGGGAAGTCAGCATTGCAGTAGGGAATGGATTGAGTGAGCAATGGGGCTGGTGAGGTAGGAGAGATTGTTAAGGGGTCCATTCAGCTAGCTGGAATAATAATAAAAAAATAATTTTTAAATGATCCAAACCTGCCCCTTGGATCCTGCAGAGAAATGCTTTAAATGTTAAATAATTTAACTGAATTCAACTCTCACTATCCCAGGTTAGAGTAACCAGCCAGTTATTCTGAGTGTGTGGAAAAAACGAGGGAAGTGTTTTTAGGTGGTTTGCTGCAGGGCTGGGAGAGTCACAGGATCAACTTTGTACCTGATTGTCAGCAACATTGTACACAGGAGAGTGACAGCAAACAGTAAAAAGGGAGCAGGTATCAATCACCACTGTAATATGTATATACTGTCGCATGTAGGGGCCCCCAGGTGAGATCAGAGCCCCACTGCTGTAGGTGCTGTACATCTAGTTCCTGCTTCAAAGAGTTTACAATCTAAATAGACAAAGGAAGGATTATTCCCATTTTACAGAAGAGAAACTGAGGCACAGGGAGATTAAATAACTCACCCAAGGGCGGGCATGAATTCTGTGGCAGAGCTGGACAATGACCCCAGATCTTCTGATTCCCAGTTCATTAGCTTAACCACAAGGTCATTCTTCCTGCCTTGAAGGCTGATGCCACAGCTAGCTCTCCACGTGGCCTGCTTGGTTGGGACCTTCTCACACTACTAATCCACATTTCTTGTTCCTTCCAGCTCTGTGGGAAACAACCTCTTCACTCAATATGCAAGAAGAAAACCGTTTGCTGCAGAAGGAGCTCTCATGCCTTGAGGACCTGCTGGCACAGACCCGGGCAGAGAAGGATGAGCTGGCAAGCAAGCACCATGCCATCAGTGAGAGGGTGAGTGCTGGGCTTAAATCCATCTGAATCCCTTTGAGTGTGGAACAATCTCTGCGGCTGGCCAGCTGGTTTCTGGGGTGGATGCCCAATCTTTACATGGCATTTCATGAGTGCTGATGGGCAGCCATTGAGAAACAAATAGAAGGGAGGTGTGGAATTCATCGTGGGTACGCATAACATTGGGGCAGATTGTGAACTGGTGTGAATCAGAAGCCAGTGGAGCTGCACTGATGCTCAATAGCCAAAGGTCACACCCAGCTCTTACATTTAAACTACCCGTTGGCCACACCTCCTGTGAAGCCTCCGGCTGGATGATTTCTCCCTAGTTCTTTCAGTGCGTGATGATCAGTCAGTTTATGTCCATGGATGTAGGCACCTGGCTCTCAGACTGGCTTGGCACAGTAACCGTAGCTGCAGCTAGCACAGGGGAGGAAAAACTTGGGACAAAAATCTGTGCACTTGCCTGATTTCCTGATACTAGTTTTTCTAGCTCTGCAAGGAAATGTATCATCTCCCTTATCCTGGCAGAAAGGTATTCTGTAACCCTGAGAGTCATAGAGGCAGTCACTCCTCCCTGCAGAGGCAGCAAGTATAGCTACAGGTGAAGATGGGAAAAACTCTTGGATAGATCAGGGAGTGATTTTTAGGGTTTTTGATGGCTACTGCAGTTCTGGAAGTGCAATCAGAATAAGACAATCAGCAGGAGTGGCCTTTCGTCCAAGACCTCAGCACTGACATTCACAGAATGGTAGAACTTTAGGCCAGAAGGGACCATTGTGGTCAGCTCGTCCTAGCTCCTGCATAGCACAGGCCAGAGAACTTCACCCGGTAACTCTGCCTCAAGCTGCTCTCCAACTAGTAGCATCTTGGGTCCTAAAAAAATGGGATTACATGCTTGCTGTTTAGGAGCTCTCAGTGCCCTTTGGGGCTTGTGAGCCACTTAATTCACTCTGGCAATTGGTTCTCCTAACTCCTATGGCCTGGCATTTCCTCAGCAGGGCCTGGGCTTTGAAAACATTGGAGCTAGATCAGGGAAACACCCTCTGTGAGCTCTCCTTTTCAAAAGGCCCTTTATGCAATTACCCCACTGTCAGAGCTGTCTCCTCTCCACTGTTAACTGCAGGGGCAGGCTCCCTGCTCAGCAGAATGCTCCCCAAGACCACCCAGGGAGGAGAGAGGGGCATTCCCATGGTGTTCCTGGGACCTGCTCTCCATGCCTCTGTCTCTGTTTGCTGAAGCTGAGTGGAATGGGCATTTTAGCAGGGGACAGACACAGAAAAGAGTCCTGTAGTGAGTTCATCACAGATTCCATAGCTCTAGTTCCCATGGTCCACAGGGGACCCATGTTGCCCCAAAGCCCCAGGTCACTAATATGTGAGTGGTGCACTGTCATGCGCTCATCTGGCCACACACTCCTCCCATTGCCAGGCACTGGTTTATTCAGTGTGCTGGGACTAAACCAGGCCAGGCTGTTCCTGGGGGCTGCACACCTTTCATTGTCCCCCAGGCACAGGCTCAGGGAAGGAGAGAGACATGTGGATCTGCAAGAGCAAACCTGCATTTTCCATACAAGTGAGAGTCTCTGAACTAGATCTCTATCTGGTGTTCCAAAATCAAGGAGGGGAGTGTGGGGGTAAGAGATGGAAAGGAAGAGCAGCTTTGTTGGAAAGCATCTAGTCATGTTCCACAGCAGCAAAGACCTCTCTCTCTCTCTCCCCCCCATCACAAAGGGGAGAGTTTTGGGGACTTCCGGGAACCACATAGTGATGTGCAAAGGTTGGGGATTGCTGCTTCCAAGCATGACCCACTGATGTCTCAGGCATGCCGAAGCGGGAAGGACAATAGCTGTTGGCCACCCTCTGGTTTCCGAAGGTCCAGCTGGCCCTGTACAGAGCTATCCTGCCCCTCCCCAGGAGGAGACACTCTGTGCTGTGCTCCCTGCTGTCAGTGTGCTGTGACATTCTTCACTAGACAAAGGTTCCCACCAAGAAGAGCAGAAATAATTGTTACGCCAAATAATTCCTGTTACTTTCCTCCACAAACCTGGTGTGTTAGACATAGAGCTGCTGGCCTGGTCTCAAGACGTCCCCTCTGAACAGCTACTCAAACAGACCCCTGACCTCCTCCATTGTGCTAGGCTCTGCTGGTGGCTCTCTATGGAGATGGAGCTGGTGGGGATGTTGCCAAGGGAGAGAAGGTGTCAGGAAGGGAGGTGCTGGAGACCTTTTTCCTATTCAGTCTTTGGGTCACAGCTCCTTGGCTGCTGCTGCAGAGCTACTAGTCTCACGTGCAGATTACCTTACACTGGGACGTGGCCAGCACGCTCCGATTGGGCTCTTCAGAGGAGCCTATGGGAGAGAAGCATCCAACCCCGCTGTTCTAGCCTCTGTATCTATCTGCCTCCCTGGAGCGTTCATGGTCCAGCTGTCCTGCAAGGCATGTGATACGGTCTTGCGTGATATTCTTATCGATAAACTAGGCAAATACAATTTAGATGGGGCTACTATAAGGTGGGTGCATAACTGGCTCGATAACCATACTCAGAGAGTAGTTATTAATGGTTCCCAATCCTGCTGGAAAGTTATAACAAGTGGGGTTCTGCAGGGGTCTGTTTTGGGACCGGCTCTTTCAATATCTTCATCAATGACTTAGATATTGGCATAGAAAGTACGTTTATTAAGTTAGCAGATAATACTAAACTGGGAAGAATTGCAACTGCTTGGAGGACAGGGTCATAATTCAAAATGATCTGGACAAATTGGAGAAATGGTCTGAGGTAAACAGGATGAAGTTTAACAAAGACAAATGCAAAGTGCTCCACTTAGGAAGGAAAAATCAGTTTCACACATACAAAATGCGAAGAGACTGTCTAGGAAGTAGTACGGCAGAAAGGAATCTAGAGATTATAGTGGACCACAAGCTAAATATGAGTCAACAGTGTGATGCTGTTGCAAAACAAGCAAACGTGATTCTGGGATGCATTAACAGGTGTGTTGTGAGCAAGACACGAGAAGTCATTCTTCTGCTCTACTCTGCACTGGTTAGGCCTCAACTGGAGTATTGTGTCCAGTTCTGGGCACCGCATTTCAAGAAAGATGTGGAGGGTCCAGAGAAGAGCAACAAGAATGATTAAAGGTCTTGAGAACATGGCCTATGAAGGAAGGCTGAAAGAACTGGGTTTGTTTAATTTGGAAAAGAGAAGACTGAGAGGGGACATGATAGCAGTTTTCAGGTATCTAAAAGGGTGTCATAAGGAGGAGGGAGAAAACTTGTTTACCTTAGCCTCCAATGATAGAACAAGAAGCAATGGGCTTAAACTGCAGCAAGGGAGGTTCAGGTTGGACATTAGGAAAAAGTTCCTAACTGTCAGGGTGGTTAAACACTGGAATAAATTGCCTAGGGAGGCTGTGGAATCTCCATCTCTGGAGATATTTAAGAGTAGGTTAGATACATGTCTATCAGGGATGGTCTAGAAAGTATTTGGTCCTGCCATGAGGGCAGGGGACTGGACTCGATGACCTCTCAAAGTCCCTTCCAGTCCTAGAATCTATAAGGGGCAGAGTCTTTCCTACAGGAACTCAGTGTTATTGAATTGATAGGCAATCGCTAACAGCTCAGGGAAAGCCCAGGCCTCCCAGGGGACAAGCTTGTACTTGAGGCTCTGGACAAGGAGTCAGCAGACTTGAGTTCAATTCCCAGCTCTGCCATAGACTCCCTGTTTGACCTTTGGCAAACTGCATTATCTCTCTGGGCCTCAGCTCCCCACTGGTACAATGGGAATGAGACTCCTTCTGTTCTGTCTTGTCTGTTGAGACTGACAAATGTGTAGGGCAGAGACTCTCTTCCGATGTGTACGCACAGTGGGGTGGATCTCAGTAGTAATTCAGCGGTACTGTCATGGTTATGGGGCTAGCTGCACCTCTGTCCCCTTTCTGCTCTCTCTGAGGGCATCACCTCAGATGTTCGGCTTCTTGCCCTTACCTGTCTAGGGTGTGATCACATGATTCTCCCACTCTGAGACCAGGAAGCAGCTGCACCACCTTGTGAGTAGGACGAGTGGCTTATCCCACTGCAGGACCAAGTGGGACTTGGGGACTTGGGCACTTGTATTACCATAGTCTTCTCACAACAACGTGTGTGATTTGGCAGCAGGAGCAAAGCACTGAATATCGACGAGCCTACATGCACCTTTAGTTTCATCTAGCCTTGTGCCTCACTCCAAGCTGAGTTGGCTTCCCTCTTCAATCACAGGACCAGAACAGAACCAGCTCACCTTCTCCTAGCAGAGCCCAGATCCATCTGAGTGTCAGTCTGTCTCCCCCCAAGGACATGCTTGTTAAGAAATCCCCCCCGTCCGGGCTCAGTTACAGAGTTGCTTAATAGTTCTTTGTTTTGTACCTAGAGTGGACAATAATTCCCTAAACTGAAAACAGGACACTGGGAGTAGATACAGATCCTTCTGCCTCCTATTTTATCTCCTGTCCATCCTTCTCCCTCCTATTTTATCTCATCCCTTCCTCTCTGTCCTTCTCTCTGACCCACTCTGCTCCTATTTCCCTCCTACCCTGCCCTCTCCTCACCTCTCTGCATTGAGAGAATATGAGCCACCTGGTGTCACCACTCGCCCGAGCCCCACCATGTGGGCAGTCCTTAATTTTTGCTGGGGCTTGCCAGGGCTGAGCCCCAGCACCTTTAGGCTTGGCAGTTCATAGCTCTGGCACCTCTGGGTTCCTGGTCAGCGGCTGCTGCTCTCCAGCTGCCCAGCTCTGAAAAGGCAGTGCCACTGCCAGCAGCAACACAGAAGTAAGAGTGTCAATACCATGCCCCCCTCTTACTTCTGCACTGCTGTATTGCCACCCTTACTTCTGCACTGCTGCTGGCAGCAGTGCTGCCACCACAAGTCATCAGTTGCAAGAGCAAATGGGACAAATGCCCAGTTTCCACCCAAAAATTATGATATCCAGGACAGAGGTTAAACTATCCCGGCCAAAACAGGACATATGGTTACCCTATTCATATCCCAGGTGTGAAGTTTCCTGATGCCTGAAACAAAGCACCCAGCAGGCCCGATCTAGGAGAATGCCCCCCGGTGGGAGGGGAGACATTGGGCAGTTAGACCCATTCAGTACCCCTGGGTTGTCATCACTGGCCTGAGGGCTGTGTCCCTTATAGCTGAGGCTGATGAAACTGTCTGATCCCTTGTGTTAGTCTAGCACAGAAGTCAAGCACATATTCCCTGTCACTGCTTAGCACTGAGGTATATTAGCCAACCCATGTGGAGACCTACGCCTCCATCAGGAGAGGCATTCCACCTCTGGGTGGAGAATCATTGGCAGGGTAGTGTGTGGGAACAGCTAGCAGAGTGCTTGCCTTCATTATGCCTGTCTCCAGCTAGTGTGATCAGCCCCTTGTTTTCATTAGCACTGCACATAAATCTTTACGCAAGAATTTTAAAAAGATGATTTATAACGGGCCCAATTCTCCTGCCCCAACTCTGCCAATAGCCCTACTAACTTACTGTGTTCTCCATGAATCTCAAGGAGTCAGGAGTGTCGAACTGTCCTGCAGCAACTTAAGACCACGAGTGCCAGCCTCAAGAACCAGGGCATGAACCCCAACAGGTGCTGAGTCCTGTGCTTAAATTTCACCAACCAATTATCATGTATAAACTCCTCAGGCACTATAGCAGCCTTAACATAGAGTGACAGATAGTTCTCTTGGGCACTCCTATCTGTCTAGCCACCCAGGTGGTATAAGGTCCCTTATACCCAGGATCAGAGCAATAAGGATAAGAGGGAAGGTGCTCTCGTTGATTAGTAACTGGTTAAAATATAGGAAACAAAGGGTAGGAATAAATGGTCAGTTTTCAGAATGGAGAGAAGTAAATAGTGGTTCCCACAGGGGTCTGTTCTGGAACCAGTCCTATTCAACATATTCATAAATGATCTGGGAAAAGGGGTAAATGGTGAGGATGCAAATTTGCAGATGATGCAAAACTACACAAGATAGTTCAGTCCCAGGCAAACTGTGAAGAGCTACAAAAGGATCTCTCAAAACTGGGTGACTGGGCAACAAAATGGCAGATGAAATTCAATGTTGATAAATGCACTCAATGTGCAGCGGCAGTCAAAAAAGTGAACAGAATGTTGGGAATAATTAGGAAAGGGATAGATAATAAGACAGAAAATATCATATTGCCTCTATATAAATCCATGGTATGCCCACATCTTGAATACCATGTGCAGATGTGGTCGCCCCGTCTCAAAAAAGATATGTTGGAATTGGAAAAGGTTCAGAAAAGGGCAACAAAAATGATTAGGGGTATGGAACAGCTTCCATATGAGGCGAGATTAATAAGACTGGGACTTTTCAGCTTGGAAAAGAGACAACTAAGGTCTATGACTGAGGTCTATCAGATCATGTCTGGTGGGAGAAAATAAGTAAGGAAGTGTTATTTACTCCTCATAACACAAAAACTAGGAGTCACCAAATGAAATTAATTGGCAACAGGTTTAAAACAAACAAAAGGAAGTATTTCTTCACACAATGCACAATCAACCTGTGGAGCTCCTTGCCAGAGGACGATGTGAAGGCCAAGACTATAACTGGACTAAGACTGGGACTTTTCAGCTTGGAAAAGAGACAGCTAAGGGGAAATATGATTGAGGGCTATAAAATCATGACTGATGTAGAGAAAGTAGAAGAGGAAGTGTTGCTTACTAGTTCTCATAGCACAAGAACTAGGGGTCACCCAATGAAATTAATAGGCAGCAAGTTTAAAACAAATAAAAGGAAGTATTTCTTCACACAACGCACAGTCAACCTGTGGAACTCCTTGCCAGCAGATGTTATGACAGCCAAGACCATAACTGGGTTAAAAAAAGAACTAGATAAATTCATGGAGGATAGGTCCATCAATGGCTATTAGCCAGGATGGGCGGGGATGGTGTCCCTAGCCTCTGTTTGCTCGAAGCTGGGAATGAGCGACAGGGTGCGGATTAATTGATGATTACCTGTTTTGTTCATTCCCTCTGGGGCACCTGGCATTGGCCACTGTCAGAAGACAGGCTACTGGGCTAGATGGACCTTCGGTCTGACCCAGTATGGCCATTCTTATGTTCTAATATTCAGGTTACTCTCAGTCCCAAAGCACCAGTCACTTACCCTGGTCAATTGCACTTCAGATCTCATACCAAAGACAACACTTGTAGCCAGTCCTGTAATAAACAATCTACAGATTTATTAACTAGGAAAAGGAAGTAGAATTATTTACAAGGTTAAAGCAGGCACACACACAAAGGAGTTCCAGTCTGAAGTTTCAATAAGTAACAGACACTTCTATAATAACCAAGCTCTATATGTCCTTTAGGGCTGATCCACTTTGGATCTTTTGCTTATGCCGAGTAATTTTTGTCCCCCAGAGTCCAAGCAGCATAAAGATACAGTTCCTCCTTGTTAGGGGGATTTATTCCCTTACCCAAAGGCGATGCGGGAGGCATGCAGGGGCATGTCCCCCCACTGCCCCCTAGATTTCTACAAGCGCTGAGCTGCCTTTGCAGGGCTTGTTATGCTCAGCCTGCTGGGGCGAAGGGAGGCTCTGTACTTCTCATGCTGCCCCCCTCTGGGCACATTTCCAGCTCACTTGGCTCCTCTCCCTGGCAGCTGCACCCAGACAGGGAGTGGAGAGACAGAGCGGGACAGAGCTGCTTTTCCTGCAGGGTGAGGGTGGCCGCTCTGGGTTGCTGCCTCTGTGCAGCTGCCTGCAAGAGCCCAGCTGGGGAGGCGGCAGCAGCCAAAGTGGCAGGTAACCCTGGTGGGTAGAGCATGGCAGCCCTGGGCTGGGTGCAGGGGGTGAGGTCACTGGGGAAGGCACCGGGAGCAGGTTCCCTCTGCTCAGCTTCAATCAGGGGCATTGCCCACACCCCTCCCCCTGCTGAGATGTCCCCGAGGGTACGGGAGCTCCGAGGAGAAGCTTTGTTGCTGTGAGTCCCCTCCACCCAGGGCTGGGGCTGGCCCAGAGACATGTGCTCCCTGCTCCCGAGTCCCCAGCTCCCTAGGATCCGATAGGATTGGCTGCTCTGGCCCAGGGAGGTAAGGCTGAAAGGTTCCTGCACCCTGAGTCAACACGTGGTGTGATCACATGCTCTTCCCCCAAAAACTTTCAACTGTGGCCCCCTCTCTCAACAGTTACATGTAGCCTGTGCCCTTACTCACTTCTGCTTTGAGCTGCAAACTCAGCTGGTGGGAGGAATTCACTTGCAAGACTCATCTTCGTGGTTGGAGGGAGAGTAAAGAACAAAGTCTTTTGTCCTCTTTAATGCTCCACTCTAGTCTGTCTGATGTTCTCTGCCAGGATGTAACACTTTCTGTTGGAGACCAGCACTTTATACTCATTAGTGGCTCTCTCCTGTCTGGTGATTTACACAGTCACAGAGACTTACAGTGCAAACACTCAAATATTACCTTATGACACAGGATACAGATGCTAGAAGTGAAATGAATGCATGCAGTCATTCACCAGCAGTCCATGGAGTCTAAATACTAAACATATTCTTTTCATTCTAGCCCCTGTTTTAACTATACCAACACTCAGGTGAGCCAGACTGATTCCAGCTCGGTATTTGTCAGTATCCGACTGAGACAGGGGGGCCTTGGCATGTGCTGGCACCTGGTCTGCCAACATCACGTATAAAGGGTCCAATTCTCTATCCCAACTCTGCCAGAACCCCAGCTAACTCATGGTGTTTTATGTGAATATCAAGAAGTCGTGGGGCTTCTCCCAACATCCACCACCAACAGATCAAATCCAAATTCACAGCAGGCAAAAATACTTCATTCCCATCGCCTGTTCTCTGTGTGCTAATATTATAAATATCTCCGTCCATATGGGAGCCTGGTCCCTGGGGTGAGGCAGGAATCCTCCTGGCCTGCGGAGGGTAGTGTCATCAAAGGAGGGAGGATGTTTATAACAAAGTTCTGTGGATATAGAAGCCAAGAGAACCTTATAATTGGGTTACTGTGCCTTGTGAGTCAGACTCAGCACTGCAAAGTACACTGCATGCGGACGAGATCAGATCTGTACTGCACAGCTGGGGAAGACACATACACTAATATTCAAGGGGACCTGCAGCAACATGAAAACAAATGTAAAGATGAGTGTGTGGCTATGTTCCACTAGACCAGGATTGTGTCCTTCTGCTCCTCCATCTGTTTGTCTAGCTGTAGCGACATGTTGTTTCTTAGACTATGTCTACACCAGAGACCTTACAATGGCACAGCTGTACCACGAGCATAATTAAATCACCTCCAACAAGCGGCGGTAACTCTGTGGGCAAGAGAGTGTCTCCCACCAACATAATGCTATCCACACCAGTGCTTCTGTTGATGAAACTTAGGTCAGTCGGGGGGTATTTTTTCACACCCCTGAGCTACGTAAGTTTTACTGACAAAAGTGCTACCATAGACATACCCTTAGACATACTTAACTTGTCAGCTTTTTGGGACAGAGTCCATCTTTTTGTTCCTTGCATGTAGAGCACTTTGCACTGGGGGCCCTGGGTGTTACAATAATAATAACAACAACAAACCACGTATAAATCATCAGCTCCTCAGTGTCTGTACAGCAGCATGTGCAATGCACTAATAGGAGAAACTGCAAACACTGTCTGCAATACAGGGTTGGTTTGTACAACCCCTAACTCTGTTCCCTTCCACCCACACAAACCTGTCACCCATTTTGTGGTGCTTTCAGCTCAGACTGGCCGGCCTGGCTTGATTATTTGTTAGAGCCCTGTCAGGGTTCCTTCCCCACTCTGAACCCCTTAAGCTTATTTTTACCAGCTTAGGTTAAAAACTTTCCCAAGGCACAAATTCCACCTTGCTTGAACAGTACGCTGCCACCACCAAGTGATTTAGACAAAGAATCAGGGAAAGGACCACTTGGAGTCCTATTCCCCCCAAAATATTCCCCCAATCCCTGCACCCTCCTTTCCTGGAGAAGGCTTGAGAATAATATCCTCACCAATTGGTACAGGTGAACACAGACCCAAACCCTTGGATCTTAAGAACAATCAGGTTCTTAAAAGAAGAATTTTAATTAAAGAAAAGGTAAAAGAATTACCTCTGTAAAATCAGGATGGTAAGTACTTTACAGAATAACAAAAGACTCAAAAACACAGAGGATCTCACCTCTAGGCAAAACCTTAAAGTTACAAAAACAGGGATAAACCTCCCTCTTAGCACAGGGAATATTCACAAGCTAAAACAAAAGGTAGCAACCTAGGTAGCAGTGACCATGAGACGGTTGAGTTCAGGATCCTGACAAAAGGATGAAAGGAAAGTAGCAAAATACAGACCCTGGACTTCAAAAAAGCAGACTTTGACTCCCTTAGGGAACTGATGGGCAGGATACCCTGGGAAGCTAGTATGAGGGAGCAGGGAGTCCAGGAGAGCTGGCTGTATTTTAAAGAAGCCTTATTGCAGGTGCAGGAACAAACCATCCCGAAATGAAGAAAGAATAGCAAATATGGCAGGCGACCAGCTTGGCTTAACAGTGAAATCTTCAGTGAGCTTAAACAGTCTGGGGACCGACTGGCTAAGCAGCAGTTCTGCAGAAAAGCATCTGGGGATTACAATGGATGAGAAGCTAGATATGAGTCAGCAGTGTGCCCTTGCTGCCAAGAAAGCTAATGGCATATTGGGCTATATTAGTAGGAGCATTGCCAGCAGATTGAGGGAAGTGATTAGTCCCATCTATTAGGCATTGGTGAGGCCACACCTGGAGTATTGCATCTAGTTTTGGGACCCCCACTGTAGAAAGGATGTGGACAAATTGGAGAGAGTCCAGTGGAGAGCAACAAAAATGATCACTGGGCTGGGGCACATGACTTACCAGGAGAGGCTGAGGGAACTGGGCTTGTTTAGTCTGCAGAAGAGAAGAATGAGGGGGGATTTGATAGCAGCCTGAAGGGGGGTTCCCACAGAGGATATAGCTTGGCTGTTCTCAGTGGTGGCAGATGACAGAACAAGCCATAATGATCTCAAGTTGCAGTAGGGGAGGTTTAGGTTGGATATTAGGAAACACTATTTCACTAGAAGGGTGGTGAAGCACTGGAGTGGGTTACCTAGGGAAGTGGTGGAATCTCCATCCTTAGAGCTTTTTATGGCCCGGCTGGACAAAGCCCTGGCTGGGGTGATTTAGCTGAGGATTGGTCCTGCTTTCAGCAGGGGATTGGACTAGATGACCTCCTCAGGTGCCTTCGAACCCTGATATTCTATGAATTCCCCCTGTGTGCCCAGTACGACAGACATGGGAAGCAATCATAGAGCCACTCAGCTTATTGCAATAGTAACGACCATGGGCTGTGCCCCAGCAGTCCGAGCAACACCCACGGGAGCCAAGCACCAGTGAGGACCCAGTAACCAGAGTGTGGCTGCTCACACCTGCCCTATAGACGACTTGTGCCTCCCTATACTGGGGGGGGAGGGGCAATCTGAAGGGGAAGACGTGACTGCCCCACGTGTCTCCTCTGCCCAGAGACCCCCCGCCCTGCACCCAGCACAGGGCTGCCATGCCCTCCCCACCCCATTGTACCTGCGGGGGAGGGAAAGGGGGGCTCTATCCTTCTCCTGCAGCGTCCCCCCAGCACATTTGGTCGCTCTCCCTGGCAGCCAGACCCAGGTGGGGAGCGGGCCCGGCTACCAGGGACCACAGCTGAGAAAGCCAGAAACATGCCGGGGGGGGGGGATTCCGCTCACTAGTCCCCTGTCACTAGCAGGTGGGCCCAGGCGGGGAGGTGTCCCACCCTTCCCCAGCCAGGCTCTCTCAGGCAGCCACGCATGGAGCAGCGACTCAGAGCAGCCAGCTTGAGAAATGACTGCTTCCGCCACCTCCACTCCCCACCTGAGACAGGGGTTGAGCATGTCAGGGGCAGGCACAGCAGGAGGACAGAGCCCGTCTCCCTTCTCTCACCCCCCAGCAGGCCAATCTGGAGGGGCATTTGACCCCACATGTTCCCCTATGCCTCACCTCTGTAACATGGGTGCAGATGGCCTGGGCTAACTCTGCAGTGAAGCCACATCCTTTGGCACATGAAGTACCTTTATGTCTTTGAGTGGTCCCACCGAATTTAGTGGGACTCCTCATATGTGCAAAGTGTCGTGGGAAAGTGTTTGCAAGCTCAGGGCCTTAATGTGTTGATGCCCCCATAGCAAAGCAGAAGGGGCTTTCAGCACTTAAGTGGTTCTAAATGGATCTTGTTACCTTTATAGGTTCCCCAGAGTCATGAATCACTGTATGAAATGCCCCAGCATACCACTATTACACACACATCATCATCAAACTCAGCTGTTGCATGAGGCTAGCTGATAGGGGAGGCTGAGTGTTTCAGGAAATTACTGCTGGTTACTCCATGGTGCCTACTTGGAAAGTTTGTAGTAGTAGCATTATGGTCAGCACCAAAGGGTCTTGCATAATGATGTATGTTTCTAAAAATCTCCTGCTCTGTGGTGTTAAAAAAAAAGAACCCAGCTCAGTTCCTGCCTCCCACAGGTCAGGCCGCACATGTTCTGCACATGGCTTATGCTTTCCTTACCCCTTGCAGGGCACCTTGAAATCTAAACCCCCCCAAGTCTGCTGTGTCTGAGTGTGAAACACTTTGCTAATAGCTCAGCAAGGAGTAGCCATGTTGTTCTGGCCACATGCAAGGGAAACATTCTGATGCCAGAGACTAGGCATGCAGGAAATTCCTGGTTGTTAATAGTGCTGCATGTATTCACATGGGCAGATACACAGATTGGAATAGGGTGAGGGATCTGAGCTGGAGAGGTTTCCGGAGACCTGAGTTCTGAGCTCAACTCTGCCAGTGACTTGGTGAGTGGCCTTAGGCAAATCCCTTAAGTTCACATGGCTGTACCTGTGGAATAGAGATAGTGACATGAACCCATCTTGGAGCTCTACAGAGAGATGCACTATGGACAGGCTAAGAATTATTATTATTACTGGTATCATTTCATGGCTATTGCAGTCCTCTGAATTACAGCACTGCCCGTCTCTGGCTGAATTCCTGGCAACCATTGTTCCCTGGCAGGGCCAGCACTTCCATTTAGGTGACCTATGCAGTCGCCTAGGGTGCCAGGATTTGGAAGGGCGGCATTTTGCGGCCCTCAGCGGCAATTCGGCGGCGGGGGGTCCTTCCGCGCTCCGGGTCTTCGGCGGCAATTCTGCGGCGGGTCCCTCACTCACTCCGGGACCTGCCGCTGAAGTGCCCCGAAGACCGGGAGTGCAGAAGGACCCCTCCCACCACAGAATTGCCGCCAACGACCAGGAGCGCGGAAGGACCCCCGCTTAGGGCGCCAAAAACCCTGGCGCCGCTCCCGTTCCCTGGTCCTCAGCAAAGACCAACTGTAAAGAGGCTGTTCTCCAGCTCCCTGCAAGAGTGGCAGTTTAGGGGGTGCTAGTACTGGAATGGCTGGGAGAGCGGAGAGTTTGGCCTTCTATCCTGCTGCAGAAGAGCAGGGAGTGGGGGGATGGTGTGCTAGACCCTTGCAGAGGGTTCAGCCAGAGAATTAAAGGAGCCAACACAGGTCAACCAGCCAGCTGCACCAGTGAATCCTACCCCCAGAGCTCTGCAGGAGGTAGAAAGGGGAACTGCAAGAGGAAGCCACCTGCCTTGCACCAGAGTGAGGAGACCATGCAGTGTCTGAGGCCCAGGAGAGCTCCTTGAATCAAAGACTGAGACTGAGCATGGCTACCTGTGGTGGGGACCAGGCCTGCACCGTGCGGGAGTGCACACAACTCTGGCTGTTTCCTTCCTATCCCTGCTGCCCCCTGGAGGGGTTTATTATTCGCGTGGCTCACACAGAGTGTCTACCCATGTGCTGCTGCCTCTCCTTCTGCTGTGGGGGCTGCCAAGGGCAGAGCAGAGCTCAGTTCTTGGGGGTCTCTGCTTTTCCAGCTGGAGAAGGCGCTGCGGGTGGAAGCAGCCCAGCGGGAAGGGGATGGTAGCCTGGCCCTCATGGAGCTGAGGCAGCGGTTCGAGGATGATGAGAAGGCGTACAAGTGCAAGCTACAGGCCTATCAGGAGGGGCAGCAGCGCCAGGCTCAGCTGGTCCAGAGGCTCCAGAACAAGGTAAGTCCCCGAACCCATGCCAGCCTCTCAGTGTGCAAACTACAGGGTACCCAGGATGGGGCACAGAAAAAACTGACTGCCTAGTTTGCCCAGCCATTGCTTTGGGTATCTGGTCTGAATGGGGCAGCTGTGGTGCCACCCCAATTCACACCACCTGGGCGCTAGGCTCAGTCTGCTGAATGTCCAGGCTGTGACACAGGCACGTTCTGGGCAAGGAAGGAGCAGGAAGGGATGTGCATCATACTCTTAATTTCTGTTAGTGTTATGAACAAGGCAGCCTTACCTCTGGGCAACTTCCACCCCACTGCACCTCTGAGAAACCCCCCACCTTGCTGCACCTCTGGGTAACGCCTTCATTGCACCTCTGGGCAAACCCCTCCACTGAACCACTGGGCAACCTTCCCCACCCTGGTGCACTTCTGGGTAATCTCTCCCACTCCCATTGCACCTCTGGGCAACCACTCCCCACTGCACCTCTGGGTAACCCACCCCACCCCCCTTTGCACCTCTGGGCAACCTTCTCCACCCCTGCTGCACCTCTGGGTAACCCCTCCTGCTCCTATTGCACCTCTGGGCAACCTCCCCTCCACTGCACCTCTGGGCAACCTTCCTCACCCCTGCTGCACCTCTGGCTAACAACCCCCCCACCTCCCCACTATAATTCTTGATAACTCCCCCCACCCCCAAACACACACACATACTGCACCTCTGGATAACCCCCTGCCCTGCTACAACTTTAGGAAGGGAATATGCGTTTCTGAGACAGAGTTTTCTTGGTACTCTGCTCGGCTGTGTGGGACTGGATTCTATGTCACATTAAGATGCCTCTCCTGTCTTCCGGGTGACAGTTTCATATTGCATTAAAGGCATGATCCAAAGCCCACTGAAGTCAGTGGAGTGACGTTGACGTTAGTGGGCACTGAATCTGACCCTCTGTCATCAGTAAGCATCATGGATTGACAGAGTAGTAGCCCCATGGGTGATCATTTTACCCTGAATGCCTGTAATGCTCCAACTAATTATCTTAATCCAGGCTTCTCTTGCCCTCTTTTCTCGCTCTCATCTTCTGTTTTTTCTAAATCTTTCATTCCCTTCCCCCAATTCTCCTTTCTGCCCCTCGGCCTAGGTACTACAGTACAAGAAAAGATGTGGAGAGCTGGAGCAACAGCTGCTAGAGAAAACATCTGAATCCGAGCACCAGAAACAGATGGTCAGTACAGCTTTCATTGTCCTGGCAATGCAGAAAAATGGTATGACGAATCATGCAATGGTTTTACTCTGAACTTTGCAAGAAATTTGCATAGTAGTATCCCATCATGCCTTTGTGTTTAATTTCTGTGTTCTTTTGGCAGCCAGCCTCACCTAACAAAACAGCTGTTGCAAATGCCCCTTTGTGTATGGTTCTCTTAGTAAAAGTGGATATAGTTGAAAAGGTTCTAGGGGCTTTCCAAGCAGCCTAGTATGGGGGCATGACAACCAGATCCCATCACCACCTTTCAAGCAAACAGCCCAAGCACTTCAGACAGGGCAGTACAGAGCGGGATGGGTGACAATGGGATTTCACTGCAGTTTGAAAACCACAAAGCCCTGTGCATTTGAGATCTGCGAGAGAAGGGGATTGCAACCTGGAGAGGAGACAGCACATAGCAAGTCACTGCTCTGGGACTCACCATTCCCCAAGGAGCGCTGCTGGACTGGGCCTTTCTCAGCATTTCTCCAGGAGTTCTGGAGGAAGGAAAGAGATCACAGCACGGCCCTGTGGTGGCCCACAGGAACAAAAGAAAGCTGCAGGATTGGATGTGTTTCCTTTCTTCCTTTTGGAAAATGGGAAATTTGGTCAGTCCCCAGCGTATCATAGAATCATAGAATATCAGGGTTGGAAGGGACCTCAGGAGGTCATCTAGTCCAATCCCCTGCTCAAAGCAGGACCAATCCCCAGCTAAATCATCCCAACCAGGGCTTTGTCAAGCCTGACCTTAAAAACCTCTAAAAATGGAGATTCCACCACCTCGCTAGGTAAACCATTCCAGTGCTTCACCACCCTCCTAGTGAAATAGTTTTTCTTAATATCCAACCTAAACCTCCCACACTGCAACTTGAGACCATTACTTCTTGTTCTGTCATATGGTACCACTAAGAACAGTCTAGATCCATCCTCTTTGGAACCCCCCTTCAGGTAGTTGAAAGAAGCTATCAAATCCCCCCTCATCCTTCTCTTCTGCAGACTAAACAATCCCAGTTCCCTCAGCCTCTCCTCATAAGTCATGTGCTCCAGCCCCCTAATCATTTTTGTTGCCTTCCACTGGATTCTTTCAATTTTTCCACATCCTTCTTGTAGTGTGGGGCCCAAAACTGGACACAGTACTCCAGATGAGACCTCACCAGTGCTGAATAGAGGGGAATGATCATGTTCCTCAATCTGCTGGCAGTGCCCCTACTTATACAGCCCAAAATGCCGTTAGCCTTCCTGGCAACAAGGGCACACTGTTGACTTATATCCAGCTTCTCATCCACTGTAACCCCTAAGTCCTTTTCTGCAGAACTGCTGCTTAGCCAGTCGGTCCCCAGCCTGTAGCGGTGCATGGGATTCTTCCGTCCTAAATGCAGGACTCTGCACTTGTCCTTGCTGAATCTCATCAGATTTCTTTTGGCCCAATCCTCCAATTTGTCTAGATCCCTCTGTATCCTATCCCTACCCTCCAGTGTATCTACCACTCCTCCCAGTTTAGTGTCATCTGCAAACTTGCTGAGGGTGTAATCCACGCCATCCTCCGGATCATTAATGACAGGCAGCATCACAGCATTAAGTCCCAGTGACATGGGGGCAGAAATGGGGGCCCCAGAGTCCAGTCAGGGGTTTCTGGGGCAGATCCTCACCTGGTGTAAATCGGTTTAGCTTAACTGATTTCAGTTGAGGTATGCCTATTTACACCAGCTGAGAATCTGGCTCTTTGCATTTGTCTCGAATGGACTCGGAATGCAGCTTTGGGAAGAAAAGACCTTAAATAAATGACTCTGGCTCCCTGTAAATGCAGGTAACAGTCTATCCAAGGTGGCCTAGTTGGCTGGGAGGCACAGCCCCCGGCTTTAAGGACCAGAACTGGTGTTCTCTGCCTCATGGAAGGTCTCTGGTTGTACCAGCTACTGGTTCTTTTCCATTTGACTGTTAGTTTGTTTCTGTCTGTCCTGCATAAAGTTCTTTGTCCTCTGGGAGCCATTCTGCTCCCTCTCCTTGCCCTTTTGATATATCACTCCTCTCTCCCAGCTGCAGACTCGGCTGGAGTCCACAGAATCCCGCCTGTGCCGCTCAGAGCATGACCAGAGCACAGAACTGGAGAACACTCTTATCCGCCTGGAGGAGGAGCAGCAGAGGTGAGGCTATCATCTGTGTCCAAGGAGCACCTGGGGGTCCTTGTTATCCCTTGTACAAAGGAAGGGAGAGAGCAGGTTACACTAGAGCAGCGGTTCTCAAACTGGGATCTGTGGGGCCCTGGGAGTCTGTGCGGGTACTCCAGGGGTCCACAAGTCATGTCTGGGACCACCAGCCCCACTGATCAACTCCCCCCTCCCTCTCAGTGCTTCCTGCATGCTGCTGAACAGCTGTTCCATGGCATGCAGGAGGCACTGGGAGGGAAGGGAAGGAGCAGGGATAGGCTGCGCTCGGGGGAGGGGGCAGGAAGAGGAGGGGCAGGGGTGGAGCAGGGGTGGGGAGAGGTGGGCAGGATGGAACCTCGGGTGGAGTAGGGGCAGGGCCTGGGGCTGAGTGGGGGTTGAACGCCCCCGGGGAAAATTAGAAGCCCACTTGGGGGTCTGTGAAAAATTAAAAATCAAAATGGGAGTCCTTGGGTTGCTAAAGTTTGAGAACCACTGCATAGAGCATTGCATAGAGCTGGGTGTTACTCAGCTGGCATCTAATGGTAACAGCTTGCAGTCGCCTGAGCTAGATTTGAACTGGGGACGTGTAGGCAACAGGCTCTGTATCCCATTAGCTATCCCTTGAACTCTCCAGCCCTAGCTGTAATTTTGGATGCAGGTGTGCAACATGTTTTCAGTTTGAGATTTCAGAGCCTGGCCACGTGGTGCAGCTTGCTGCTTTGATTTCTTTGCTCAATTCTTAGCTCTTTGCTATTCTCTGCAGCAGACAGATACACTCACATGTGTCTTTCCTCTCCTCCTGCACTGCAAAGCGGCTGGGGAGGTTGTTGTTGTCTGTGACTCAGCCCTGCTGTGATCTTGCCCAGGGAGCTGAGTCACCCAGCAAACGCAAATAATGGGGGATTGCTGTTCATAATACCCCTGCACATACAATAGTTTCCAACCAGATCCATCAGCCAGCACCCACTGGGATCCCTTTCTACTACCTGCTGCTCTGTAATCTTCAGCTATCAAAGGGCTCATCTTCAGAAACTAGGAGATGAAATAATGGCTGTTTTGGAGGCATTGTGGGGGCCAGTCCTGCGCATATTCCTACTAGGCACCATGCTCAAGTGCCGCCTTTCTCAGTGTGTTTTCACCCAGGATCCCAGATCTACTTGTGGTTTCTTGCTGGGACCCATCAGGATGTGGGGTTGTGTCTGTGGTGGGCAGGGCCGGCTCTAGCCACTTCGCTGCCTCAAGCACAGCGGCACGCTGCGGGGAGCGCTCTGCCGCTTGCCGGTCCCATGGCTCCAGTGGACCTCCCGCAGGAGTGCCTGCGGATGGTCCACTGGAGCCGCGAGTCCACTGGAGCCGCCTGCCGCCCTTCCGGCAACCGGCAGAGCGCACCCTGCGGCATGCCACCCCAAGCATGTGCTTGGCGCGCTGGGGCCTGGAGCCGGTCCTGGTGGTGGGGCTGTAGCAAGGTTCCCTGGGTGGAGTTTGGATGGGCTGCTGGTGGGAGGTGGCAGAAGGGAGGTCCTAGGGGATCTTGAGATGAGAAAGTTTAGCAGACGGAGGAGGCACCTTGAGAGCATTGGGAAGCATGAGCCAGCACAAGATATGGTTACACATTCATAAATGGGGTGTGTCATGCTGCAGACTCATAGCGCAGGGGACCTGAGGTCTGCCCTGTTCCCTGCTGCTTTCGGAAACGACTTCAAGGCATTGATTTAAACGTATACGGGGTTTGGAGTGACGGTTGTCTCTGTGCCAATGTGGGGTTTGGGGTGACTTCTCTCCCCGTGCCAGAGTGGGGTTCAGGGTGCCCCTGACTCCAGTCCCCCTGCTGATGTTGGGTTCAGGATAACCCCTGACTGGTGTCCCTGTGAGGATCTGGAGTTTGGGGTGACCGCTGACCGCAGTCCCCATGTGGATGCGAGGTTTGGGATGACTGCTGTCCCCGTGCCCAGGCAGGGTTTGGGGTGACCGCTGACTGCTGTCCCCATGCCGATGTTTGTTTGGGGTGAAAGCTGACTCTTCTCCCCATGCTGATGCAGGGTTTGGGGTGACATCTGATTGCTCTCCCCGTGCTGATGGGAGGTTTGGGGTGACTGCTCTCCCTATACTGATGGGCGGTTTGGGGCAACTGCTCTCCTCATGTCATACTGCTGTTTGTGGGATGTGCAGAGATGGGTCCGGTTGGAAAGATGCTGCAGGCAGGGTGTTCTAACCTTAGCTCCAGAATGTGCTCCCTCCTTGGCCCCGCAGAGTCAGGATCTGTGAGCCTCTCAGGCCCACTGCAGAGCCCGGCTCTTTCCCCAGGCACTTGAGGATAAAGATGTCTTCCTAAAAATGTGCTCTAGCTCAACCGGAATTCGTGGGCTTGCTGCAGGAATCACTGTGTGAGCTGCTCAGGCCTGTGCTCTGCAAGAGTTAGATTAGATAGCACAACGCTCCCTTCTGGCCTCAGTGTCTATACATCTGTAAGGACGCAGCTCTTGGGCTAGCTGACGGATCCCAAGTTGGGTTGTTGTCTGAGCTGTGGCCACTCCATTTAGTTCTACGAATAGTGTAATATTTGTATACAGGCCCCTGAGCAGGGGATGGTGTTTCTCAATTGTAGCCCAAAGTAATTAATTCTCCTAATGAGAGGGGGATGATCATTTCCTACTTCCCAGGGCTGAAGGGAGGGGCAATGTGCTAACGTTCGTACAGTGCTTTGAGAAATGCAGTGCTCTATACAGGTGCTAAGCATTATTATTGCCTGATGTCCTCTGACTGTGTGGCCATTAGCTCAGGCCCACTCAAAGGGCCTGGAATGGTAAGTGCAGTGAAATAGGTTTGGCGTCTCCACACCTTTGCTTCTGAAGAATGGTCTGTCGCAGGAGCAGCACATGCCACACAGCTGTGCTCTGGAGATCAGAATCCAAGGCACGGAGACTGTATTCTCTTCATCTCCTTCCATAGGGGCGTAAATGTCCAATGCACTGAGCCTGGAGATGGTGTGTCCCGCACGGGAGAGGGTGTTCCTGCTACTGGGGCAGGATTGCTGGAGCACAGGGAGTACCTGGAGATTGGAGCTGCCCTCTAGTGCCAGTGCTGCAGTGCAGGGGAAACCAATGTCTGACTTGTTCTGCCCTAGGAGCACCAGCCTTTCCCAGATGAACATGCTGCTGCGGGAACAGCTGGACCAGACGAAATGCTCCAATCAGAGACTGGCTGGGGATCTGGAGACGGCAACATCAGACCTACACAGGCTGAGAGGCGAGCTAGAGCAGAGAGCATCCCAGTGGGGCAACAGCAGGGAGGTGAGTCCTTCTGCTGGGCATTGTGGTTTGGTTTTTTATTGTTGACTTCAGGGAGTGATGCCAGTTTAGACCAGCTGGGGGCCTGGCCCCCTGACGTCAATGGAGTTGTGCCGATTTACACTAGCTCCCTTTCTAAATCTGCCCATGTAGCCTGTTACTAGTCTAGCTTAAACACAGCAGGGCGGGTCAAAGAAGGTGACTTCCCTGGATCTGAGAGCTGAACATTCTGTTCTAGAGCCAATGCAGTTTAATAGATGTATTAATGACTTGGCGGGAGGTGCAAACCAGTGAGGGGCACAGTCTGCAGATGACACGCAGTTATTTATGGCAGTGAGGAGCAGAGAGCAATGTCAGAGAGACCTGAACAAGCCAGGGGAGTGGGCTGTGCAATGGGGGATGAAAAGCAGTGCTGATAAATACAAAGTGATGTACATTGCGGGGAAGATGGAGCGGTGCATACACCTTGCATGGTTCTCCATTAACTGTATCCACTCGGGAAAGGGGGCTGGACATCACTGCTGACAACTCAATGGCAACCTCAGTTCAGTGTGCCACGGGGGTGCACACACACTGAGTTAGGCTGCAGAAGGGACAGGATGGAGCCTGGGCCTCGGCCATGGCACTCTCTTGGTGAACTCCTGAATTCTGAGACATGACCTCTGCCCTCACAGCCCCTCATGTTCTGCTCTTATTTCCTCAGAGCTCTGGTGCGTACTTAAGCAATGAGCACAGCGGGATCCTGCTGCTATGGCGCCAAGCTGCCACGCTGCGCAGTAACTTGGCGGATCTGCGGGCCACAGCAGAGGGGTGAGTACTGCCTGGGCGGTGTTCTGCTGGGAGATTTCCCCGCTATCCCTGATGGCCCTGTAGGTGGAAGCAGGAAGGTGACGAGTGTGTGGATCTCGATAGCTGGTTCAAGCACCGGCTCCGAGTAACAGTGCCCTAACCTGAATCCCCTCCAGAGGGTATGTAACTCTGATCCCGGGGACTGCCAAAGATGGAACGATACCAGCTAACCACAGCCAGAGGGTCCCTGGATATCTCAGCTGACCTAAGCAAAGTCAGAAAGTGCCTCTGCCAACTAAGCATGATCTCTACAGCAAGTTCCCCGGGATGATAGCTGCACAGCTGTAACGATGCGGCCTCTGGTGGAACCCTACTGAGAGTATCAGCTCAGGGCAAATTGCTTAGAGCAGGGCAGTAACAGCCCAAAGCTGGAGTTCCTTTACTAAGCCAAACCAAACCAGCCAAACAGAGAGGACTTTGGTTTTACCCCACTGGCTAACTAGAAGTCATACAAGCAATTCCCTCAGATATTCCAGTTCCCTTGTATCACCACCAGCACCGCTTCTTATGGGGACGAATGGTTATGAAAACCAATAATCCAGTAAAAGAAAAAAGGTTTTCTTGGTCTCAAAGGACCAAGCCCCAGGCCCAGATCAATATACCAATTAGACCTTACCCACAAATCACACTGTTGCTAATCCTTTAGAATCTAAAATCTAAAAGGCTTATTCATAAAAAGAAAGAAATATAGATGAGAGTTAAAATTGGTTAAATGGAAACAATTATATGCAGTAATGGCAAAGTTCTTGGTTCAGGCCTGCAGCAGTGATGGAATAAACTGCAGGCTCAAATCAAGTCTCTGGAGTACAGCCACAGTTTGGGTGGGTCATTCAGTCCTTTGTTCAGAGCTTAAGTTTGTAGCAAAGTTCCTCCAGAGGTAAGAAGCAGGATTGAAGACAAAATTGAGATGATGCAGCTGCCTTTTATAGTCCTTTTGCCATGTGACTTGTGCTTCCTTTATTCCAAAGACAAGCTGTCCATCACATGACATGGAAAAACCTTAGAGTTCTGTCCATAGACATGTCCCTGCATGCCTTGCTGAGTCACAAGGTGTACCTGCCTTCTCTCAATGGGTCAGTTGTATAGCTGATGGTCCTTAATTGGCCATCAAGCCGGCCAGGCAGTGCTGATGCCAAATTGTCTGGGGTGTCACCCAGAAGCATAGCACAAGTTTGACATACAGACAATATAGAGCCAATACTTACAACTTTAAATACAAAAATGATACTTGCATACAGATAGCATAATCATAACCAGCAAACCATAACCTTTTCATTGGCACTTTACGTGACCTCCTTTGTACAAGATTTGGTGCCACTATAGGACCTTGGTTGCAACAATGATCTATATGGTCACAGTTCATATTAATAACGTCACAACAGCGAGACAGGGGATTGAGCTTCCAAAGGAGAGGCACTGGATCTGGTACCCCCAGGAGGTGAGTCATGCCAGGCTGTCCTGAGTCAGTTTCCATTGCTGGGGCCCTGGTAGTTTCTGGGAGGAGGCTCAGACAGCTGTTGGCTGGCTGGGTGCTAGGAGCCCTGGCTGGGCTTTCAGGTGATGCTCTCTAAAACCACAAGGATTTCTGTGTGATTCTTCATATGGGGCGATTTCTCTCTTGTTGCCAGAGGCCTGGCTGAGGCTCAGAAAGACATGGCAAGGACTGCACGCTGCCTTCAGACTGCCTGCCTGAACCTGGACTCGAACCTGCGTCTGTCCGAGAGTGGCGCAGCCTGCTCTCTAGAGAAGCAGGCTCTGCAGGGGGCACGCTTGGAGCAGCAGCTTCAGGAGAAGGTCTGGGAGATGATTCAGCTCCAGAGCCGCTGGGATGGCGAGAAAGCAGAGCTGAACTCCAGGTGAAGATGTGATGGGGCCTAGTGAGCCTCGGAGAGGTCTCCAGCTGGGGTCGTGTTCCAGCTCCTGCCTCTGGCTTTTCCTAAGAGCTTCCAAGGAAGGGCCAGCTGCAGAGCTGATGTAAATTGGTGTAACTCCATTGAAGCCCATGGATCAGCTACCAGCAGGTGTAAATCAGCATAGCTCTGTTGAAGCTAAAATGCCCAGTCATCGGTTGATGTCTATTCTTTTAGCATCATTGATGTCAGTGGGACCCAGGGGGCTGGGCTGATTTAGACCGACTGAGGATCTGAGTTCAGAAAGCAAAATCTCCTCTCACCCAAGGAAAGGGTGCTTTGCCCAGGGCAGGAGGGGTTCCACTTCAGGGGCATGGTGGAGCTGCCTGGGACTGACTCTAAAATCAAACACCAAACCCTCCTTTGATCCTATTGTTTTCATCATTGGTTTTAAATAACCAACACAGATTGAAAGGGGAAGGGGGGCAGTGGTTCACGCTGCAGGCAGATGTGGGAGTGATCTTGGCTGCACTCTGCATGTAAATAATGCCACTGGTCTGTCAAGGATTCTTCTGAGATGCTGATCACTAGGTTAGACCCAGGAAACAAGTCAATGATAGGATGTGATCTCATCCCCTCCCCCTCTTCCAATGGCATGTTTTGGGGACCCAAGGTGAACTTGCAGAGGCCAAGAGGGCCATATAACCACTATACCTAGACAGACAGGCTGTGATGCGTTAATGGAACCCTATTTCCGCTCAAAGCGATGTAGCCACAAACAGATTAAACCCACAGAAGTGTTTTCTAAGAAGTTAAAGGCCCCAAACTAGAGAAAATAAACATCCCAAATATATTGGTTAGAAGTTGAAATCCAGAGCTGATCTGGATGACTGCAGAGCCCTCCCCAACTGCAGAGCCCCAGGGGGACAGCTGTCCAGTCAGGAGTGGGTTTTCTATCCAGGTCAGGGTTGGGATCACCAGTGGAGCTCTGAGGGGAAGCCTAAGACTGAAAGGTGTTGGGCCGCATCCTGCAACTGACCCAAAGCTCGTGTGGAACGCTGCTAAAGCCAATGGACGGCTCTATGGTAGTACAGGAGCCTACCCACGCCCAACAAATTGTGGGGTTCGGGCCTTTGAGACAACATTCCCCTCCCATTCTCAGCCAGCCAGGCCAGGGCTCCCAAGCTTAGAGAAAGAGAGTGAAGAATGATATTGGCTGCAGCTTCTTCTTATTCCTCTGATACTGATGTTGAGAAATGTGCTAGAAAAATAACTCAGTAAACACCATGGAATATTTAACGCACTTCTTCTCATGTTCCTGGAAATGACACAGTAGATACCCTGGAAATAGCATTCTGTGGCCCAGGAGGCTGTTGTTCAGCAGAATTATGGTAAATTAGTGACAGATTTCCCAGCTGTGTAAAGTTTTAACTCTCCTCATTCCACCCTCCCTTCCTATCGCTCAACAATCCTGGCTTGGTGCCTCTTGGGTTCAGGTCATTACCTCTGAAATGTGTCAGGTGTTCACCCCCATCCATCCAGTTCCTGTGTGTAGATCTCGTCATGTACGACCAGCTGTTCTCTGCATTGAACTGTTTCTGAAAGCCCTGGAGGGACTGAAAGGTGCTGGAGAAATGTCAGCTTTGCCATTGAGCCCCTGGTGCTTTCTTCACTCTGCTCAACCTGCTGTCTGTGCCCAACTTGTATCTTTCAGGATAACAGAACTGACTGCTTTAGGACAGAAACTTAAAGAACAGAATGCAAAGAAAGAGAAGACCATCTCTGCTCTAAAACTGGACATTCAGAAACTGGTACACATATCCACAAACTCCTCTCTCTCAATTAGTCAATCTCACACACGCACACGCACACTCTCTCTCTCTCTCTCTCTCTCTGATCTTTCCGTATGTTCATCACTAAGAAACCTCTTATCTTTGAACACAGGAAATCATTAAAACTGGAGAGCTACTGGAGGTGCAGGACCTGAAAGATGAAAGTGAATCTTTGCAGCGAATCATGAACAGCATCACACAGGTGTGCTATTTCACTCTCAGCAAAGTGCAAGGATGTGGCTAAGGCACTCGCCTTGGACTTGGAAGGTCTGCATTCAAGTCCCTGCTGTGCCATAGACTTCCTGGGTGACGGTGGATGAGTCACTTAGCCTCTCTGTGCTTCAGCTCCCCATCTGTAAAATGCGGATGCCGTGTTTCAAAAGGTTGCTCAGCTACTACAGTAATGGGAACCATGTGTACCTTAGATCAGTAGAGAACTACATCCAGTTAGGGCCCCTTATGTCTGTATTGTGAATGGTTTTAATTTGGTGATTCAGACCATATGGCTCAATAGTGGAAATCTGATGACTAATTGTGTATTAAAAACAACAGTCTAGTTGATGGTACAGGTTCTTTGCCTACCCAGGTGTCGGAAAGGAGTATGTCAGGTATCTAAGAGAAGGCACTAGAGCAGAGTTGTTAGTACAGGTTCTGTTATTGTACACTTTGTTCTTCTGAAATTTGGCTCAATGATTGTCTGAAATCAGGCCTTCATCTGGTGCTCAGCTCATGCTGTTGTTAATCTGATGCATGCACTAGGTCGTTCCACGGCTCTTCAGGCTCTTATTATCAGTCCCGTTTCTAGAGCTGGTGCTTGCTTTTGTAACAATAGGCCCTGATTCAGCAAAGCGCTTAAGCGTGGGCTTAAGTCCCATTGGCTGCAGTAGTATTTAATGACTTTGCTGAATCGGGGCCATCGTACTAATACTCTTATGCAGGCACCAGTCACAATTTCAACAGCTGTCCATGGAACCCTAGCATAGGAGCTCTATGAGGCAGTGTTGCCTAGTGCATAGAGCACTGGACTAGGACTCAGAAGACCTGGCTTCTATTCCTAGCTTTGCCACTGACTGGTTGGGAGACCTTGGGCAAGTCCCTTTCCCATTCTCAGCCTCCGTTTCCCCATCTATACAATGGAGATAATGATACTAATCTCCTTGGGAAAATGATTTGAAATCTCTGAATGAAAAGAACTAGGCATTATTATTTTGAGCTGCCCATCTAGCAAAGCTATAGATGACTTTGTGCACGTACAATTATGTGCCTAACTGAGGGCCTGCGGACTATAGATGTCACTGAGAGTTGCAGACGCTCAGCGTGTCTCGTGATCGGGTGCTGAGAGCGCGGTTAGGTTGGCAATTGGGCATGCAGAATCTCTTATCTCCATGTGCACTGGACACTAACGTTGCTCCTGGTTTGGGTGCACAGTTCTCTTCACCGCTTGTATTTGTTTTGGGACTAAAGTGCATTTCCTGATGGTGTAGACAAGGTCAACATTTTCAAATGTGGATCCCCAAGAGCTGGGCACTAATTACATAGGGCCTGATGCAGGAAAGCATTTCAGCACATGCTTCGCTTTAAGGTCATTGACTTCAGGTGTTTAAAATTCAGCACATGCTTATGTGCTTTCCTGGACCAGGTCCTTCTGTAGGCCCCAAGTGCTCATGTCAGAACCAAATTAGGCTGGTTAGTGCCTAGGTCAGCACGGAGATGTCTACAATAGCGATCTGGGTTTAAATAGCTTTAAGGTCCTCCCGCAGCTGTCAGCTCCTGCAGCTGTCAGCAGGAATGGAGGTTCTCAGCACTCGGGGCCTCATTTCAGGCCTCCCACTTGGCAGAGGTGGCTGGGTTGCTCTAGTGTAGCTGGGAGGTTGAGTGCAGAAGATAACGGCAGTTTGGCTTTGTTGGGATTAACCCCACACCCTTCTCTCCAGCTGGCTCTGGCCGATGCTGAGAGCGTAGGGCCCCTCTCACTGGACAGCGTGAGGGCGACAGGTGCAGAAGACCTTGGCAGACAAACCTCCCCTTTGCGCTCTTCACATCACCAGCGGGCGTCGCCGTCCCGCGCCCACTCCCCGTTGCACCAGGATGCTGTGCTGCAAGCCGTGCAGAGTGCCCTCCAGAGGCGACAGCAGCGTGAGCAGGTGAGGATACTGCCTCAAGCTCTGGGCAGCCCCTTTCATTTCACTCAAAGTCAACATCCCAGGAAGTCTCTGCCGACAGACTGGGGCTGGTTTCCCTGAGGAGCAAAGTGTTGGCGTTGCATCCAGTGGAATGCTGCATCCCAAAATGTCTAGGGGGGATGAAAAGAGGAGAGGCAGTTCTATCAGTCTCAGAGGCGAGGGCTGGGAGGGCAGGATCAACAGCTAACAGAAGGGCAGGCATGAAGGGAATGAGCGTAGACATGATTTCTTGGAGCGTCGTTACTGTGCTGGCTGGACTGGCCAGCCACAGCCCTTAGTAGTGGGCCAGGCATATTGACCTGCAATTCCTTGTCATCTCCAACTTCCCTATGTTCACACACAGAACCACCCACAAGGGAAGTGGGGGAGCTCAGGAGCATTTCTCCAGATGAGAGAACCTGCTTGGGGCCTTATGCTGCTTAGGTGCTGATAGAGGGACAAATAACATGGGAGGAGCAAACGAACAGGCCAAAGGAGAGAGCATGAGATGGAGAAGGAAAAGGAAAGGCCAGAGCCATGAGGGTGCCAATCTGAGGGGCTGTGGAGAGCCAGAAGATGGGGCACGGAGGTGTCAGTTACAGTAGACTGGGCCCAGCTCCTGAGTGTGTGGCTCCATCAGCCCCCACTCCCTTTCGCACCAGGGGAAGGTGTCAATAGACATGCAAGGAGGGTCTACATTATAGCACCTTGCAGGCCACTGATGACCTCAGCCTGAAGGCTCCAGCCAGGGCTGTCTCAGCATCTCCATGTGGGGACCTGCGGGTGAGCCCCAGCCTTGGTCTCTTGTTGCCTGGAGCAGCAGGAGTGGGAAGCACCAGCCCAGAGTTGGGAGCGTGTGCTGGGTGGGGCTGGGCTATCCCATGGGTGGTGATGGAGCCCCCAGATAGAAGGGTAGTGGTTGTACCACCATGCTGTGAGGGTGAGGGGATGTATCACTGGGGCGCAGGAGAGGGCCTGGGGACTTACTAGGGGTAAAGAGGAGCCATGGAGCAGTCCTTCAGCCAGTGCAGCTTATTGTGTGGGTCTGGTTTGAAAGTGGCATTAGGCCGCTCCTTAGAGAGGAGAAGGTCAGCAAGGCACAGCTGCTAGCTCGGAGGTCGAGGGGGCTGAGTTTAAGCCATGTGATGCAGCCTTGAGTAAGTTAGGTACCTGCATCTCAGGATCTGCCTTTCACTCACTCACCAGGATAGCAGAGATTTGGCCCTGTGTGTGCACGCACTGTGCCATATAAAGCAGCATCTAATATGCTCTTTACCCTTGTGCCTTATTTTCCATTCTGTGGCTAGGAATTGCAATTGCAGCTGGAGTCTGCCCAGGACATGCTGGGAGCTGTCAGGAAGCAACTGTCCGATTGCCAGCAGGAGGTGCAGGTGGCAGAGCAGCAGCTGCAGGATCAGAGGCAGGAGCGTGAGCAGCTGACCAGAGCTCTGCAGGATTGCAGGCGGGACTTGCAGCACTGTAAATCCTCAGTGGAGATTCTCAGCAGGTGCACATGGGAGCAGGATACTGGGGATCAATAATTACTGTCAGGAGCCACCATACCCCTGGGGTGGCCTGGCTGAGGATGGAGTCACTCTCCCACCGCAAAGGGTAATGCACGTGACAAGCCTGTGGTGTGACATAGATTGGAAAGGGTGTCACTCCATAGTGCTGTGCTCAGGATTAAACAACCCCTGCAGATGTTCAGCCTTTGGAGTCTCAGTCCAAGCAAAAAGGAACCGGCCCATTGCAGATCTGTGGCGTTTTGGGCTCACTCAGACTGCTCATATTACTGGAGCTGGTCTAAACTTTTTGCTCTAAACTTTTACTGGACAAAAATATGGCTGTCTTTGGAAATTAACATTTTCACAGAAAAGGTTTGTTTTCTTTTATTAATTTTCTGGATTTTTAACCAACAAAATCCAATTGTTTCAGCTTTTGGACTTTTGATTTCTTTCTTTCCCCTTCTCTCCTTTTCCTCCCTTCCCCCATATGGGGGAAAAAGGGGAGAGAAAGGGGAAAAACCTCCAACATCAAAACTGCAGCTTCCTGCTTCAAAAAACAAAGCAAAAAAATCATTTTTGTTCTTTGTTTTTGACAAAAAAGGAAAATTTCAGATTAATTTGTAAAACACGTTTCAACATCCATTTGTGAGCAGCTCTCCATTTTAAGGAGACATAGGTAATGAGACCCAATCACATATACAGACATGCACTGGTGAGCAGGCAAAGAGGAGAATGAGTCCTGTCGTCCATGCCAGTAGAAGGTTCTGAGGAGCTTCCAGTCTGAGGACTGGGGCTCCAGATGTGACTCCACCAGATTTGCATCCTCGCAGACCCTCCCACCTGCCTCCTCCGATCACCAACCTGTGAGAGAAGGTTCAAAATAGTCATGCCACTGAAATTCCTGATGGGAAGAGCAAAGAGATTGAAACCAGGATGTTTCAACAAAGTTATCCTGCATGGTTTCATTTTGTTGGGTACTCGGAGCGATCTGCACAACAGAGCTGAGACATGAGGATGTTTCTGTAGGTTCTTCCTTTGTTCTGGGGAGCCCAGAAAACTCACTGATCCTGGATCTCAGAGAAACGTCAGCTCTGTGCAGTGCTGGGATGCATCATTCTCTTATGTCTGGCGTGTGCACCAACCTTTTTTCCAGGGTGAAACTGGTGGATGCTGATTGTTCCAACATTTAATTCTATGTCATTGTCACAGGCCCATGGATGTGTTATCAGCTGGGATTGAACCTAAATCCAAGGGGATGTCTACACTGCAATAATGGGGTGTGACAGCAGTCAAACAGACATCCCCATGCTGCTCAGGTTCAAAGGTGCAAAGCTGCAGCAGCACACATTGTACAGGCCTGCCCAGGTTCTGGGTAATTACTCGTGGGGCTAGCCTGTGCTGAGCTTCTAACACTGTTGGTCTGGAAGCAGCAAGGGAATCCAGGACTCTTACTTGATCCAGCCACTGGGGGGACAGAGAGGCCCACCATCGATGTGGGTGACATTATCACAGGGCCAGATTGGTGACTCACAGTTTCCCTTCCCCACCTCAGGGAGAAGGAGACCAGAGAGGCCATGGTGGGAACTCTGAGCGAGCAGGTGGACTCCTCCCATCTGGAGATGGAAAGGCTGAGGACACGCACCATGGAGCTGCAGAGGCAGAAAAGCCTCCTGGAGGAGCAGAAGGAGGAGCTGACAAAGGAGCGGGAGAGAGCGAGAAAGGAGCTGGAGCAAGGGTGAGGTGCCTCACATCTGCCCACTTTACTATGGCATGCAGGGCAGTCCTGTTAGGAGGAGAGGGTGCTGATTCCCCACTCCACACTGATGTAACAGACAGTGCTGGGGGAGATGGCCCAGCATCCTCCTGGTAGGGAACCCACTTGGAGCCATGCCCACCTGACACTGAAGTGATGCAGGACTGGGGCACAGCCTTGACTGAAAGGTAGCAGTGAAGCAGGTATGGCTGGGGAGCTGCACACAAAGAACATGACTGTAGGTTTCATTGCTATGGGGGAGTAAGCCCAGCAAGTCATTTACAACTATGTGAAGGAAGCGTAAACTCCTCCCAGATCAGAGTGGCAGCGTTCACAGCCACATGGCGCTCGCGTGGCAAATGGCGCAGGCCAGCGGAGAAGTAAGGCCCTAGACTTGGCTGGAGAAATCATTTTCCTCCCTTTTGCGTGACTCCTGCAGGCAGAGGTCCCTGGAGCAGTTAGAAGAGAAGACCTCAGCCTTGAAGAAGGAGCTGGTGGTGGTAAAGGAGTCCTTGAACCAGGCCATCCTGGAGAAGGACGTGCTGGAGAATGAGAAGGAATGTGTAAGCTGTGCTCTGTCTAAAGTAAGAATGGCGATGGTGTCCTAGGAGCTTGGCTAGCTATCAGCTGTTTCATGTACTTCACAGACCAGTGTGTTCCCTTACCAAAGGCATTTTTCCTCATCTACCTCACCGCTACTTCTCTTGTCAGTTCACCTCCTCTGGGGAACCGAGTTTCGGTTTGTACAGCACTGTTCATGCTCAGCTTTTCCAAAAGCACTTAGAAGTGATGAGCTAGATCCTATTGCCAGGCAATGGGCGGCAGGCAAACAGAACAGCTGTAACTTATCACCCAGAGAGCCCTGGGCCTGGGGTCATCAATCTGTGATCTCATCTCCAGTGGGAAAATGCCAGTGGATCCTTACTTCCCACCTGGATTCCCACTAGAACATGACTGATGGAATGCTAATGTGTCTGGTATGAACGACAGCATCTCTGACTGCGAAGCAACATTCTGGATCTGAACCGCATTATCAGCACAGACCATGAACCCAAATCCTAGTAGGAGACCTGAATCCATGGAAGTGAGATTTTCAAACCACCCACCTGCTTTAGGAGTAGGAGTCCCATTTCCTTTCAGTGAGACTTGGGCTCCTAAGTACAACCAGATGGGTTTTTGTCTGAAACTTGTTTCAGCAAAAAAAATACAGATTTGCTGACGCCAAAATGATTTGCAGATTTGTGTCAGCGACGCTGAATTGCTTGGGCTTGAAATATTTCCTTTTGAAAAAATTGAAATATTTTGTTTCAAAATTTTTGAAGCGAAACATTTTGATTGTTTGAATTGAGTTTTCATTGAGAAATTTTGTTCAATTTAATTTTTAAAAGATTAAACAAATGTGAAACATTCAAAATGCAAATGAAATGTTTCATTTGACCAGAAATGAATTTTTTCCCCCACTTCTCTTTTGGGTCAAAAAAATTTCATTTTCGGGTCAACCCAAAACAATTTTTTTTCTGATTTTTTGGAACCTAAATGAATAATCAGTGATTCACCCTGCCCTACTCTGAAGTCACTGAGGCTATGTTGGAATCCCACCCAGTCTTTCAGCCTGAAGGCGGGAGTGACACCAGCTAAGTTGTATGGCAAGCAGGAGACACAAAGTCCTTGCCTATTGACATTAGTTTCTCACACATCCATAGGAGCTGGGAGGACAGGGCTCTGGGAGAGTGGTGGGTGAGATGCCAGTGCATGGCATGACATCATTAGGAGCTGATATTTCAAAATGGAAAATGTGTTACAAGTTCATTTCTTTGCTTGGAAATAACATGCCCTCCACAGACATGACCCAATGCCTGTTGAAGTCAGTGGGTGTTAAACTGGGCTCCAGTGAATAACTACTGAGCAGCAGCCATCCCTGTGACAATAGCAGAATCTGCCCAGAGCTAAATCCATGCACCAAGAATTCTGTTAGGCAGCATTTTCAGAGGTACTAACTTTTCCAAACTAGTATATTACTTGCCACATAATAATAGCACTGCCTTGCAACAACTCTGTCAGATCCACTTCATCTTCAGTGAGGTGGGGGATGTCCCGACTGGGGAACATGGTTTTTTTCCCCAGAAAGAAGGGTTTTGCCGTCTCACTCAATAGTGTTCACTCTTCTAGGAAATACTAGAGAGCAACTAGCAGTGAGCTGAGGGTA